>NC_090878.1:10242810-10262810 GCF_036669935.1 Montipora foliosa | reverse complement strand
AAACCATGGTAAAGGAATAATGAAATTGAAGGCAAAGTGCTCACGCTGGAAAGGTCATCTTAGTTGATAAATCCATTGATGTGTTTTACTTCCACACCAACGCAGCACTACAGTTGCTTTAGAAAACTAAACCCCTCAAACCCATTAATGGAAGTGGATTGCTGTTTGCCCTAAAGGACATCTGGAACAGAAAAGAATTCGTCAGCCTCTTATACAGGGTCAATTTAAACGTGATTGATTTATTGGACAAATTCCAGGTGAGCACGAATGCATAGCCAATCCTGACCACAAAGCGCAGAGACATTGGCCTTCTAGTATGATCTGTGGGCATTGTCACCAATCTCATTAAAAACCAATATTTTGTGACCTTTAAAAAGGAGTTGCTATATCATTTTGCATGTGACACTTAATGAGGAAGATCACTTAAACAAAGCCGGGAAGTTTCACGTTAATTCAACGATGGAACAAAACACGAATTTCTCTTCAACAAATGGTTCAGAATTTACCTCGAATGAACATTCGAAAATGGCTGTGGAAGAGGCTCTCCAGCTTACCTTTCAAGTGCTCATAGCTGCGTTTGGCGTCGTCGGCAACGCTCTTGTGGTCACGGTCTTAACGACGGCAAAGAAAACACAAGCAGGAGAGTTTTATTTGATGAATTTGGCCATCGCGGATCTCGGTACACTCTTACTAACATTTCCAATCGTGGCGATTAAACAAAAAGCGTTTAGCTGGCCTCTTGGAGGGTTCTTTTGTCTTTATTTATCGCCTGCAGCTGAAATGTTCCATGGGGCTTCTGTATGGTTCCTTGCAGTAATCGCCATAGAGCGTTATTGCCAAGTCGTTACAGTGAAGGTGCGTCTCAAGTGCAAAAACAAGACCTCCATGCAACGAGCAAAGGTTATTGGAGGATGCGTTTGGGTGACATCATTTTTGATCTTTTCCATTCCAATTTACTTTATTATGGATTATCACGAGAAAGTCGATGGAACTAAGGTTTGTAAGCCAAACTGGCCGTCGCCGATGAAATTCGGAAAGACTTACGTTGTAGCACTGACAGCGTTCTCTTACTTGCTCCCTCTTTCGGTAATATCTTTCACCTACTTTGTAATATCAAGAGCTTTGGCACGAAGCAATGCGTTTATTATAGCGATGAAAATGGATCAACTTCGCCAAGGAGAAAAGAAACCCTTAACGATCACAAGCTCTCGCCTGCAACAAAACAACAGAGCTAAAAGAATTTTAACTCCTCTTGTACTGGTATTCGCGTTGACGATGCTGCCCTTGAACGCTCTTCGTCTAATTACCGTTTTTGGGCCCGAAATTGTGTCGTCCAGAAATATTTACAAAATTTTATTTTTTGTAGCAGCGATTCTCGCCATACTAAATTCTTCTGTCAATCCAGTAATTTATTCTGTAGTTAGTACAGATTTTCGTCGACGTGTAAGCAATTTGTTTTCTCGTCGGAAAGGATTACCTCAGAAAACCCTGTTGGGTAACTGAATGATCATTAAGCGCCAAGATACTGGGAAATAGAGCTATGTGTATATTTTTTGCACAAATTGATAAACGTTTGACTAGAAAAACAAAATTCAAGTTTTCAGATTCAACATAAAATTATGAAAATTTAAGCAAAGAAAACAAGGTCATAAGTAGAATATTGGTGTTCCCCATTTCAATTATTTGAATGTTTAAATAAAAACGACATTTACACACACAGCTTGTACAATTGTAAAGGAAGATAAGCAATAAAAAAAATGCAGTAGCTATAAAGAAATGAAGATTTGCAAGTGTGCGGTAGCTTTCTAGCTGAAGGGCGACCCCAAAAAGAGGGAACGGTGGAATGGCAGAAAATCGCTCCAAATCCAGGCTAAAATCCGTTACGACGGAAAATCGCCCCAAATTCGAAAACCCGGAACAAAGGCGTCAAAGGATAAAGACAGAAAAATGTAAAGTCCAAAGCCACTGTTGTTTGTATGTTAATTTTTTTTTCTGGGAGGTTTTCCTTTCCGGGTCTTCGGTCTTCGATCTCTTAGTTTTCCGCACACCCATAAGCATGGTTGCGATATTGATAGTTCCCGTTAATGTTATATATTGTTCAGATTACTTGCAGCTAATTTTATATCTTTCAAGAAAGCAAGTGTAACATGCTTTATCGCTAAAATTCACTCGCAGTCTTTGATATTTAGTGTTCCTGTTAATATTACCGATATTTCCGGTTGATGTTATCTCAATATATAATTTTCGTTTACGATCTTTGCGATAAAGATAACCACAGCATGTCAATTCATCTCTGCTTGTGAGACCAAGTCAAAACTTAAGAAGCTTAGTTTAATTTCACCCGGAAGCAACAGATAAATACTGAAAGTAGATAATGGACGATTGAGTGAAAAATGTTACTTTGGAATTTACATTTTTCTGTCCGAATCCTTTGAAGGGATGTGTCTATTTTCATCTTTCCGGATTTTAGAAATTGGGCGAATTTTCCGCCGTTCCAGTATTCCGCTATCGTTCCACCGTTCCAGCTTGTTAAGATTACATTAAACTAAGAGTAGAGTGTAACGCAACTAGGTAGTGTAACGACAACAAATGAGCAAACAACAATATGGCGTAATTGAGGGGGACACAGCCCTGTGGCAGGTTTTACGCGACTTCATGATAGGTGCACAAACTAAAAGCCTCACTTTTTCCCCCACTAACGTGGGAATAGAACAAGAGTATTGGCAGAGCCTTTGTTATCTCCCCAGCACAGCAGAGGCTGGGTCTTGCCCTCTAGGGGTGTCATGTTCCATTAACTGCGTTTTACCAGCCGGTAAAAGCATTATTTAATTTAAGTTGATATCGCAAAACATTTGCAAATGAGTTAGAGTAATAAGGCACAGTTTCGCAAATCCTTGACGCTAAAAACTTTAGGGGAGGCTGAGATGCCAACATTCGCTGATATTCTCGGCAGCAGGATGCATTGATTTGAATCGAGCGGTTTTAATTCGAATTTCGTTTTCAAAGATAGACAAGATAGCTGCCCGTCACCTTCATAAAAGGACCATCAGTTCGCCTTGTGCAATTTCTAAACGTAGAAAGGTTAACCTTCAGTGAAAGTGTCGCATATTCAAAAGACAAGAAAATGTTCCACAAGCCTGCCTTATCGATAATTGAGTGATATGACTTTGACCTCGTAGGAGATACGGTACTTGCACACAGCCTTTGCGGAATAACATCACAAAGCCCCGAGATTTGCAAGAGTTGTGTAATTGCTGCCCTTTCTGTATATCGTATCTTTAATATCGTGACTGGCATGCTAAAAATACTATTCTGTTTTGAAGAGCGAACGATCCTTAATTGAAATCTTTCAGATCATAAACTCCGTACCCGGCATTAATTGCTAGCGAAAAAAGTGCATCCGACAGGTTAAACAAAAGCTAAAAAATATATAACCGGATGCAGGTTAGGAAGAGAGGCATCTTGTCACAGAAAGGAAACGATAAATCACGAAGGGAAAAATGCAAGATGGAATTCGACCAGTCATAGCGGAAAAGACCGGTGAATAATGAACGAACTTCCACGAAAATGATCAAGCAAACAATATTAAGGTAGCAAACCAAAACTGGCTGAATACAAAATGAATAATTATGATTCTATCCACTTTGAATGATAACTTCGTAATCATTATTTGTTTTTCTCGATTGGGTTTCAGGTGGAAATGTTCTCAATTTCACATTAAAGGAGGAATATGAAAATTTTCAAAAATTTCCAAATTCAATTTTCAACGCCGGCGATCATCACGCATGATAACGAATTGACAGTCATACGGGCGGGTCCCAGATCCTTTGATCCGAATCCAATAACAGAACAGCATTGCCAAATGGTCTGGATACCACAAGTGTTACTAATATTTTTAAAATTACAACCACACTTTACAACAAAGTGAACTTCATCTTAAACAACTCTTCAATTTTGCTACCAGCCACACTCATTTTTTATTCAATGGTTGTTTTTACGGTCAAATATATGCAGTGGTAATGGGTTCACCTTTAGCCCCAGGGCCTGTAATAGCCAATTTCTTCATGGATCATTATGAAAGGCTTTGGTTGGAAAAATACACCGGTACCCAAGTATTATATTATCGTAGATACGTAGATGACATTATTTGTTGTTTTCAAAATTATCA
The DNA here is from genome assembly GCF_036669935.1 of Montipora foliosa. Classification (NCBI taxonomy): domain Eukaryota; kingdom Metazoa; phylum Cnidaria; class Anthozoa; order Scleractinia; family Acroporidae; genus Montipora; species Montipora foliosa. The sequence goes on along the minus strand of NC_090878.1, from coordinate 10,258,642 downwards.
TGATGCAGATACGTTTTTTCTATACCTTAACAAGTGCCATCGCAACATTAAGTTTACAATGGAAACAGAAACAGATGGCAAATTACCTTTTTTAGATGTATTATTATGCAAGCAGAGATCAAGTAACAATGAATGTTCTTGTATCACTTCTGTTTTTCGAAAAAAGACTTACACCGGTCTACTTACAACTTATTTCAGTTTTACTCCCTTTCAGTACAAATTAGGGTTAATTAAAACTCTCATCTACAGGGCATATAAAATTAACAACACTACCCAGAGTTTTCAAACCATATCAATACTCTAACTACTATTTTGAAAAGTAATATGTTTCCCAGTTGGTTAATTGACAAGTCCGTTCAAGAGAAGCCCCTAAACATGATGTATCCAACTGCCATTTTTACAAACTACCTTATATCGGTTTCTATAGACCAATTCGGCTAACTCAATGTTGTACCCAATTCAAATCTCTCGGGGTTAAGATTCTTTGTGCGTTGAATTTGCATGACAATGAAGCATTCACATTTAAATGATATGGAAATTCTTGGAACAAAACGTTTTTTTCCCAGAGGATTTGAATTGGGTACAACATTGAGTTAGCCGAAGTTGGTCTATTCATCTTATACCAGAAACAAAATTTCATCTATTATCAGAAAATATTGCAAGGATTTAAATGTTAAAGTAATTTTCTCTCCATTCAAACTGTGCAACATTTTTAGTCCAAAGGATTTCATTCCGGATTCTCTCAAATCACGTGTTGAATACAAATTTACTTGCGCGGGCTGTGGTTCTCGCTACGTTGGTGAAACCAACAGGCATTTCTACACACGTGTAAATGAGCACCTTTTCCGGGAAAAAATTCTCATATTTTCAAGCATCTTAGTTTTTCTAAAAATTGTCTGGATAATTTTGTTGTTTCTTGCTTCAAAATTATTGATAATGCTACTTCTCTCTATAAACTCAAAAATCAAGGAGAGCTTCCATATTGAGCGGTTGAAACCCGAACTCAACAAACAAGTTGATCACGGTCAGTTTAGCATTACACTTTTAAACGGCTTTAACCGTTACGTCAGTTGTGTTCTCTATAATATTGTTGGTTCGTTTGAATTTTACCTACTTGAAACGAACATTTCAGTCTACAAAGAATGATTGCATTGATAGTTATATATATATATATATATATATATATACGAATTATCTTGTAAAAATTTTAATGTTATACTCACTATAAATGGCTGATCTGAAGATGATGTTTGAAACATCAAAACCTGTTCCGTAAATTCAAAAGTGTGACATTGACAACAACTCCCATGTTCGCAAAAACCAACTTTGGTTTTAAGAACCCAAAAACAACTCAGATTTAGAAAACAACTAAGATGTCCCTTAAGAGCTTCCGTAGTATGTTCCTTAAGTTCTTGTTTTACGTATTTCCAGCATAAATGAAGGACAAATCCTGATCATTCGAAAATAACACGACAGGATAATAACAACAAAAAGTGAAACAAAACAAGTTGAAAAAAAAGACACCCCGACCCCGACCTCGGTTCCAGCCCCGTGTTTTGACTACTACCGTCCTCGATGAGCAACAGGGACGTCGGCCATGGCAATAAAAACGCTACAAAGCAAGAATATTATCGGTTAATTAAAAAAAAAGAAAAAAAGAATGACCGTGCTGCACGTGCCTCACGCATTTCAGTGCATTCGTGCTGCACGGCTCAGCACGAGTAATTTTTCCTTTTTTAACCAATCATATTCTTGCTTTGTGGCATTGCCGTTGCCGTTGCCGTATCTTTAGGGAGCTTTAGCAACTACAACGGCGACGGCAACGAGAACGTCACAAATTTGCATATTTAGTAGGCAAAAACAGTAGCTTTGCACGCTCTGCACGTGCATTTTTCATTTTTGTCTCTTTCTTTGCCGCCGTCTGCAAAACAACAACGTGAAATTGCCAAATTCGAGGATTTATGGACAACGTCAGCACTTGGAGATAAATTTTCATTTTCTCCTCTAAATTAAGCGCCGCTCATAACGCTTTCATTCCTGAGGGACTGCTACACCTTCGTCATATTAAAAAGCTTGGAATAGTCTCGAAGTGATTGCAATAACGCGAATTTATGTTTTTAGATGACGTTCTCGTTGCCGTTCCCGTCGTCGTTGCTAAAGCTCCCTTTTGCTTAAACTCCCTAACAAGGGCGAAATGACCAAATTCTTGGTTTTGACGACAACTTGCATTGAGTACACAACGTACCGTCCCATCTAGCTACAAGATAGTTCGCCCGTATTGTACAACGCCGTTGAATGAGATGAAATAATAACGAAATGCTTACGGTAAGTTTTACTTTTCAGTGACGAAGTCATTCGAAGTCCTATGGAAGACGCCAGCGCATGCTGTTAAATTTTAAACTATCTTTTATATTTGAACACCCCGTACCCGCCACTTTTAATTGTTAGACTCATTTGATGCAGATTTTAGACGGTCGGAACGACTTGGAGTGATGGCGAAAAAGTTTCAAAAGGCGTTCGGTTACAATCTTAAACTATGACGTTCTCGTTGTAGTCAAAGTTGCCCTACTAACAATGACGCATGAAGCTAAGATAGTTAAAGCGAAGACGACGTAAGCGAGAACGGAGACAGTCGTGAATGGGCTTAAGTGGGGTCCTTTTTGTCAAAAGGCTCGATTGCTATATGAATTTTTAACGGCCACGTCCTGGGTGCTGGAAAGGAAAAATGAAGCATGCTTGGCCATATTTGGTTCTTTGGTAGTATCGGGTAGACTTTCATTTCCCGGAATAAAATGGCAGACGACAAAAGAGCCATTGTTATGCGCCGATCAACTCGAAACTTCAACATCACCCCCCGGGCAAAGCCTGGGCATTTGAACTTTTGAAGATTGAATCGTTCAAATTCCCGCCCCCCTCGGGCCAAAATTGTGTTTAAATGCCTACCCTATCGTTGGATTTGTCTGTCATACTCTACTAAAGAACAATCGTCGTCGGCTCCTGCCGTCTTTAATTAAGACCTTTGAAGACGTTTTTAGTTAGCCAATTGCTCACAAATGCTATATCTCTTCCTTTAAACTCTTCCATCTCGTCCAAACACGTGTTTTATAGATGTTAGCGACTTCGGGGCCCGAAAAAAATTCATTTGAAACCTGACACTTCCGGTTCAATTTTCCCCACCTCACGCAGGCAAAGGTCAAATTCCCCACTCCCTGGGCAGATAGGGTAGTCAAATGCCCATGGTTTGCCCGGGAGGTGGGTGGAAGGATGTTGAAGTTGCGATTTGATCGGCGCATTATTTCGATTAGGCCTTGCTAAATTAGGTATTGTTATATTCGCTTTGTTCTTTTGTTTTATGGACATTAATTATTTCGGATCCGGTATATGAAAGACAGCCGTAGTATCTCTCACACAGTCGACTTTAACCATGATTGGTGAAATCACGTTTCCACATCCGGAACTGATACGTCTCATGATCAGGGGAAGAGTTGCTAACCATGGGTTTATTGAAATTTTAAATTCTTGAGGTTTGTTCTCGTACAATTCGTGCAGCCGTGTTCGATTTTCTTTATAGGACGAAAATCCGATACGTAGGATAATGGAACTGCTTTTTCTGTTTCCACGTGCCTAAAAACAATAGGCCTTGCGACTGTTCTGTCTTGAAAGGATTTTTTTCCTTTCACGCCGAAAGAAGGCTGGTACTAGCTGCGCACGTGTCGTAATGACTGCCTCGGTCGCCATGTTAGTTCGCAAGACAAGGTGTTCGTTTGGCGACTGTTTCCCTTTTGGCGCCGTAAATTTTACAGTGGTCCCAAGAGAAAACAAAAACAATGCTTATGCAAACTTTGGGGGGACAAACAAAGAGTATTTTGGTATTTTCAGAAGTGGGCTATTATACACATTTTTTATTCCCCACCTTCTGGAAGACGCACGGCGTGCGTCCGTGCGCGTAGGTGAAAGTGTCTGTCATTAATTACCTTCGGATAAAACCTGAACCACTCTAAAGTGTGCACGTACATCCCGGCTGTTAATGGTTGTAATAATTTAGGATGGCTTCTCAAAATACCACCATTTGTATCGTCACATTAGGCTTTTCAAGCATCTTTGCATTATTCATCAAAGAATGGTGCAGACACTTTGATTTCTTATAAGTTTTGTTCTACATACGCAATGGACATATGCGTGTGTATATATTGACAAAAGCTGCACGTCTAATTAACGTATTCTAAATCAAAATATAACTGAGCACAAACTTAGAATAGTTGGGAATGAATTTCAGAAAAGTTAAGAATGAATTTCAGGTCCGCCACAAGAAAAATAACACTGTCATTACAGGTTCTGAATTAGTACACCAAGTTATAGAATGCCATAGAAAGCGAAGTGAGCGTACTCTTTAAAAATAGAAATGTTCTCACCTTGAAAGGAACTTTTTTCCACCTTTGCGAGATTCGTGTTGGAAGTTTTTGATCGTGTGGTTGCCGCCGTAGATTTAATACTCCACGAAATATTTCCAATGAATACGGACGGCACTTGTCGCGCAAGGAATACCGCTGACAATTCACAGGCCGAATTCGTTCTTAGCAACCGGGCTTGTAGTTAATTAAGAGCAATGGCTCGGAACCAATAGCACCTGCATGCTTAACTTATTTGCCGTTCCATTCCGAGTACGAAGTTAAAATGACTAAATTTGAGATTACTTGGAAGACATGACTACCTGTCAACTGAATAAATCTCTCTTTAAACTTCAACTTAGTTCATACCAGTGTGGTTCGTGGATAATCTACATCCTACACGAATTAGAATAATCGTGAAATGATTACATTAATTAACGAGAAGTAATATTTTTAGATCAAGGATTGTAGCCGTGTCTTCGCGTTCTTACGCCAGAGTCGTATTATTAGTGAAATAAAGCTTACGGCAGGCCAACAGCAGACGTAAAGTAAAGTAAAGCAAAGCAACCATATTTAACGTCGATAACTCGTAACAGTAATTCAACCGAATTAGACGGTGCGCTCATTTTACTTCCCCATTTTCATCGGTGCTCCGTTTTAAGGTACACAGAACGGAAAGAAGTCGAAATGCGGGATGCGAACTCAGGACCTCTTGCACCAAGGTCGCGCACTTGCCGACTGTGCCATCCTTGCTCCTTTCTGCGGCGTCTGGTTGACATTTGCGTTTTTGTCAAAAATGGAAGAAACTTGTTCAAAATTAGCTCATTTCATGCAGGCTGTTAGCTCCAGATATCGAGTCATTCCTCTGACGAGCAAGAGCATTTATCGTGAGAGGATTTTCGCGGAACACACAGCACCCTGCCGTCAACCGTTTCGTGTAAACGGAATTCTTAACTCAATATATTATAAGCTCACAGTTATATCAGTCGTCGTTACGATGGTCACGAATGTTTCCTCCAATCCCTCTAATGGGTCATGGCTGGGAAAAAGCAAGGTCTCCAGTAACCTATGTCGTTCATTGCATTTTTCGTTGGTTGGTGGCAAGTTCAGAATCTTGCGCAGTGTCTTCTTTTGTCTTTCCGTGCACGTGTGAGTCTTCCTCTGCCCTTCTTCAATGCGCAGTGTCACGGTCCTCAGTCAGCTATTCTTCCATACGCATTGTCTTTCTTTGCTCTTCTTTCATGCGTAGTGTTCTCTGCTCTTTCACGCGCAGTGTTTTCTCTTGCTCCTCCTCTGATCTTCTTCCATGAGAGGCGGGTAAGGCGGAACGTTCCCCAGTGTGGATAAGGAACATGATTTGCAGTCGGATGCTTCGGTCTCAAATCCCGATCTGACCACCACGATTCTTAAATAGCCGGGGAAGAAGGGGTCTCCTTCCACTCAGTTAGGTTTCCACAACTATTTACTCAAAGAAACTGACTGACTGACTGACTGACTGACAGACAGACAGACTGATTGACTGGCTGATAGACTGACTGACTGACTGACTGACTGACTGACTGACTGACTGACTCACTCACTGACTCACTGACTCACTCACTCAACTCACTGAGCAAATCCCTGTGCCCTGTGATAATTACTTGAAATTCATTTTTAGTCTTTGAAGGTTATCTTTATATTGTTCTTACGAACACGTGGTTCACTTTAACACTGAACTGACCAATAGGGTGTCGACTTTAAAATAACCACGCCATATGATACAGAAACAACCTGGAAGAAGCTATAAGAGAGGATGATGAAAGAGAACGGATCCCACATACATGGGACTCTGATTGGCCAGTTATGATGACGTAATGAAATTTTTAAATATGCGCGGCACTGGAAACGAGAACTTAAATTAGCTTTGCGAAAATTAAAAGAGATTTAAAAAACTCTGATGGGGCATAGGAATCCGTTTCTTTCCTCATCCTCTCTTGACAGAAATGATTTTCATCGGAAAAGGCCAATTATTGGGGACTTACTCTCTAACCCGGTTTCATATCATCTTGCTCTTCAGCAAATCCAAGCAATAGGCCTTTTTGGATATATTAAAATTCAGCTTGACAGAGAGCTTTAGAGGACAAAGACCAACCTCGTTCCCATGGTTTTCTCCTACTCTTCCCAGGGGAAGAGTAGGAGAGAACCCTGGGAACGAGGTTGGACAAAGACAAAGGAAAGTGGATGATATGTAAATAATTTTCACATTCATTCCAATTCGTCCAACAAGTTGAACTTCATGGGACAGGTCGCGGGGACAAAATAACCCCCAAATTGGTGTTGCACAATTATAAAAGTACCAGCTCACACGAGGGGACATGTCGCTGCAACATTTTCACGTGTGCAGACATGTTGTGATTTTGTCCGTGCACATGTCTCCTCAGTGTGCACTAAACACGTTTTTTGTTGCAACGTGTCCCTGCTGACCCCTCGTGTCTCAGCACCTTTATGGTAGACTTTTACCTTAACTGACAAAAGAAAATTTTGTCTACCAAAAATAGACCCCGTTTTCACTCCATGGAAAGCGAGGAGGACTTTGGATTCCGGACGAGCTTATTAAAAAAAAAAAAAATTACAAGCTCTTGACTCAATGGTTAAAAAAAGGAAACCTTTTTGGTGGCTTCCAGTCGTAGAACTTCAAAACTGAGTCTTTCTCCCTTTCTCTAGAGCCTTCATAAAGATCTTCTATACGCAGCGAGTCAGCGAAAGATGATTGGGTTTTTTAACCTTTGAGCCCGCAGATTATCATATCCATACAAGATAAAAAAAGGTAAAGTTGATATACTAAACCACTTGCATTTCAGCAAAGAAAACAATCTCTAAAAATAACGGCGAATTCTTTTCTCTGAGTTGTAATCTCTTTTTATCCTTGCGATGGATGATAGTTTAAGCTAGCAAATTAACATATACTTAATCTTAAGAAAATAAATTGTATTGTTATGGATGGGTCTTAGCCTTTCAATGATTTGGAAAGATTATGGCGGCGTGACTTAGACTAATGGCGTAAAACGGTATAATGCTTTTCTGATCTAAGAATATAAAGGGCAGAAACGTGCCTGAATGGTGCCACCCACGAGGGCGAAACAAGTTTGTGCTCAGAAAGAAAACTTACGAAGAGTCTAGGAAGCATAACGTTGGAAGAAAAGAACCATACCTGGAGACTCACTGAGGAAAATTAATCGCTTATTTTTCGTTTTTGTGCACATACTTGATGTGTCTACGAACACAGGATTTACAAAAGGATTAAATCTTGCCATGGCTTACATATGAGATTCAAAGTAAGCATTCATGCATGCAGGCGCAAATCCAGGATTTTGAAATGGGGGGTGAATTTTTGTAATAATGTAATAGAACCAAAGCCTGGTTGAGGTGTTTGAGGGATAAGAAAAAAAAAAAAGAAAGAAGGGGGGCTCAGAAAAAGGGGGGTGAAAATTCACCCATTTCACCTCTCCTGGATCCGCGCCTGGCATGATTTGCCGTCACGTTCCAACTTCTTTCGTGTTTAGGCCCTATGTTTTGACAAGGAGAGATTAGATTTACTGCTTACGCTCATTCCCACAAGTCAAGTAAGGCGGTGACGCCTAAGGGCTTAAGCGTGCGTCTTTTGCTGAACAAAACTTGAGAATTCAACCAGCCAACCCTCTAATACGTGAAGGGGATGATCTAATCGGTTAATGCTTGATTTGAATTGCTTATGGCACTTTCTCTTTTCTTGCTGTGTTTACCCCATGTACAAGTAATGCAAGTAGCCGATTCATCATCATCACGTGTTGTTTCATTGGCCCTGAAAATCCCCTGTGGTCAATTAAGTATGTATTGTATTGTATTGTAACGTTCAGGTTCAGATTAGCCAAAATTTCAAGAACATACTTAGCCTGCGTAGCTGGAATTATATTAAGGTGCGGCGAAGCCGCGAGGAGAATGGGGAGGGCGCTGTGAAATATCACACAGCGCCTCTCCCCATTCTCCACGCCAACAATACCGCCAGCTACGGCTGGTGGGAGTCAGTTCAGAAGGCCTTTATTTTGATCATTTGTTGTTGTTGTTTTTTTTTTTTGTGAGTAGTGTAAATAAAGGTCAAAGAAATGTAAGACTGTAGTCTAACAGGACAGTTGACTCAAATACTTAGAGACGTTTTTTTTTAAACATTTCAAAATGCATTAATAATTCATGAGCCAAATAGCCTATCAAACGTCACGCGCATAGTCGAACTTAGTATACCTCACAACTTTAACCACATAGACCTTTTTGCAGATACGTCGTCCATTTAGATTTCTATTGTTTCGAAAGACATTATGGGATGTCCAGGAGGCAAATTAATATGTATTTGCCCCCTGGGCATCCCATAATAGCTATTTGACTTAATAGAAATCAAAATGGCCGCCGTATCTGCAAATATGTCTATGTTAAGAACGTTGTTCCGCTCAAATTTGAGCGAAAACTTTGGCCAGCACTTTACCTGGAGTATATTTTACTCTCAGCTGGATAGTGACTTTCCCACTGAATAAAGTTACAATGCTTTCGAACAATCTATAATACTAAAACCACTAAAATAAAAGACAATATCTTTTTTCCCCAAGTTGCATTCTTTCAAAAATTTGGTTTTATCAACGGAGTTGATAATGTAAATTGGCCACCTTACAGAGATTCTAAAAGCTGACGTTTCGAGCGTTAGCCCTTCGTCAGATCGAATACATGAGCGAATACATGAGTTTTCGCTCTGACGAAGGGCTAACGCTCAAAACGTCAGCTTTTAGAATCTCTGTACGGTGGCCAATTTACATTATCAACTCCGTTGATAAAACCAAATTTTTGTATACTACTTCCCCACCGACGCAGCACCAGTTTCTTTAGAAACTACCTCTTCTTGCATTCTTTCAGTTGCGTATTGTTCCTAAGAACTGCTACTTCCCCAAAGATCTCCGGAAACCTCTCAAACAGCTTACACCTTTCAACAACCGACGCAATGTCATTACTTAATTAAGTGCTTCAATCTTAACTCCCACATTGCACAATAATACTTCAGGTCTCTAGTTTCTATGATGGCACCTCTGTTTGACTTCCTCGATCATTGTAAGGATTAATGGTAGTTGATAACATTTAAAAATAAGAAGAATATTTGACCTCATGCATAGCATTGAGTTCAAAGTAACGTGTTGTTACGAATGCCACAGTCAAATGAAATAATAAATTGCTGTTTTTAATCTAAGAAGTGTTCATTGAAAATGAAAAACATGTACAATGATATACAAATGAGCAACACAGACACAAACTCCTACGTCAAAGAGGCATTTTAAAATAGACGGCATTTCGCTGAAAACTCAACAAAACATTCCATTTGATCTCCTTTAAGGTAATTTGATTAGATTAGATTTGTAGCCTCCTTGGGTAGGAAAGCACTCGTTTTCCGTCGGCCTTTAAGGTTGAGACTTGCAACAAGATCATTCTTATGAAATAAATCACCCACAAATGCATGATTATCAGGACTTACAATAACGCCATCGTTGCTAAAAGAGTGGATCTCACTGAATGGGATGCAGGATTTAAAGCGATTTAGCATTGACGATTTGGTGCCCGAAATTTTGCAATGTTCACATTTCCAAATCGAAACCTAAAAATCTCTAAAACTAACAAAACAAAGAAATGTACAAAGTGAATGCGAAGCTAACTGCCAATCCATGCAGGACAGGGGAAATTTCCTTTTCGTCCATTTCATTCATTTAACGGTTCTCAAGAATACTGTTTTCTTTTTATAGCAATTATTTCTTTTCTTTAGAAGGGTGCGAAAATAGGCAGATTGGTTTGTAATGCAACGCTGTCAGATGGAAGGAGTTACGACCACGATTTTCGTGATTTCTAACCCAAAAATGGATTATTCGCCAGCACAATTAACAGTTCCTGAATCACGCGATGATATATTTCCTGTCTACTATTCTAAATTCAACAGAAATATAAAGCATCTTCTCTTTTAGGAGGCAGTATGGTCCAGTGGTTAGGGCGCTGGGTTTGCATGCGGCTGCTCCGGGTTCAAATCCCGTTATAACTTCTGGTTTGGATTTGTTTCCGGTTGTCCCGGATTCAACTCTACCATGCTTTGTAAATAGCCAACTGGTTGCCCCCTGCCAGTTGGGGTTCTTAATATGTTTCTGTTAAGTTTGCCAATTGTTACTTTCACCTTGTTAACAGTGGAGTACCTGTAAACTAGCTTGATAGCTAAGTGTACTTTCATTTACATTTACATTCCTCCTTTTTGATTTATCCTACGTCAAAAGAGAGTAAAGTACGTCTAATAACTAACTGGGAAAACAAATGTGAGAAAACGTCTTTTAACGGCGGGGAAAAAGGTTTTTCATCCGAAAACGAAAGCTCTTACTTACTATTGAATAAATGACTGGATTAAGCGACGAGTTAAGAAGTACAAAAAGCGCCAAGGCAAACGTGACATGTTTATAGTATCCTCTTGGAACTAAAGATGGGCGGATAACCATAGTCAAACGGACAAAATTCAGGGGAAGCATTGTAATCGCGAATACCAGTACGAGTGGTGTGAGAATCTTCCTGGCTCTTTTGTTTTGACGGAGTCGAGTGCTCTGAGCTTTGATGGTGGACGAGGGTTTTTTGGCGTCTTGAGTGAACCCGTGTTGTTCCAGGGTTATAGCTTTGTTGAAGATACTGCTTCGCCTTATTGTACGAGAAACGGAGAGGTAAGTCATCGAAATGATCATGAGGGGTAATATGTAACTGAACAAGGTCAGGAAAGCTGTGTACACTATGGCTATGATCATGTTGTGATCCCAAGAAGGCCATTTTAGGCCGCACCAGGCACCTCCATTGGTAAGCCCGTGATAATCAACAACGAAGTACATCGGAAGGCAGAAGACGAAGAACGACATCATCCAGACACAAGCCACAACAATAATTGCTCTTCGTGACTCACGGAGTCGATTGACCCCAAGGGATTTAAATGTAACTAATTTGTAATATCGTTCCACAGCGATGACTGCGACGAGCCACACCGATACCCCATGTGATACCTCTGGCAAAGGATACAAATAGCGACAGACAAACTCTCCTAAAGGCCAATTGAACGGCAATCTTACCCTAAGAGCAAAGAACGGAAATGCAAAAAGCAATATGCCAACATCCGCAATGGCAAGGTTTTGTAAATAGTAATCAGCAGATTGTTTCTTCTTGCCAAGTTTTTGTAATACAGTAATTACCAAGACGTTACCGATTACTCCAAAGGATGCGATTAGAACCTCGACCGAGACGATGCCTACCACGAATGCATCCACATTGGCCACGACGGAACCGTCCATTGAAGGAGAGCTCGCGTTTGTGTCGACAAAACTGCTGTTTTCCATTTCAGTGCAACAGTGAAGAGGTTAAACACTTATTTGTCAAGTTACTCACAACAGGAAGCCGAAAACAATTTTAAAAAACCTCTGTCAATTTTGAACGGTTATTTTAAAAACAGCTGTGGTCAAGTAGAACGGAAGATCGAAGTTGCACAGACCTTCACTTCAAACAAGGGTTTGTTCGGGGGGCTGAAGTTGTTATCTTAAATGTATTAATTTTCAATTTTTGTTAACATTTGAAATGAGCGTTTAGTACGCTAAATCCTTCGACGTCACAAGGAATTTTCCAGCTCCATCTGGTTTGGCTTTGCAACGAGGTCCCATGTCCCACACAAAATAGCAAACATCGGCTTACAAACACTTGTTCAGCTGTTTTCATAGACTATTAAGGCAACAGAGTTCTTTGTTTTTGCGGAAGGGGAAATTCGTAACTGGTGAAACTCTATACCGAGTTAATTCGATATTTACTCGTCATCCCAGGAGAACTTTGAACTTGTTACCCTCATCTCAATGCTATTTAACACATTTTGAGAATTAACGATTTTTGTTGGGAACATAATGATCCGTTTATCACAAAGACCGAAGCTAATAAAGTAGTTATTCCATGATATATTATTTATATAATTGTAAATCGTTACTTAAATTAACAACATCGTAACTGACGGACGCGACAGAAGTAGAATGAAGGATGGCGCTCACATACGACACGGAAACTAAGCATAACATGGAGAGACCATCCCCCGTACGAGATCAATGGTTCCGACATTTTCAAAGAGATTTATTTCGGATCGCACGAGTGACCATTCTCACGTGACACTTATAATTGGATGGGAAAGTCTTGATTCGCGGGTTAATCCGCAATTTTACAAAACGTCGGTCTCTGAGAACCCAATGAGCAAATTAAGCCAAAAGCCTTTGAGAGACATTTCTAGGTTCCTTGTAATGCATAAAGACTGTCTAAAGAGATGTTCCTATCACCTAGAAAAATATGATCTTTTCGGATATCTCAGCAGAAAATTTAAGTGTCCGAAAATTTAGGGAGTGATATCTCCTTTTCAGGAATTGCTAGCTAGACGTTACCTTCTAAGAACTTCCAACTGAACCATTTTCTCATCCGAAACCGCTATAGGTGACGTTTTTAAGTGCCAAAAATTGCAAAAATACCCCTTCCGAAAACGCAAGGAACTACTTTTTCTTGGTTGCGAATCTTTCAGGCGATGTTTTGGTAAAGAAATCTGTAGCTGTTTGGCAAAGTAGAATCGAAATTCGTAGCACAGTTTGACTCTCCCGAACACATATTTTACCGAAGATTATCGTTGGGGAAAATGGGCCTCCGTGATCAGTGGTGATTTCATCTGCTGGCCAATTACTCTCACCAATTGGTCACTAATTCGAGATTCCGCAAAAAGTGGTTTCGATCTAGTTTCACTGAGTCAGGCTCTTCTTTTGATGACTAAATCAAGGGTGGAACTTGACTCCACCATACGACCAGAGCATCTTTGAAGCACAACGACTTAATATCTTGGGTGGCACTCAACCGAATAATCTGAATGCCAGAGCAAACTCATCTCGTTCGCAGAGTACGCGAAGCGACCCCCTATTTTTCTATATTGTTACATTTTTGAATTAACTGGATTATTTTCTTATATGAAATTTGCAACGCGTAAACCGTGCAAAATTCTGCTCCCGCTGGAGTATTTCTCGAGGGTTTCGATATTATTTACTGTCTTGGATCATAGAAGAGTGAAAAACATCTAATTTAAGATTTTAAAAAAAGTTTTGCAAAACTGATATATTCTCCCTATGGTGCCAAAACAAAGACGAACAAAATAATTGGGAGAATACGGACTTTGACAAAATGGCTTCATAGCTTTCTCCTAAATCGTGATTGGGGCTCTCCTGTCCCAAAGGCCCACACTGTGGTAAACTGTGGCTCCGTCTAACACTTTGTGATAAAACTTGGAAAAATACTATTGATAATAATTATAATCCTTTCGTTTACTCGCAAACTAATAAACTAAACTAAGATCCACGCCGTATCTCGAGACAACGATTGTACATTTTTTAATGTGACGTTTCGCAAGAATGCTAGAACGTTCGCCCTTAATAGCGTATGCTGGTATGGAAGTGAAGTTTAGACAAACAACTCAGATAGCCAATAGTTGAAACTTCAGAGTTTATTCACCTATTGCATCGATTCCACTAACCCTCCCCCGCAACAAATTCCTGGTATGGCCTGAAAACATTCGTCGTATAATCTACACAATTGAGTTAGAGAGGATGAAAAGACTCGCCCCGTTTTTTAAACTCCAATACACCAAATGTTTAAGTGGAGGAGGGATACATCTTCGAACTGACAATATCTTCGCAGGAAACAATCCTTCGACTCGGCTTTCAATTAGGAAATAAACCCCGGACCAATGTCCTCTTGTCTGTGAACTGTACATACGAAAAAAAAAAACAATGATCCGATAATTCGTCATCTAGGATCGTCTTTCCTCCAGGTAAACATTTTTTCAGTGTTGTGCATAAGCTTTCCTCACCGTCTCCCCATTCCATACGGGATAAACAAGCTCAAGCCCTCTAAAAACACAATTTTCCACAAGCAACTAAAAATATGGCATGAGCGACTCATTGTTAAAGAACACTACAAGGAAAAAAATAACTAGCCAAAGATCGGATCTTATTCTCCGAGCTGAAATTGACCCAATATCTTATTGGGAATCTGTCACGTTACTATATATAGTTAACGAATGAAGATCAGTTGTAGGTTGGCAATAATCTTCCACTGACCCCGACGTTCTAGGGAAGGGGATCACAACAATAATATTAAAAATCAACTCCGACAAAACAATAACACACTCTTTCCGTTTTCATAAGAACGTCTAACTTTTAAGCTACGGTTCGATTCATAGTCTTAACTTGAAAGCTCATCAGTGTTAAGTTATTATTTTTGCGCTTTCAGCCTACAAACGCTTTTAAGAAGCTTTCATTATATTGGGTTAATACGAATGATAATCGTGACAAAAGTAGTACTATCACTGGTAAAAAAAATACATAGGAAATTGAAGACTTTTAATTAAATCGACTCAACTCAAGATCTGGGTTGATTCTCATTTTGTTAAAATTGTCTTTTATCGCGGCTAAAGAACGGAATTCAAAGAGAATACTTGCGAGAGAATTCCAGACGAAAAAAAAAAAAGTAATACATAAGCCAGCATTACGCAGAATTCTAGATGGCCCGCCTGGGCAAACGAAGATAACTTTAAATGATGAAAATTAATCATCATAAAGATATCACGGCGAGACGTGACGCAATTAACAAAGAGTCAACGTTAAATAAATATCAACATGGCAAATGGCCGGTAAACTATATGCCTATATCATGCTTGTTAATAGCATTAGCATAAAAGCAAGAAAATCCTCTTAGTCTAACTCGTCCCACGTTTAGGAAGAAATGAGCTTATATCAAACAGGTTTCTTACATTTTTGGCAAAACGCAAATTTCAGTGTAACCGTTCGCCGAAAACGCGATTCTAAATTTATCTTATATCATGACATGTCATTGAGGCTGGATGCTTTAATATCAGAATTCGCAAGACCATGCTTTGAGAATTACGATAGACACAAAAGTTGAACTAGTTATAAAATTCGGAGACATACTTGACGCCTGACGTGTATAACTAATGCAAATTGTGATTTGAAGTGAAATATGACTATAAAAACGAAGAGAGAGAAAAAAGACAAAAAGCATTCTTAATTTCGAATTCTATGCAACTGTCTCTTTGCAGTTAGCTTTTAATTGATTGTCTTAGTGGGAAGGCCATAAAGGTAAAAAAAAATGCATTTGAAGATGCAAAATTTATTTCGACCTGCCGAGAAATGGCAATTGAAAAATTTAATAATCCCCAAATATAATACATAAAAACACTTTGGATGGTTAACCCCGACATTAACGAGCCATTTAGAACTGAGTTGGATCTTCCGCAGCTCCTCACATTCTTCATTACTTCCATTAGCAAAGACGTTCCCTAGAAAGGGCAATTAGGG
>NC_090878.1:10227810-10237810 GCF_036669935.1 Montipora foliosa | reverse complement strand
AATGGCACGAGTTATTATAACAACAATAATGAAAACAACCGAAACACGTGTCTTCAGTGGATAATCAGACTGCCAGAGAAATCTTCGATTCAAAGTGAAAAATACACGAACACAACGACATGTTACTCAACTTTTTCAGCTCTATAATTATTAGCTTGCCTTTTGGATGCTACTCACGTAGCATGCAACGTGCTGACGTGTTTCTGGTTTAAAGACAGCCATTTTGAAACTTCGCGTCCATCATTTTGTCATCCTTTTTCCGATATTCCATACACAAACTAAGGTTAAAATTAATTAACGCTTTTACGTAGTTCCAATGATTTTCTCATCATTTTTCCAGATGATAAAAAAGACGATGGGTTGCAACGTCGATTTAACAAATCGAAATTGGTTCAGCGTTGTCTGAACTCTTATCGACAACGATATTCGTCATCACCGTGGTCAAAATGTTGTGGACTCACGAGGCGCAGCCGAGTGAGTCCACAACAAAAACATGACACAAAGAAAGAGCAAGCGTTGCCTATATCTTTCTCGCAATATGATTGGTTTATTTCCCAAAATGGGCGTTCCTGATTGGATATTGCATTGCGTGACAAATTGACGCGAGCATGACGCGTACAGCGTTGTCCAGACTCTTATCGACAACGGCAAATTAGCCAATCAGATTACGAGATTACAAGCAATTGTGGTAAAACACTTTCTTGATGGGAACACAACTGAGTGAAAACCCTCCCTGGTGCGAAAAGGGCCACGACTTTCCCACGTCTCTCATTTGAGCTTACCTATGACTAAGCTTTTCAGTAGCGTTTCCGGGCTTTGACGCTCAGAAGTTTGGAAAAATGGCGTCTGAATATCAATACAACTTCGCAGAAGAGTTAAACTCGTACAGTAATAACACCTCCGTAAAACTTGAATCGCTGGAGATCGTCCAAACATCGCATATGAATCTTGAGAATATCTTAAAGCTAACTTTAGAGGTTCCAATTGCGTTCGTTGGAGTGGTTGGCAACCTTTTAGTCTTTGCAGTCATATTAAGTCAAGGAAAAAGGAAACAACCCAGTGACGTTTGCTTACTGAACTTGGCCATTGCGGATCTTGGAATGCTACTCTCTACATACCCAATGGTTGCTATCAGAGAAAAAGCTCCCTATCGCTGGCCGTTAGGAGAATTTACTTGTCGCTATTTGTACCCCCTTCCTGAAATATTCTACGGTGCATCCGTCTGGTGTATCGTATCCATCGCCTTTAGACGTTACTACAATGTTGTGAAGTCACACGGCGCTCTGAGCAAGGCCAAGGAGTTCCAAAGAGCGAGGTCAAATGTGGCTTGTGTTTGGGTGATATCCTTCGTGATCTTCTGCCTTCCAGTGTATTTCGTTGTTGAATATCGTGAGGTTCCCAATGGTGCTGCATGGTGTGGTCCTGTTTGGCCTTCTTGGAATCACAACCTCATAGGAAGGGCTTACATTGCTCTTCTGACTTTTTTCTCGTACGTGATGCCTCTAAGCATAATTGCCTTCGCGTACTTCGTCATATCTCGCGCTTTGAAACAAACCAGCACGTTGGTCAAAGCAATGAACAGCGAAACCAACAAACCAAACAGAATTGCCTATCTATGCATCGTCAAATCTGCTCGCCTTCAAAAAAATAAACGGGCGCAGAGAATTCTGACACCCGTGGTCCTCGTCTTTGCGATCACAATGTTTCCTTTGAGCGTTCTTCGACTGGTCGTTGTATTTTGGCCGGCATTCACTACCAAAAAAATGTACGCAAATATATTGTACACAATAATTGTTTTTGTAATACTTAATTCGTCAGCAAATCCGATAATTTATACTCTACTTAGTAGGAACTTTAGGAAGGGTGTACAAAACATATACAAAAGCCATTCTAGATAAGGTTTTTCTTTTAATGAACCTTGACCACTCTTAGTCAATACAGTTATACGGCTCGCGACGATTCGATCCCGATTCGGATCCCGAATACGAAGACAGAGGTGCAAGGAACATCGGAGTTATCACATTTTTTAAAGACATAATCGACAGACGCGCCCGACAAGTTTACGAAATGAGATTTCTTTTCTTTACACTGAATTTTTTTTTAACCAAAAACACGCTCTTTTATTTACCACGGGATTTCTCTAGTCACACGACATTATCAATCATCACTTATTAATTTCGTGTCATTCTAACCCAATAAAACATTTCTCAGTAAATATAATCAATAATGTTCCACTTTTATAAATTCCGCATATGCAAAATTTATTTCTGCAGATAATAAGTGTCAAGAGTCTTCGAACGTTGATTCATTTGCAAAGACAAGTGACAAATATCTTTGCGTCAAAGCCGTTTCTCATTACGAGATTATTGATCGATTTTGATTTTGGCCCACTTCTTTTAAAACATTTATTTACATAGGAATCTACTCAAATAGAGAAAATCGAAGAAAAAGCAGAGAATCGATAGGGCATGCAAAATATAGAACACTAATTTGATTCCCTTATTACATCAGTGTAAAGTCAACGAGAGTATACAGATAAATACTCATATTTGAATATTACACACAAAACACAATACAAGTTAAAAGGCAGTACTGATTGAGGTAAGGAGCAGGCATTGCACCGAAGATGGATGAAGGAAGAAGTGAAAGTGCTGGATAGAACAGCAAGAAAAGTGTTGACAAGACAATATATAGAGCTGTATCGATGGCGTATGTTAACGGCAGGTAGAACGGAACAAGGTGATTCCTTGTCCCCTACAGAAGGAAAAGCACAATACAAATTAGACTTAAATAACAGTATAAGACAAGAACGAAAGGTTTACTGAATACCGAACAAAACAATGACGATAAACAGCTTGTTTAAATAAACGCCTAGTTGGCTTACTTCTGATGGCAAGGGGGCATCAATCTAAAAATGGTGTCCAATCACTGTTGGGCAGAACTTTGTAATGTTTATTCTAAAGGACTTGGGTTTTTGAAAGTGCTGCAGCATTTCAAGTGCAGTAATTCTGTTGCTCGGATACGTCAGAAAGCAATCAAAATTTGAAGGTTTAATAGCCACGGAGGTGGTCGTAAAAGACAGAAGTGGCAAGTATAGAATTAAAAATTGTCAGGAAATTTTTTGATGACCCGGTTGGACAAAAATGAGGGGTAATGCGATCACCAAGGGGGAGGTCGTTAATAATCTTATAGAAAAAAACGGCCTTCGGCGATTAACCCAGATAAAGACCATGTGTTAACGAAATTAAGCACCATTAATTAAGACGAAAATAATTTTATGCGTACAGACTGCAAAATTTTGGCAATTTCAATTTCACTATTTTCGTACCCTCCGAGGTGCCATATAGAATTAACGTCATACTAAAAAAAAAAAAAAAGCGTGAAGTGTACAGACAATCAATCATCCTATTATGTGTACATTTCATTGTTTGTCCCAGTAAAAGGACAAAAAGCTGGACCAACTCCCAAAATCAGTGGCTTCATAACACAGTTGGTTATAGAGCGTCGCACCGGCATCGCGAGATCATGGGTTCAAGCCCCGTTCAAGTCCTAAATTTTTCAGGCTTGTCTAAACAATTGCTAAAATTGCGTTCACAACTGCAAGGACCAGAGCTTCACTTAAATTTTAGAGAATTGGCCGTTTTTATACCAGAGTCGCATAATGCGTCTTCTGCCCGTGTTTGTACTAGACACTAAACGAATTAACAGACGCAGAACTTGTTTTTTTGCCCAAGTTCGTCCCAGATGAATTATGCGTCGGTAGTATAAAACGGCTAATATGACTAAGGAGACTTTGACAGCAGACTTTCACTCAAACTAAATGTATAAATGGAAATAATGATTTTTTCGATGCTGCTAACGTCTGAAGTTTAAGAACATTTTCTTTGCCATTCTCAATTTTTTATTTACCAGTTTTGTAAAGTTGATAATACAGGAATTATGTTTACTGTACTTAATTGTATGTCTAATTCTAAAACTGCAAGGTGGTATTGACGGTATCAGTAAACAGTAATTTATAATAAAACAAATAAATAAACTAGTAAAATAAAATCGCCATTAACACTACGTGTAATCACAAATTCACGAACAAGCTGACGCATAAAACCCTCCTTAATGCATTGCCACTTAAGTCTCCTCAAATTGCAAACTTTTAGAAGCCTAATGCACTGTATTTTGTGGATCGAATTCACCTCCAGAAATTACTGGCCCTGGTTTCTGTTATGTGATGACGGTAGGAGCATCGCGACCAGTAAGTTGTTGCAATTGAGAGATGGTCAGGCCAATGTCAAGTAACGGTTTTAACACAACCTGCAAAGAGAATATTAACATGACGTCAGAGGGGCGTGAAAGAGGGCACAACCTTTTTCGCCACAGCATTTAAACTTGCGGCTGATTTACTCGATGGTATAGGCGAACGGCGAAAAAAGGCAAGGTAACTAAGTTAAAGGAATAAACCTAATCTTACGTGGAGTAGAGGAAAAAGCTGCACAAACCAAAGCTACTGAGGCAGCAGCTTCCCGTGGTATTTATTATGCTATACAAGGTGGTTCTAACTTTTGAGTCTGTAGGTGATCTTAAAATCATGAGATTTGGGAAAAAATCATAAGACTGAGATTTATTAACCGTTTTACTGTTTGTTATTGTTTGCTTTTACTGTTTTGTATATAGTTTCTATAAATCCACAAATAGGTTTAGATGCACACACTACACGCAAATAGCCGAGCTTGTCTAGGCGTGTAGTGTGCGGACACAGGATAACATACGGTGGCGAATAGGTATCATGACTTTCTTTTCACCCATGACAACTTTCTTTCCATCCATGACTTCCATCATTCTTCTGTGATCAAAGTTCATAAGCCCAATATTTATGGTTACCTTTTCGTCCTAACTTGTGGATCATTGAAATCAGTGAAAACAATAGGCCATTTCCGAGTTCATGTCTGCCTCCTCTTCAAAGCGAGTCTAAGTGCGAAGTTTTTGTTATGAAAATTAGTTTTCATTCATATGTAAAGTAGAACTAATTGCCATCACAAAAACTTTGCATGCACTTAGACTCGCTTTGAGGAGGAGGCAGACATGAACTCGGAAATGGCCTATTAAGCAGTACTGATCATGATCGTGACTCAACCATTTGAGAAACAAAAAAATGTCGGTTATAGACTGCACATACCTGAGCATCCAACATATGCTTTGCTTCATCTGGCTCGTAACTTTCCACGTAAATTCTGATTGTGGCCCCAGCACTTCCAGTTCCACTGAGCCGAAAAATAAGCCGAGATCCATCAGTAAAGATTATACGAACACCCTACAACAAAAGAGTGTTCGAATTAAACCCTTTCACACTACACGCAAAATCAACAACAATAATAATAATAATAATAATAATAATAATAATAATAATATTATTATTATTATTATTATTATTAAAATAATGATAATGATGATGATGATATATATTCAAGAGATAAGGCTGTATCAATCTTCGAGCTGAAATGTGCTGTGCGCCCAAACAGCTCTCCTGTTAACCGCAGTTATCGAGCAAGCACTAAAAAGAGCGAAATAGGCCAAGAATAAGAGAATATCATAATAGAATAGTTGTCTGTGACTTTCGCACCTGTTTCTTTGAAACACTCCCGTCAATAGGATCAGTGTAAGAAAAGTCATCCATTGATCTGACTTGGTAGGACCTCTGACTGTCACCACTCCCCCCAGTAAAGGTCTTATTCACTAAGGACACATCCTCAGCTGCCATGCGCAGTAGGTCCATCATTTTATTGGCTCCTTCCGGTTCGACGTTTTCGTAATCGCACCTACGCAGAAAAAAGATCAAAGTATGGTTCTGACTAAGACCGTCACATCCTAGCTGAATCAAGTTCTGAACTTAATTTAATTCCGCCGAGGTCACTCGCGAAACATCAAGCAGTAGGAAACTTAAGGATGGAATTCAAGTACATTTTTGACTGCGAATACTCCGTTCCTTGGCACGCACATTCATCTGCAAGGACCACCGTATTTGCACGGCCGTGTTAAGTTATATCCGAGTCTGCCTCTTACTTTCACGTCATGTTAATTTTTTGAATCTATTTTTGCATAACTTATTCGCCATTTTCATACGACTTAAGACGATGGAACTTATGAGGTATTCGGAAAAGTTTTCATGATAGTAACCGTTAAGGGTAATTGAGGCGTATATATTGTCCAAAAGACTTCAATTTTTTTGCATTAATGTTGAAGAATAGTGCAAAGGTTATCAAAGTAAAGAACATTCTAGATCACACTTTAGCACATAGCCTGCAAAGCAGGTATATTGCTGTTTTGGTAAGAATTATCGGCAGACATCTTGCAATTGGATAGCGAGACTAACAGAAGCCATGAGGCGAGTCAAGAAAATTGCACTCGGTGAGAGGAGGTCAGTCCTCTACCAGCTGAGTGCTTTCAAAATGGCGGCGCATTACGAAAATGGCGGCCCATTACGAACAAGCGTACGCCTCCCAAAAAACGCCTGCTTTGCAGGTTAATTAGCACACTTTTAGGTTATACAGTTAGAAACAAAAGCACAGGAAACTAAACGGGTGAAATTTGCGTTGCTGGAGATTCAGTCGAAGTGGAGGTACCCGTAAATATGGCAAGACTAAATCTGTTCTCTGGCACCCAATGTCCAGTTTGTGACACAGGCTAAACTCTATCTATGTCCTACCTTACAAAAAACCCTCTGCCGTATTTTTTCCAGAAGTCTTTCAATATATCCTGTACCGACATCTGTCGGCTTGCTATGATGGACATCCACGCTGCGAACAAAACAAGTATGTGTGTTTTTCAACGGTGAAGTAATCAAATTTACGTCTTGCTTAAGCCGGGCTTGGTCGATCCATTGACGAGATCAAAGAAGACATTCCCGCAAGAATGACTGAATTTGCATACCAATTCCTATTTTCCCAGCTAAAGCAATACCTGAAAACATCAAATACAGTAAGACTGCCAAAAGAAAAAGAAGTTCATTTTTACCTGGTAGTATTCCTTCCCCGTGTAGCTAAAAAAATGTTCTCCAAGCAAGCAGGCGCTTTCTTGAATTACTCTAAGATGTTTCCTTCGATTTTATGCTGACTTCCGCGCGCCATCAAAAGTTCAGTATCTTGTAGCCCCGCGAGCGCGCGCTTCACTCGGGGTAAAATCGGAGAAGTTCGGTTTGGCGCGAAGTGAAAGGGCGAAATTTCCGGGAAATTTCGGTTGGAATCAAATGGAAAGGTCCGTTTTCGTTCAGTCCAACCAGAATACCTGAGAACACCTTTGAAAGGGGGTCCATTTTGAACGGTCGGTCCAAAATGTCACTGTCCACGTGCACTGAAGCGATTTGTTGTTACCTTTGGTCTCATGGTCACGACAAGATCACGTGAATCTCCCTGATTGGCGCGAAATTTTCACGAACGCGCGGTGGCATGGGTTAGCTTCGTGCAACCGAAATATCGTTCCACTGGGCAAATGCAATTTCCGAAATTCGGAACTGGAATTTTTGCTGAATGGTCAGCGGTCAAAGGATCAGTTCCTCAGTCGTTGACGGTATGCTATTCAAGAACAAATTGAATCGGATGCCCTCGAGTAACCTTAAATAGCCTACCAAGAGAGAGCTTGTTAGAAGGTTAAAGGACTGGGGTACCACCCAAGCCAGTCTCGTAATCCGTTGGTTTCTTTGAAGAGCTTTCCGTTTAGAAGTACCGGGACCTAAGTGTAGGCTAATGCAAAGTTGTCGTTGAATCCGCAAACGCCATTTTAGACTGGGGTTTATAAGGATCTCTGATTGCCGTGGCCAGCAGTTTACATGCAAAGATGGGTTTGGAAGAGGTTTGGAAGAGTTCTGTATGGGGTTGTCTTTCCCGTGAGCTCAAAACCTGACTTTAGTCCAGGTTTCGAATTGGTTTCGTGTTTACCATACGTACCAAGAAATGCCCAGACACCGTCTTTCTCACGGATGTGATCAGAGCCTGTGCCAAAGCTCTCCTCACCACAGAGCGAAATGCGCTGTGCATCCATTAAGTTTCCAAAGAATTTCCAGCCTGAAAAAGCGATTAATCACACGCACCAGTTACGTGAACAAATTCTCTAGGCAGAAAGGGAACTTTTTCGGTTTGTTTGGAACTGATAAGAAATCTAGGGCCATGTGTACAAAAGAAACAAGGAGAACTTCATTTTGTCAAAATTAAGGACGGCCCCCGCTAATTCGAATGTATTTTTGCGCGGTTTATGAACAAGCGAGAGGAGAAGATCTTAACAAGTGTTATTGAAATCAGAAAAGAAAATTGGGGGTAACCAAGCATTTTTCAAAGATAATTAATCAACAATAATTGTCAAAAGCTTTAAAATACAAAGCATTGTATGGCATTCTTTCCCAAATTAAGAGAAGCTTTTAATTAAAATTATCTCTAAAAAAATACACGGGTAACCCCAGTTTTCTTTTTGGATACAAACAGCACTTGCTAAGTTTTGCTTTCTCCGCATAGTTTTAAGCCGCGCAAAAATATCTGTACCAGTAAGGACCACTCATAGAAAACCCAAATATCTCGATATGCGCAAAACATGTGAGCAATAACAATGAGTAGGCATGCACCGTCCTTAAATGTATACCTTCAACTCTTTGCTACATATTTTGTTGGGAACTTTTCTGGAAGTTATCAATTCCTTCATTATTCAAACATGGCTGCCATTTATGCAAAAAGCCCTGTTTTACTAACTGGGGTCCAATAACGGTTGATAACTGAAGTTCACCTGTTGCTATCTTCACCTCTTTGCTACATATTTTGTTTGGAACTTTTCTAGAAGTTATCAGTTCCTTCATTATTCAAACATGGCTGCTATTTATGCAAAAAGCCCCGTTTTACTAACTAGGGTCCAATAACGGTTGATAACTGAAGTTCACCTGTTGCTATCTTCACCTCTTTGCTACATATTTTGTTTGGAACTTTTCTAGAAGTTATCAGTTCCTTCATTATTCAAACATGGCTGCTATTTATGCAAAAAGCCCCGTTTTACTAACTAGGGTCCAATAACGGTTGATAACTGAAGTTCACCTGTTGCTATCTTCACCTCTTTGCTACATATTTTGTTTGGAACTTTTCTAGGAGTTATCAATTCCTTCATTATTCAAACATGGCTGCTATTTATGTAAAAAGCCCCGTTTTACTAACTGGGGTCCAATAACGGTTGATAACTGAAGTTTACCTGTTGGAGTTTCAAAGCACTCGACCCCCATTTCCTTTCCAACTCTGTCAATAGCAGCACTAGTCGGCATGCTGCGCGCTACGCCTTTTAAACCGGTTTTCACGAAGTACGGGATGCATTTGGCGTTGTCGGCTATCACAGCTACTGAGTCCGATGGAGTCACGAAGAATCCGTTTTGTCCAAGAATCATGTTTCGATCCTGTTGAAAAAAAAATAATTTCAAAAATCTCTGGCCCCGTCCAAATGCAGATGTAGACTTTCTACGAAGAATGGTTTTCACCCCAGGAAACGTCTTGGGAATTGCTTTCATCTTGTGTACTTGTACAACTAAACGCAAGAACGTTTCATTAACATCGTCACCTGGGGCTCGTTTCTCGAAAGTCCCGAAACTTTACGGACCGTTTTCAGGTGTCAAAATTCTCTTTGTATCTCAAGAAAGGAGAGGATTTAATTCGTCAAACTTCACAGTTGTTTTTCGTTTTGTTGCCTTGAAAACAATTGGCAATTTCACAAATGGCTTTTCGGGTCCGAAACGTTTTCGGAACTTTCGAGAAACGGGTCCCAGGAGTGTTTACTGTTTGTCAACAAACACCGAAAATTCCAAAATTAAAATGGTACAGCTCATTCCACCACAAAGTTTCCGAAAAAGATGGAAATCCTCAGACGTATTCCCCTTTCCCGGTTTCAACTGTACCATTTGTAAACTCCAACTCGACCCGGTTCAGTGCGGCCCCTTTTCACACCATGGAGCCGCCATTTTGATTTTTTATTGTTTTCTTCCAGCCGC
>NC_090878.1:10215310-10222810 GCF_036669935.1 Montipora foliosa | reverse complement strand
TAGTATTCATATAGTGAGCATATAATATTCATAAAGTGAACATATAGTATTAACCTGAAAAGTGTTTTTTAAACATAAATGTTTTGAGCCAAGATTTACTGTAAATAAACCACTGAAAACCCACAACTCCCTAATGCACTTCAGTGAAGGGCAAACGTTCAAAATGCCACTTTACACATCTTTCTTACAAAGGTTAATTTAGTTTATTAACTCGTTTGATAAAACCAACTTGTTTCTGATTCGCTCCCCACTGACATTTGGCCAAGTTTCTTCGGAAGCTAAATCACCTCATTAGAATTTAACCTCAGCTGGTAGGACCCGGGTACTGTCGAGTTAAACAACATACAATACAAAAGATTAATGTACCTCCATTTTCGGTGTTGTATTTGATTCCAAAGTCACCATTAGGTCCTCCTGGGTTGTGACTTGCAGTCAGAAGGATGCCACCTACAAAGAATGTCAACAAGGAGCTAATGGTTGACCCAATACTCTAGCGTTTCCCTTAGAAGAATTTTGGTTTAAAGGTCTGCCACTGAATGATGACAATTATGAATAAGAGATAATAATAATAATGATAATGATGATGATAATAATAATAATAATAATAATAATAATAATAATAATTGATTACAATATTTACTATCCTTGAGGCATGATTCATTTCTGGTGAATGTATTAAGTTCTTGAGAAGAGGTAGATTTTACTCTGTCAAATGCCAGATAATTTTACTCTTCAATAGGTTAAACCAACAAGTAGGGTATGTCGTGTGTTAACAACAACAGCACAGCGCAGTGAAGCAAACTACAAAGAAAGTAATAATAATTATTATTCTCATTTCGCTTCTGAATTCTTCTTACCTCTGGCCTTAATTTTTCGGATAATACAAGATACAGCTGGAGTGGAAAAGATTCCGTTCTGACCAATGACCAGTTCACCAACCTGATGAATAAATGAAGCAAGACTGCTTAGTTGGGGTTCAACCGGTGCTGGGTGCAGTCCATTCAAATTTAGTTGTCTAGCTGTCAAAGTCATGCAAAAAAGCCAACCAATTGACTGGCATGGTGCTATCAACAAGGAGGGCAGGTTATTATTATTATTATTATTATCATTATTATTATTATTGTTCATATCTCACACCACTAGTTGAATCGATGGTCACGTATCCCTAGGTCATCAAGCTATTTCCTATAGCCTTAATTAGGTGCCTAGGGTGCTTCTTAAGATCTTTGCTGTTCCCAAAAAGCAGGTTTTCTGGAGCAAGTTCAAGATCCCGGGTGTTCCTATCTTAGTAACCCACATCATCAAGTTTTTGGTCACTGCTTCAAGTGTCCCATTACAATTGGAACAACAGATACACTTTTACAGTTCCACATCTTTTGTATTTCAACTTTTAAATCCTGGTAGTGGTCGATCTTCTCTCGTTCTTTTTCTACAATTTGGGTATCAAAAGGACATGCAACATTGATGAGTTGGCACAATCTGCTTGCCTTTCCCAGTACGACTATATCGGGCCTGTTCTGATCTAAATGATGGTCTGTTTGAATTCTGAAATCCCATAGTAACTTCACTTGGTCATTTTTCCATCACTTCATTACTATTACTATTACTATTACTATTTACTATTACTATTACTATTACTATTACTATTTACTATTTACTATTACTATTACTATTACTATTACTATTACTATTACTATTACTATTTACTATTACTATTACTATTACTATTACTATTTACTATTACTATTACTATTACTATTTACTATTACTATTACTATTTACTTTTACTATTTACTATTTACTATTTACTATTACTATTACTATTACTATTTACTATTACTATTACTATTACTATTATCGCAGTATACACTTCTGAATGCTGATTTAAAATACTAATACATAGGGCGCCAATGCGTAACCTATGAACCAGTCTCTACTGAAGTATAAATTATTATTAGAGAACTGCTCAAAACTACTGTATTCGAACAGGACACACCTTTGGGGTAGGGGGGTTTTCAAAGACACCATCTATCTTCGAACATATCACATGAACATTACCGACAACATTTTATTGGCTTTTAAATTTGAATTGACACAGGCATATTCAGCTAGCAAGAGTTGGCAATACTAGACAAAAACGAAAAGTGACGTTTGAATCTCACTGTAGTTTTTTTACTGCTGGATAGAGGGGTGGCTATGCAAAATACACCATCTTTTGACGTTAAGCAAGGGGGGGTGCAGGCAGACACCACCATCTATTTTGTGGTTTGGTGGGTCCTGTTTGAGTGTAGTAGTTTTGAACACTTCCCTTAATATTATTATATGTGAATTCTTGCTGTTCAGTATGCTGTACATGATTGTATACTCCTGCAGGGCTGGGTCCAAACCATGGTCCTTGGGCACAACAGGGCTGATAAATTTAACCTTAATTCCTTAGTGTATGGGCTGTTCCTAATAAACTTATTTTTTTGTAGTTCAAGGATGTTGATTACCCCAGCGATTTTTTCCATGTGTTTTTCTAGTCCCTTCTTGATGAGCCCTAGAGCCTATAACAACTGGTATTGTTTCTGTTATTATTATTATTATTATTATTATTATTATTATTATTATTATTATTATTATTATTATTATGAGGATTAAAGCTGAGGATTAAAGCAGTGTTTATATCTGCATAGTTTGAATACTATCTCCTTGCAGGTTGTTCTATTCACAGAAAGTAAACAATAATAATAATAATAATAATAATAATAATAATGTTTCAGTTTAAAGCTCCGTTGGGTTCATGTAGCGAATTTGCGAGTTGAATGTAAGTCTGCCAAGGAAAAAAGTGGAATTTGATGCTAATCCTGCATAAAACATGCACACTGAGACCTTAACATAATACATATTTCTTATTTAAAAAGCTCAATTTGCCAGTTTTCGGTAATGTATTAAACATTGTAAACACAAAAAAAAAAACTCTTATTATCACAAAATAAGTAAAACAAAAACTGGTAAACAACTGCAATTTAAAATAAAACTGGCTCGTCATGAAAAACTCACTTTGCTTCAGTGAGCATAAGCAAATATGTTAAACCCATGGGGGCTGATTGCTCATGTACTGCACATGTTACTTACAAGCAATTTACCACCACCATGCATGTGATCTAGCTGATATTTTGTACCATGAAACAACGTTGGAAAATGTTCCATGCCATTCAGGAGCAAAATAATAGTTATGTTGATCGAAACATTTGTAAAAAAAATTATTGACTACCTTAATTAATATTTCAACCTGTGTGTTATTGTTAAACTTACAAACAAGACAACGTACTTATTTTTGAAGAATAAGGGAGTATGTTCAGTATTATGACGCTCTCAGTGTTGTAAAAGATGCACCAGTTAATAGACTAGATTGAAAAATATCTAAGATCTCGCT
This sequence comes from Montipora foliosa, assembly GCF_036669935.1. NCBI lineage: Eukaryota > Metazoa > Cnidaria > Anthozoa > Scleractinia > Acroporidae > Montipora > Montipora foliosa. The sequence continues at coordinate 10,219,392 of NC_090878.1, read as the reverse complement.
TTTCAATTTCCACAATAAAAAACATACCCCATTTGCTGCAGCCATCTTTGCGATAAGCTGAATGGCGTCTCGCATGTAGAACCTTCCATCGCCACCGACCACAAGTGTACAATTTTTTCTCTTTTCCTCAGGAATCGAGTCGAAAATACACTGTACGAAATTCTCCGTGTAGTTTGTTTGTTTAAATACCGTCACAGCTTTTCTAAGACCCGAAGTACCGGGTTTTTGTCCTTCAAAAGGAACAGTATTCCTAACCGTGACTTTCACCATGTTTACTAAGTCAATACCACAACGGAATCGTGATTTTTACTCACGTGTCACGTATGTTAGTGAACCCTGAACGTCACGCAATCAAGTCCTTCTAAGGGACAATTGTTAACCATTTGAATAAACTGGGAGCAGTCTCTCTTTAAGTCACATCACGTTCTCTCGACGGATTTTCGAGCAAAAGAGAGATTAATGTGAAAAATACATGAAAGATATTAAGGATCATCAACATTAGACTGTGTGACTGCGTGATGCAGTCGTAGTCTATAACCAAATTTCACCTTTGCTTACCACAGACGCTCCAGTGGCTCAGTGGTTAGAGCATCCGTACTATTGTAAAATCCCATCTGGGGCTTGGATTTTTCCGAGTTCCCAGTTGATGATGATGCTTAATATATCTTTCATGTAAAAGAGAGATTGCTCGCAGTCTACCATTTGAAGGGATAAATGATCGAAATCTACCGCAAAAGCCAAACCGTGCTTATCTTTTCCCACGGGAAAATCGAGGACAGAGTGGCGTCCCAATCTGAGAGGAAGCAATTTAAAACTCGTCAAAAAAAATCTGACAGCGGTCGATTGTCAACGGACCAATCCGAATTTCCCGTTGCATTAAGACTTCTGAAGGCGTCACGATCAGTTGCAGAAGAGAGTGGAGTTTAAATTGTCCAGACTGAGTGCGAAGATCATTTCTCTCTTTCGTCTACATATATGCAGTCATTGTTATCGTCAAGTCCAAGGGAACAATTCATAGCAAGAATGGGAGGAAGGGCAATACAAATTCAAGAATGGCAAGGGTGGGAGGGAAGGGGGAAGGGGGGGAGGAAAGGGGGGGAGGTGTCATCAGCTAATCTGCATACAAAGACGGGGGACTATATGATTTTTTACTTTTGTTTTATTTCAAATGCGTTCAGTGCTCTCTGCACGAATGATACATTGCTGCGAGACTCTGAAACTGCTAACAGTTCATACATCGCAGTTTAAAGCTAATTAATACAAAAAAAAAAAACAGTCACGGTATCGAGAAAATGATGTCGCAATATTACGTTCAGAACGAGTTTAGCAAGGTAACTGTACAACTGTTATCTGGTGTTCCCCATTGGTTTCGCTCTCTGAGACCTCCGCACTACTGCTTTAGTGGGCACATGACTGCTTTCATTCTGTAAGGGGTCAAAACGCGGCAGGTACAAGACGCAGGTCACAGGTCACAGGGCACAGGGTACAGGGCACAGGTCAAAGGTCATTATTTAACCTATACAGAAAGTATCCTAAACATTCATAAAAGCTAACCTTAGACCAGGCCTAATTAAGCCTTTTTGGTCCTAATTAGGCCTAAAGAAAAGTATCCTAAACATTCATAAAAGCTAATTTTAGGTAAGTAGGCCTAAAGAAAAGTTTTTAGGCCTAAGGTTAGCTTTTATGAATGTTTAGGATACTTTCTGTGTAGGTAAAACAATGATCTGTGCCCTGTGACCTGCGTTTTGTACCTGCCGGTCAAAACGTTTTGTTTTGCTTTATGGCGGATCTTACCGGTCCACCACCTTGCATAAATAATGAAATGTCCCTAGCTTGAGCCCAACAAATTCACCTGCTCTCAAGTGAGTGGCTTCATAGCTCAGCTGGTCACCCGCATTCCACTGGCATCGCAGTGGCCATGTGTTCCAATCCCGTTGGACCCGTCTGAATTTTTCAGGTTTCTATACGAGACAATTGCTTAAATTGTCGAGATAAGTACGAGGAGGATCACTTCTTCCTTTCGATGAAACTGTTTGAAAATCGTCAGAAGAGAGAAAAGGAAGAAATGCAACGGCCTCCTGAAAGTATGCCCTATTCTCACTACAGCGTTAAATTCGAAAAGACGTTCTTTCTGATGCACCCTTGTCTATCATCAACACTAATGCCGACGAAATTGAAGCTTTCGAAAAACGGTTCTTGCACGTTGGTCTTCCTTTGGTTAGCGATGACGGAGAATCAACTGCATATAAATACCCTGCCACTGAATTTTCGACTGTTCCAGTGAAGCCTGGAAGTGGATTCGTCAAGCAAGGTTGTCAAAAACAACTACGCGGATAAATAATTCAAATTATAACCCTGGCCGAAAGTGGTTTGCTTCAGGGACACTGAGCACAAGCACATAGCAGGAGCTGAGAAAGAGGCGACTCTATCTTCCATACTTGGCCTACTGAGGAGTCGACATTTTCGCCATTAGATTTAATTTATTTCTGGAAGGTCTACATTTAGCACGCCGACTGTTTTAAAAGCCAATCAAAACAAACCCATTTCAGCGTCATGGGAATTGTGATACTTTTCGCGGGAAAAGCCTGTTACTAAAAATAAATTCACTCGGGATAGGGTTGACTCAAGGAATTAGTCGGGATAGAAGCTCCCCTTAATTATCTCCGGCACATAACTACCATATGCGACAACAATGTCTGCCTGTGGCATCCCACGTAAGTTCACTGAATTCAAGTTTATTAGAAAATTTCATGAACGCACAAGCACCACACAACCCTCGTTCCCAGTGCTTTTCGCATTAGGTAGGTCTTCCCGTACGTCATACATTCGTAACTTAAAACAAAATGCATAAATTATTAATCGACAACAACAAAACATGAATAGCCAGGGACCCTTTTTCTCAACAGTCCCGAAAACTCTGGAAACTGTGATCCGCTTGTTTAAAAAAAAGACTTTTAACATATATCCAAGGAAACAAAAAACAAAATTATTGTTAAGTTTAAAGGTTTCAGAGCTCTTCGTTTTTACGATACAGAGGGAATTATGGCATCCGATAAGTTTCGGTGACTTTCGAGGAACGGGATACAGTTTCGATAGACGAACAGTGGTAAGACTAGTAAAGTCTTTATTTAAGGAGGGCAGCGCGAAATAGCATATAAATACTAATAAACTAGTGGCCCTCATTACAAGATTAAAATAATAAAAACTTAAGGCTTAAAATAAAATTATTAAAAATCTACAAAACTATGAAACAATTATAAGCATGCCGGACAATATTTATAATGAAAAATGATTTTAAAATTGTTGATCTTTAAAAATCCTGTTCCAAAGAGAATTTTTAAAAGTCTTGAGAGTCTCTGCTTTTCTCATTTGCAGAGGTAGCTTATTCCGTTTCTGGGAAGCAGTTACAGTAACTGTTCTTCCACCTTCTGTATTTCTCTTCATTCGAGAACAGGCTATGTTATTTTCTTTTTATTTATTTAGCATTTCTAGTTTGCCGTGAATGAGTCTCACTGGTAAGTACTAATAAGCTTGTAAGATAATTGGGCACGCGACCTCGCAAACTCTTGTATATGATACAACATTTAACTAGTTTAGCATTCTCAAGGAAAAGTATCCATTTAAGTTTGTTAAATAACTGAACAGAGGGTGCATAACTATCAGCACCAATGATGATTCTTGCTGCTCTCTTTTGTAGCTTTAAAACACGATCTAGACAAATTGAATGTTTATCACAGTTTGACCAGATAACACTTACGTAATCCATCACTGGTCTAAGTAATAGCATTATAAAAGAGAACTCTATGCTTTATTTGCAGGCAATGTCTAATCTTTTTTAAAATTCCAATGCGCTGGGATAGTTTCTTACATAACTTATCAACATCCGATTGAAATGTCAGTTCCTTTTCAATTTCCGGCAGACCTAAAAGCTTTGCACATTGTTCGTTTTCAAGTTGCGATCCATTAACAGAAATAATGTCATTAGGGATTCTGTTGGAAAGACGATTGCCGCAGATGGTAAGAACTGTAGTTTTCTTCTCATTAAGTGGAAGCTTGTTTGCTGTGGCCCAATGAACCGTTTC
>NC_090878.1:10167810-10197810 GCF_036669935.1 Montipora foliosa | reverse complement strand
GTTATGTATCGCCCTTTCATCCACTCTAGACTTTCATGATCTTCACCAGGTCTTTGAAGATCTTGAAGATCAGTAAGGCTCTTCATTGGGGATCCACAAAGTCATAAACCATCAACTGTATCATGTTGAGTGCTCTACTGATAATCCAGGTGACACTTTGAAAAGCTGGTTTTTTTAAATAAATATTTTATTAACATTTTGAAGAAAAATTGACCAATCATACAAAGACTAGAAAGCTGATGTTTGAAGAGCTGGACCCTTTGTAAGAGAACAAAATCAAATACTGACAAAAGCTGTGAGTTACAATACGTTGAGGCTAAATTAAGTTCGCTCAATCACCTGCAAGAATGGCTCAAAAATCTTAACTTTCATCAAACGAATTTTCATGCAGTACTGAATTTTGCTGTCACTTCCAACTCACTTGACGTTCCATTGGCCGTACTCATTGTCCCAGCCATATGATGGAAAGTTTTCTGGCTTTCCCAAGCTCACAGACTGTTCCTCTATTTCGATCATGGGGTTGGTCAACACCGGAACGCCTAATATTGGCACAATATTTTACAAAAGGCTTTTTGTGTACACACTTGAGAATCCTTGGAGAAAGGTAGGATAATTGCACACACACACACACAATAGAGTTTGCAGAAACAATTACGTAACATTGCAAATATAAAAAAGGATAGGAAGTGAAAATTGAAGGATGTTCCAGTCAATTAAGAGGTGATGAACTTGAACGCTTTTTCTTCCTATGAAAATGTACTTCAACTGAGCAGTCAATTCATGTGACTGTCTTCTTTACAAAGCTTCTTTTCTTTGAAGGATGGGTATTATCGGATGTTGGCATGTTAAGGGCCTACTCCACATTCTATATACCCAGGCTAAGGAACCGATCATATCATGTATTATGTCAGGGGGGTGGTTTTCAAAAAGTGTAGTGTATCAAAACTGTAATTGCCAATTAGACAAAATAATTTTGTATTAAAGGTAGACCTCCCCCCACCCAGCCAGTTCCTCAGTTGTCACTGAATGCAACTGATCAAGGTTATCATAGCCATTCTTGACAAAATTCATTGTATACTCCAGCAAATCAATTTCTTTCAACCACAATGCAAACTATTGTTCAGCTTTCTTCCCTCTATTCCTTGAGGTCACGATCTGATGCATTTCACAATTGCCACTCAGTCGAAAAGAAGCCATTTGACAAGCTGTCATGGCAGCGAGACTGTAGTGGTGATTTCTGATCTGATACAGTGGGCTCAAACATTATCATTCCGGAATAAGGATATGATTTTGCCGGTCTTCAAAAACGTTTCTACCCCTACCTCACCGAGGATTTTCCCTGCTATTGAAAGGAAATGAGGATATCCTTCCAAATATTAAAATATGTTTTAACAGCCCTCTTAAAAAAAAGAAATTAAAATTCTAGCCCTCTTCCACCAAAACCACCACCCCACTGGATGTTATAACAAATTGTCCCTAAGGATAGTCCTCCAAATGAAATATTAACGCTCCCCATGATCTTACATGTATGTAACACTGTGTGGGTTAATTCTAAATGTGGATAATAATTAATTATTAATTTTGTCCAGAGACATGACAATGAGGCAAACTGACTGAAAAATGTCACAGAGCGGCCTCCACGCCTTCTCAACAATTTGACATCACATGGTCAGAACAGCTTAGAGTGCCAATGGTCACGACATGTTCCTCTTGCTTTATTTCTGAAGTACCACACAATACCAACACTAATAATAATTTATTATACTAACACAACACTAATCCTAATTTTAACCCCAAGCTACAGAATACAAATTATATTATTCCAGGATGCAGTTCTTGTATCATTAATTTACATAAGCAACGTACAATAAATTTTAACAGCCCTCATGGGTCCCCTGCCATGAAATTACTCCCATATAGTGACAAAAATGTACCTGTTGTCAAAGGCCCATACTTCCAGCCTTCTGGCTTGGTGACAAGATCCAGTGGCAACTGACGAATCAGAACAGATGATGTCTCGAAGTGGACCCTGCAGTTGTTGAAGAACAACAAAAATAACATGTACTGATAATTTCATAGAAAATCAGGGATGATGAATGGTGAAATCCGAGACTTGCCGTGACGCCGTGACGCCGTGACGCCGAGACTCTTGTTTGTGAATCCGAGACTGAGACCAAAACATGCAAGACTTCACACCGAAATAAATGCAATATAAACAAGACTTTTAGACTCTTTGCAAAGACTGCCAAGAATTTTGAGATCGGATGAAATGTTTGCAAGTGCCAAGATTTTGGAAGTACCAATTTCACCACCCCTAAAAATCATGTATAACAGCTGGAACAAGCAAAGAAACGGCAGGTACAAAGCACAGGTCACGGGTCATCGTTTTACCAATACAGAAAGAACCCTAAACATTCAATTTTAAAGCTAACCTTAAGCCTAATTAGGCCTAAATAAAAGATTTTTGGCCTAATGTTAGTATGGGTAAATGGTTAATTTCTGTATTGGCAAAACAATGACCTGTGATTTGTGATCTGTGTTTTGTACCTGCCGGGCCAAAGAAATGAATCCATTCTAAGCTCAGTAAGAACCAGTTAGATGAGTGATACACTGAAGAGCAATCTTTGCATGAACAAGAAGACCATGGCTGCCATAACTTGACAAAGTTGAATTACTTGTCTAAAGTACATGTAACTCAATACCAGTACCTTTTAATACATTAAGGCAGCACTTACCTTTCATGTTCAAAGCCCATAAAAACAGCCCACTGAAATAAAGGAGAGAAAATCGATAGTTATAACTAGCACTTGGGATAACTCAGAGGAAAACATTTGGCCAGAGTACTGCACTCTCAACTTCACGAATATTAATTATTATTATTATTATTATTATTTATAAAATTATGCAAAAATCAATAAATTGATTTGTTATATATAGAAATACATTGTACATCGCACAATACATCCATGGATAATACTAGGTAAGACAAATTGGTTACAAACTCTTCTTTTGGAAAAAGTGTCATTCATGTCCAGTTTTAACCACAGTTTGTTGTAGACATCTCCTTAGGCCGAGTCATTCTTGATCATCATCATTATCATCGTCACAGAGTTCTCAATTGAACCCATAACCCATAACACCTGTCGCAGGTGTCACTATTACAGTGCCACCTATAAACAAAGCTTTTTTACAAATTATCCACCAATCATGGTATGCAAATTTCACTGACAGTCACGCCTACTTTCAAAGTTTGTACAGTTGTTATTTCAACACTGTTGCATGGGTTGTTGAGTTGACGTATTTACACATAGTTGTCAAAAGTGAAAGTTTGTTGGGTGACCACAGTAAGGCATGCACTGTAAGTGTTATGGCTATAAAACGGCCTTGATCAGTATTTAAAGTAGATCATTGAGTCAATCGCTGGGTCTTGACAAACTGCGACCAGTTAGCCATGCAAGTGTCGTATATTTAAGTCTAAGCACAAAATTTCAAATAGCGCTGATAAACAGTACTTAAGTCTAAGCACCAATTCAAAACGATTAGCTTTGGATAACTGCATGGTTCGCATGCTGTCACTCGCATAGCTCGCTGGCTTGCATATTGTACAACCTCCAATCACTTGCAGTGTTATGGCTGAAAATAGCATGGCACCAGATGTTTAAAATTCTAAATTTGAGAACCCTGTCATCATCATCATAATCATCATCATCGTCATCGTCATTACCCATATGCTCTCCTGAGTTACAGGTAAGTCCAAGGGAGTATTCTCAATGACATCCAGCATGGCTTGACGCACTTTCCGTCGATATTCTGCTACTTCCCAGACCTTTGGCCACACAAAGCTACCACCCATCCTATAGTTTTCCTGAAACCAAAATCAAAACAAAGATCAAATAAAGCACACTATGAAAATAGGTCGTTGCAGGCTCTAACCTTTAAATTGCCTGTTTTTCAAGTAGAACAGAAAAGAATTAGCTGAATAAAATGCACTTTATTCCAATATGGCTGCCATTTTAGTATTCTTTTGATCCTTGCAAATTGGGTCTTTTGGCCTCGTTTTCAAACATAAAATTCAAAAGAATATTTAACCTTGAAACGAGGCCAAAAGGGCCAATTTGCGATTAAACAAGAGAATACTAAAATGTCGGCCATTTTGGAGTAAGGTGAATAATTCTTGTAGAGAGAAAAAAACATTTTCGTAGTCTATACACGAGGTACTTAGGGTCTTGCACACTTCGTTACAGCATACATAACGTACAAATAAGAATTTCTCGTAAAGACGGCGCACTGCATAACAAAGAGAACTCACGTGGCTCACTTGAGCATCTTATAGCTCAGTGCGAGGCTCTGCAGAATGTTTGCTCTTACATTTATCTTCCAAAGGAAACCTTCTTTCTTGGAATATATTGTAAGTAATAGTTGGCTTTCCGTGTACATAATGTTCGACATGCCACTGTGTCACACTACATAGCCGTGAATTTAATAGCTCTGACAGCATACTATTATAATATCTTGACAGCTGTTACAATACCCATTGCCATGGCCCGGTTTTTTCGCTAAATGATATTCGAAGTAACTGGTTGTTACGCTTCGTTGGAAAACGCGATAGCTGCCACAAAGTTTTCATATCTTTGCAATTTGTTTAGTCTTATGCCTCGATCAAATCGAAACTTCAACCCCGGGGGGGAGTGGGGGGGGGGGAGGGGTACTCCCTTATATGGGCTATAAAGGGTAGGGTTTTTCAGCCGTTTTGGTCATAAATAGGGTATCGATTTTGGCCAATTTTCCGCCATTTCGGTCTTAAATAGGGTATCTATTTTTGCACTCTAGTCTTGAATTCGTTTTTTATTTAGAAGCTACTTCTTTATCATGTAACCTACCAAATAAAAGCAGATAAACATTGCCTTTAACATTGGTCTGAACTAGGGAAATAATTATAAGGCAGGTCTGCACCAGGGTATTGATTTAAGGGTCAGGTCATAAATTGGGTATCAAATTTTTGGTCAGGTCATAAATAGGGTAGGGAAAATTGCAGATTTTGGTCATAAATAGGGTAAGGGTTTTGGGAAGCAGGCTGCACACCCCTACCCAATTTTTCTGGGAGTATTAGTACAGATATATTAGGGGAAAATCTGAAAATTTGATCCAAAAATGTTTCATGACGTCTATTTAGCAAAAAAAATGCAAATTACTTCAAGAATTGCGAGCACTTTATGACCCCAAAGGCAGACCGGAAACAGGTTTTCTTGGCCAAGGCGAAGCTGGAGGCTGTCTCTTGAAAGTCCCGAAACTTTGCAGGCCATTTTCGGGTGTCACAATTCTTTTTGTATCTCAAGAACGGAGAGGATTTAATTCGTCAAACTTCAGTTATTTTAATTTTTGTTACCTTGAAAACATGTTAAAAGATCAGCTTTCCAAAACAAAAAAGGACTTTCGAGAAACCGGCCCCTGGAACGTGTTTTCTACACAAGGACCCAGTCCCACTCTGTCAAGGCTAGTGTTACAAGCCCCCGCAAAATTAATGAATTGTTACTGCCCTGTACCCCGAACAAATGCATTAAACATGTAGTTACAAAAGCATAATTCTACGGCTATGTTCCTGTGACTATGTCTGGGAGTCAGGGGTAGGGTGCCATGGTTTCACTTGACTAGTGCATAACTGGCGACACATTGGTCAGTGGCCTTAAACCTAAATTTCATAATTATTTAACCCATTGACTCCTGGGAGTGAACTGGGGGTGTCCTAGGACGTTTGAAGATTCAATGGGTTAAGGATGGTTCCTACTAATTCAATTTATTTTTGCCCTGGCTTATGATTATGCAGAAAATGTAGATCTTAATAAGTGTTACTGAAATGCAAAAAGAAAATTGGGGGTAACCACGCATTTTTCAAAGATAATTGATGAATAATATTTGTAAAGAGCTGTAAAATGCAAAGCAATGTATGGCATTCTTTCCCAAATTGAAGCTTAATTATCTCTCATAAATGCATGGCTACCAAGAGTACTTACTAAGGTCTACTTTCTCCAGATAGTTTTAAACCGCGCAAAAATATCCCTGTATTGGTAAGCATCACCGATAGGAAACTCAAGTATCTCGAGATGCGCAAAACGTATGCGCAATAACAATAGTACCATAGGCACCGTCCTTAAGCAGTCCTTTCCATGATTTATAACCACCGACCCCCAACTGGTGGTGTCCTAGGGGTTTCGAGGTATCAATGGGTTAAATGCTACAATTTTCCCAGACTTTTGTCTATATAATAATTTAAGTAGGGTTATCTATCAATATTGAATATTCAATTTCTGGTGGTTTTATCTTTACCTTCAGGTGGCAAAAAATACCTTGAATGCACAAATGTGGGTCTTGGTGAAGAACAGATAACCTGGACTGCCGACCATATGGCTCAGTCCAGAGTACACTGGACTTTCATGTGGGAGGTCGCGGGTTCGAACCCCGGCTGACTGAGGAGAAAGTGCTTCCTTTGCAATTCCATCTACAAAATTTAATGGTAAGACTTTCAAGTCTTCTTGGATAAGAACTATAAACCATAGGCCCACCTCACAACGCTTATTCGTACATAACTCTGTGGGACGTTAAAGAACCCACACACTGTTTGAGAAGAGTAGGGGACGCACTCCCTGGTGTTGAGAGTGAGTGTAAGATTACCGCAGGTCTACATCAGGTCCCAGTTGTTCAAACGATGGATAGTGCTTTTCGCCGGATAAATCACTATCCAGTGGATAAGTAATAGCGAAATAATTTGCACTATCCAATGGATAGAACATCCGATGGGTATCGTTATCCACCTTTTGAACAACTGGGGCCCACTGTATAGCGCAGCGAATACTAACCTGCTTCAACAAATAAAAGAAACAAACAATATTTATCTCTTATTTTATTGGTTTGCATTGATGCAAAGACATCGTCAAGTCCCTGAACCACAACTAATTGAAATAGCAAGACATTGTGCTACGGCACCTGTAAGCTAACTCACCGTATCATCCCAGGACATTTCATCAACACCAGTCTCAAACAATGTCTCAAAGTCAAAATTTATCCTCTCCTTGTCAGCAAAAATGAAAGTAGAGTAACCAAGAAACAAATTAACTTTAGTTAATAACAATCATAAAATCTTATTAGAAATATTTAACTGTAAGCCAACAACCTTAGCAGCATTCTGGCATCACACTTTTATTGGTAATAATTTTGACAATAAATTGTGACAAATAAACTGTTGGAAATCAGAAATTGATTACAAATTTTCCATTGTTTACGCCTGACAGCCTGATTCGCCAACCATCCCGATAGCTCTCTACGAGCTAAAAACGGTAGCCACAATTTGCCATACAAATTGACCTTGCAGTTCCCTTGGTTTCTGTTTCGCCTGGTACACCACTGTGTCCGCCATTATCAAATTGCCTGATCACGACGTCCTTTTCATATTCAGTACTGATTTGTAACCTCCCCGCTTCAACATCAATTGTATTATGCAAAAGCTGTTTCGTTTGTAAACGGCCATTCCTCTACTACCGGTAGGGCCTTGGACAAATTGCATTCCACGTACAATTGTATGCGGCTTAACAGCGAGGGCAGCTGTAGTGTCAACTATTACTAAATTTACTTATAGGCCATTTATTTATATTTTACGTTGTTCGTGGCACAGTGCATTCTGTTTATATGCAATGCATTCTGGTTGGCTGACAGGATACCGACAAACCAATTCAACTGTACAAAATAGCCCAAATAATGTTATGTAAAATTATTATCACTCCACATACATTCAGTAGTTGAAAGACTATTCAACATTGAGAAATGACCGTTTTGATGTCCACTGTTGAAGACCCTTGAACACTTTTTTTAATCAATCTACTGTATTTTCTCAGCAATCAGTGGTGTGGAAAGCCTTTTCAAATTGCCCTATAATGTCACCCCAAGTGAGGAGGACATTTTCCACAAGATGTGTTTAAATGACTACAATGAAGGGTCTTATCTTTTGTTTTGCTGTTGTTGTTGTTGTTGTTGTTGTTGTTGGATTTTCATAGTTTTGCAAAGTGAACACTGAAGTTCCGTTTATTTTTGAAACGTTTCTGGCTTTTTCTCTTCTCTTGGCCTGTTACTTAGTACACTAGCACTTGTACAGTTCAAGAAACTTGATTGCAACAATTTTAATTATCAAGATCCACTGTTTCTTCTTGCGTTAAAACGTAATATTACGTTAATAGCATACCTTCAGCAGTCCAGCTAGCACAAGTTTATTGACATAGACAGCGGCAGTGTGACCAAAATAGAATATGAGAGGAAGACGCAGACGATCAGGGCATTTATAAAATGATGATTCATCTAAAAGAAAAATGAATAATATATAGAGCTCCTGTGTTATTTATTCTTACAATAATTTAACCTGGCTTGAGACTGCAATCCAATCGGAAAACTGTACTTGGTCAGCGGTCAACTCTAAGAAACAGTTGACCTCGATGAGCTCTAAAGTTGAGCCCGCGATATAGTCTCGTGTCACTGGTCAGCAGATACCTTGTTTTGACAGGTGTCATTTAACTATAGCATGGATGTCCAATATCAAAGACGTTCCCGCCAAAAAACGAGGGTTTCACATTGGCATACATGGAGGGTTGGCCTACGGTCATCAAAACCAAATAGTGCTCCGCGCGCGCGGAGCTCCGCTATTAACAACCATGTTTAATAATTGGGTCCTGAAAAATAAGTATCTTTCCCTGCCTTACCTACTATGCGAGCATTTCAGGGTATGGAATAGAACCCATACATTGTTCATAGCGAGTAGAAAATGATAGCTCATTGTATCAGATTTGAAGCCTTCAGAGATCCATGTGGTTAGCCGGGGATCCCTGTATAACAGATTTATGTACTGGCGATATAAATCTCAAGCTGTGTCTCTGTGTGTGGGTTTACCGGATTGAAGCCTCTGTAGCTTATCTGTAGCTAGAATTTAGTTACTTGTTAAGGGAGTGCGGTGAAGGTTGTACACTGAATGGTAGATTACATACTGTCTGTTGACCCCTGAACCAGTCTCAATGAGGTCTAAAATCATCAGGCAAAGGGATATACGGTTTTTAAGTGGACGTAGGTGTTAATAAAATTATTGATCCAGTGACAAGATGAATGCAGAGGGACGGCAAAACTCATTGAACTCAATGAACATGATGGATGAATCTTTTATTGGTGTCAAGTGTGTTTAGCAGTGGGCGCTAATTGGGGACTCTGTGTAGCAATCATTGGTTTTTTAGGAGAGGGAAAGGCCGTTTTGTTTTAGTGGCGAGGAGTGTGCTTTTATACATGTACAATACTTTCGGATATCAACTTTTCTGTTACAAATCCTTTTAGTACTGCAAAATATTCCAGTTGGAAACAGGAGGGTTTTTTGGGTTCAGTCCATGTCAAGGCGCAGCTAGCAAATCAAATCTCGTCATAATGCTACCTACAGATATGTCTAGCGTCATCGCCACTTGATAAGGCCCTAGATCTGTACGACGGGGACGACATCACAACCTGGAAATCAATCTGTCCTAGGTGCAACATATGCGAGGACTCTCCTTTTCCCGCCGTCGTTGCTTCCTTTTTATTTTATTTTCATTTTTTGTTTTGTTTGTATGAGTAGCTTTAGTTATTGTTTTTCATTTAAGAGGAATCCACTGTAATAGACCATTTTCGAATTCTCAGGGCTGGACTGGATCTATCACGAAATGGAGGCTAATGCGGGCAAATCTTTTGAAATGCAAATTAATTTGCCAGTATTAGCCTCCATTTCATGCTAGATCCAGTCCAACCGTTAGAATACGAAAGTGGCCTATTGGCTAGGCTGTAGTGGTCTCCCTGCTTAATAATCCTATGTTTACAAATATTGTATTCAAATTAGGCGAAGCTAAATAAATAAATAAATAAATAAATAAATAAGTAAATGCCTTGTCCACTTCGCTTGGTTTCCAGCTATTTTTATCCTTATAAACAATACTTCGAGTGAGCTTTTGTCGTGTATTGAATGGAATTTTGTGTGCAATATCTTCACATTTTTTCAGTGAGATAAGGGTGCAAAAATTTTATACCCCCAAACAGAATTAAAAATTCAGTGTGTTAACCAAAATTCTGAAGCAATTTCGCCTTCTTTCCAATCTTGACGAGTGTACGTGATGGCAATAGTCACTCACCAATACTCGTTGTCACGTCTGAAAGTCGCTACCACTAATAATCTTGTTATTATGGTTAGGTAAAGACAGAATTTTATTATCGCTAGAAAAAGTGCTTTATAACTTTGACAGTGGGTACCTGCACTGCACGTGCCGATTTTCTTCATTTCGTAGTCTTGTGTTGGAATACAAGGGAATTTAAGAAACGACGACGGCTACGACTACGACAACACCACAAAGCAATAATATCATTGGTTAAAAGAGCATAAGTAATCGTGCTGCACGTGCAGCACGGATTTTAGCAAGTATGTTTGCGGTCCTCTGCATAACGACGACGTGAAATCACCAAATTTGAAGTTTTGACGACAACGTAAGTATGCAACAGAGAATCCTTCATTCTCTATTTTAACTTTGAAACCTCTCGCACCGATTTATTTTTAGGACACTTTGCCCACATTGTACGACGCGAACTAGACTGAATAATCGCGAAAGACTTATTATAGAGCCAAGTTATATTTTGAGGTGGTTTTCGTCGACCATCGCCGTCGTAGATCTTAAATTCCCTACATACGAGACCGTAACGGTCATAAAGTGGCCGACATTTAAGGACGATACGTACTAATTCAATATATTTGTGCGGTTTTTGAATATGCGGGAAAAGCAGATCTCAAGAAGTGAAATTCAAAAAGGAAAAATTGGGGGGTAAGCACGCATTTTACCAAGATAATTAATCACCAATATTTGTAAAGAGCTTTAAATTACAAAGGAATGTTGGGGCGTTCTTTTCGAAATTGAAGCTTAATTCTCTCTGAAAAAGGCATGGTTACCCCCAACTTTCTTTTCGGATACCAAGAAAAATTGCTAAGTTCTGCTTTCTCCGCATAGTTTTAAACCGCGCAAAAATATCCTTGTATTAGTGAGCACCATCTACAGGAAATCCGAGTATCTCGAGATGCGCAGAAAAAGTATGCGCAATGACAATAGTTGGGACCGTCCTTGACAACTGTTCACCGAAGTGGAGGTGGCTAGTGGTGGATATTTACTGAATTCCGCGTACATCTGTATGTGACTTAACAGCAAGGGCAGCTGTAGTGTCAACTATTACTAATTTACTTACAAGCCGTTTATTTATATTTTACGTTGTTTGTGGCGCAGTGCATTCTGGTTAAATGCAATGCATTCTGGTAAAAGGTGGAGAATTCGAGACTTCGTCGCAGCTTACAAAACTTCTTAAATCCAGATTATGTCGTTGCTGGTTCGTTCGCTTCGCTTACTCCGCAAGCAATAATATTTCTTAAACTCGTTTTATTCCACTCACCTTTCAAGGCAGTAAAAAGAGTCTCGTATAGATCGTAAGAATTTTCAAAATACTTCTTGATCTCACTGAAATGAAAATTCAAAGAAAGCTTATCGGTTTAATTTAAGAAGGCATTCTAAACAACTGCACTAGAATTTAAAAAAAATGTAAAAATTGCATATTTTGTTACCTTTTCGTACAAGACGATAAATCGCAAGGTTTTAACGAGTGAAGAACATGTTTTCCACTTGGTTCGAAGACAGCCATATTCAAAGGTTTGCTAGCTGGAAGGACACAAAACCGAAGACACACAATGTTAAAGAATCGAACAGGTTATTTAAACCATAGTTCACATAGTTGGACTGGTTATGAAACCGTGGAGACTACAAAAGTGAGAACTGACATCGTGCTTCATGTTAACTTTACCGTGACCATGCACAATTCTTTGATTTCACGCGAGGTTGCACCTGAGGTCACGCAGTCCATGTTGGAAGAAAGAACAATAACGAAAAAGTCTTTTGGGAATTTGACTCTATTATTATGCAAAACTTGAGCTACATTTTTCTGTTGTTTTGGCACCAACATGGCCGTCTTATCACGTTAATGCAATCAAAGAATATTTTGTCCTCAGTACACAACTGAATAAATTAATCGAAACTTGATTCAGGCTGTCTTTTTGAAAAAGGGTGTGGCTTGTGCATGGTCGGGGCCGAAATAGGTGGTTAAACCAGCTCTGTAGCGGAATCCTTTGCGGTCCAATATACATTTGCGGTACTGTTTGGGGATCATTTGCGGTCCTGGGGTCATTTTCGGACACGTACAGCTCGAAAAATAATACACTCTTTGTTTTTATAAAAACTTCTAATTTTGGAACTTATCCTATATACTTTTGCGATGTGAAATTGAAAACGTTCTTAAGATGTTCTTAAATTTACAAACTGAGATGTGTATCTTGCAATAAGAAAACCATTGTTATGTTATACAAAATATGCCCGTAAGTATTTGGGTTAATTTACATTTAACCTTTAAAATAAAAATCCGCAAAATAAAAACGTTCTTAATCGACTCTCAGCGTGAGGAATGTTCTTAATACGTTCTCAAAATTTTGGTTAATCTCAGCCTCAACGTTCTTCTAAATAAAGATTTAAGAGTGTATATCTTAGAGAGGCCGAGGTAAGATATGAATGAATTCAACGAATTGCCTACAGTATGAATATGTTGTATATTAAAACAATGACTACCTTTATCCATGGCACATCTTCTAGTATTGCACCATTTTAAGTTAATATCTAATCTTTTCGCTCAATCTTGGGCAAATCTCATACATGTAATACAAGATTTTCTTATGCTGGCAATCTTTACGTTAACAAATCAAGGCTTAACCCGGCAACAACTTTATTCCTTTGCTAGATTTGGTCCAAAGCTGTGGATTTCTTCTTCAATCTACGTTTAAAAGTCTTTTAACAAAATAGTTCATGCATTTTTATTAAACTGAGTTACTTAAGAGCGAAAATGACTGAGCCTCTAAATGAGGGATTGTTGCAAAATTTATTATTCCGGAACAAAAATAATACCGCTTTTAATAGTAATGTATTGACGTCGCTGTAATAACAATTGCCTTTTTCTCACGTGTTTACTCTTTACTCTTGTTATTTCACGCGTACTTGTGATTAAAAAAACTTGATTCTTCTGGTTATTACTCGTTTACCTGTTTTTCTATTAATTTTATTTCATTATATTTGTAATTTGTAATTTGTAGGTGGCGTAATCGTATAAACCATGATCTCCTGTATAAACGTAATTTCACGCAGCCTGTTGATATATGTATGGGTAATGAAATGAGTGAATTTCACGAGTATATCATTTGATAAGCTATTGATTTCATGGTCATGCCATCGGAGACAAATTACGTTTATAAGACGCCATTTTGTCACTGTAAGAAAAGTTGCCATGGCAACATTGTAATTTAACATGTGAAGTTATAAATTAACGCTGAAATTTCGCGCCAAAATTAAGGAGTAATTCGTCACCCATGTTATTAGTTGTATTGTTGGCTGTTTTTATTCCTACCCGACCCGATTAGCTACGCTCTGTTTGGGTGGTATTGGCGTATTCTTTTGTTAAATGTTCTAGTAGTAAATTGAAATTGAATAGACTTCTGCAGGGACTGAGAGTCGCTCGGTAAATTAAAGAAGCATTCAACTTCAAAAGTTGCTCGATATTCAGTATGCTGACGCCACGTTTCAGATAACTTTGAGCCGAAATGCCCTCACAACGCTTTATAGGTGGATTTCACGTGACAACGTAGCCGACGTGTTAGTGGACGAAAACAAAAGATCTCTCATTGGCTCCTTTTGTTTGTCCACCAGCAATTGTACATTACGTCATTGTTATCTGTGTCTCGAGAGACTGGTACTTGCAAACCACCTATTATTAAACATTCAGTTAAAAGGTGCAGATACGGTGACTGATTTCCCTCATTTACTTTGATAATATGACTTTGGAATTTCGCCAAATTACTCAAAGAAATGAATTGATGTCCAATAAGCCACCCCTCGATTAAAGTAACGAGCAAAAAATGTATGCTCAGACTTGGCAATGCAGATTAGTTGAATTATTTTTAGTCAACCTGCATACATTTAATTTCGAGTAGATTATAGTTAAATATCATTGACGTCACCAGTAGCTCCTGGCATTGACGTCACGTATAGATCTAGTGTTGAAGTATTATTCGAATTCTTCCTGTCTTTGCCTATGTTTTTTGACTTCACCTACGGATCTAGTGTTTTAAAGTAATCGAATTGCTCTGGGAGCAAGTGATGAAGGCTATGAGAGGGGGCTGCATATTTGCAAACAAGGCCGGAGTCGCATAGTTGTTACATTCTGACTCTGAGTGCATGGTGGTACACCACCACAATAAATTTTACATCACGCCCAATGTAAAATGGAAGACCAAACCGAGAGAAAAATGAAGCAGAACGAGAATGCAATCCGCGTTACACCATACTTTTGTAGCGACAACGACAAGCTTCACGTCCGGGCCATAGACTAGACCTACATTAGGAGAGGTAAGCCTCTGAGTGACTAGGGAATGGCAAGTTTGAAATGTTTGAAAAGGTTTGACAAAGTCTTTTGAGGGATACAGAAGAAAGACGAACATTCCAGAAAAGTAAAAACGACCAAAAAGATGGATGCATGTGAGAAAGGATGAGCGTCTATACGCAATACTCTAATAGAATCTAAGTAGAATATCACCGAGCTAACTTATAAGGGAAAGCTGATCAGTGCATTATGCCGGAAAGAAATGTCACAGTGAAGGAATTGAACAACCAGATAAATACTGCAGATTAGCACATAGATGCACAGAAGTAGTGTTTACAAAGTGGGCTCGAGATGGCGCCAGAAGAAGATAAAGAAGAAAAGAGGAGGCGGAGGATATTCCTAAGAGAAAATGATATATTTTGAGCTAGTGATACAGAAGTCAGACTCCTATTGTTTACTGAACATGTATATCGAATCAGTGGTGGTTTTCACAAACTGACCGTCTTTGAATGTGTATGTGTTAAATGCGTGGATCAGTTAAGGGTATCTATTTTTTTTCTCGGAAAAAGGAAAAATGGATGTAAAAAAGCTTTGCTTTTTAATGCATCTTGACGGCCCACGGCGATTAGTTAGTAATTGTTCTCAAATAAAGACGCATAATCCGTCCAGACGAATTATGCGTCTCTCGTGTTATCCGTCTAGTGTAAAGACGGGACGAACTATACGAGACGCATAATTCGTCTGGGACTAACTTGGGCAAACATTTTTTCTGCGTCAGTTAAATTTGTCTAGTATAAAGACGGGCACTAGACGCATAATTCGTGTGGACGAACCATCCAGTTTGGTGCGTCTTTGAAGACGCGCTAAAGTAGATACTTCATCCAGACCCAT
Organism: Montipora foliosa; assembly: GCF_036669935.1. Taxonomy (NCBI): domain Eukaryota; kingdom Metazoa; phylum Cnidaria; class Anthozoa; order Scleractinia; family Acroporidae; genus Montipora; species Montipora foliosa. The sequence goes on along the minus strand of NC_090878.1, from coordinate 10,182,420 downwards.
ACTGCGTCTTGTGTAATGCGTCTTGTGTCCGTCTTTATACAAGACGAATTTGACAGACGCAGAAAAAAATGTTTGCCCAAGTTCGTCGCAGACGAATTATGCGGCTCTAGTATAAAAAACGGCCATTGTCAACTATCTTTAGTCTGCTTTTGGGTCTGAGTTGTCCTTCAGTCTTAGGGCCGATTCACACGGTGCGATTTTTGTCGCATGTGACAAGCTCACGACAGGCCTAAGGGCCGATTTACACGGTACGACTTTGTCGCATGCGACAACGGCTTACGACAGGCCCACGACATGATTTACGATTGTTGTGTACGTCAGAAAAAATGTCGTAGCATTTTAAAACATGTTTTAAAACGCTGCGACAATCGTGAGTCATGTCGTAGGCCTGTCTTGAGCTTGTCGCATGCGACAAAATCGTATCGTGTAAATCGGCCCTAAGACATGACTTACGATTATCGTAGTGTTTTAAAACATGTTTTAAAGTGCTGCGACATTTTTTCTGACTTACACAACAAAATCATGTCGTGGGCCTGTCGTAAGCCGTTGTCGCATGCGACAAAAATCGTACCGTGTATATCGGCCCTTACAGATAGCTTTCACGTTACTTCATCGCCGTCATGTTCGAAGGCAAAAACAAAAGATCTGTCATTAGCTCCTTTTCAGTATTCGTCCACAATATTAGGGCCGTTTATACGAGAGAAAATAAGCCGCGTCTTCCCATAAGACGCGAAACAGCCCGTATAAATGGTACAAAATCTACGTTCACGGCTTTCTCAAGCCGCGGCTTATCCTGGCCTGGGAGTTTATACTCGTATAAATAAGTTCCTTTCGCGTATTATGTACGTCGCGGCCAGAGTAAGCCGCGGCTTATTTTCTCTCGTATAAACGGCCCTAATATAGCAATTGTACGTTACATCATTATTGTTATCTGTCTAACTAGAAATTGACTGCAAACCGTGAAAGTGTTTTTTTACCTTAGTGGATTTTAGTGATTCAAACGAATGTCCAAATGGTCGGTTGTCGTTCGCGCTGAATTCTGAAACTCTGTTAAAACCACGGTTCACCGTGTGTTGAATTCATTCAGTTGGAAAGAGCTTTCAACTGAATCGTTTTGCCAAAGTTTTGAGTTGTGTCGCAGCACAAGTCAATCACGAGTTTAGAGTTAACTTTGTGTCAAGATACACATTGATTGTTTTTCAAGTTTCTCTTTGTATCACCTGTACATTAATATTGTCCAGGATTGAAACTGCTGAGGAGAGGAAATTTGGATCCCTCACTTGCAGTTCGTCAAGGCAAGGCAAACAACATTTTTCGCCAGTTCTAGGAGGGAACTTACATTCATGAGCCGTTCCATTTTTATGCTTACCCCCTAAATATAGCAGAAAATCTAAGTTCATTTTTGTGGACGCCCTTGGAAAGACAAGATACGAAGCCTTGATCGTGATGTTGTCAACACCTGTCAAAAAGTTGCCCGATGGGCTTTTGTTTGACTTCTTCGAATAAAATCGGAACCCGTGATTGCAAAAACTCGATATTCCAAGGGGAGATCCAATGGCAGATGTTAAATATACGTAATTGCAAACAAAAAAATCAATTACGTAATGAAAGGTTTACCTTTAGATATCGCGAAACACGTTTCGGTTTGCTTTCGAGTCTTCCCTAAAATTCCTTGCTTATAACCTTTTAACCAAAGACAATCAGAATCCATCCCTCATCGAAAGAATAAAGGGCGTAGTTTCTAAAGAAACTGTGGTGCTGTGTCGGTGGGGAAGAAGTACACAAAAATTTGGTTTTATCAACGGAGTTGATAATGTAGATTGACCACTGTACAGGAATTCCAAAAGCTGATGTTTCGAGCGTTAGCCCTTCGTCGGAGCGAATCGAGGAATTATGGGTTGTGTGAATTCCGTGGGGGTTAAGGGTGCCGCTTTGGGAGATGAATTTTGTTTCCATATTCTTGCGGCTTTCCGTCGTACCTAGATGTAGGGAAAGGCCGTAGATAGCCATGCGTTGTTTGGAGTGGTTAGGGAGATTAAAATGACGAGCAACTGGCTTGGATGCATCCTTGTCATTCTTCTCAACATCGCGAAGGTGTTTGCGAAATCGGTCGCCTAGTCGTCTACCTGTCTCGCCAATGTATAATTTATTACATAACGTACGGGTTATGCAATAAATGACATTTGCGGAGATACACGTGGAACGATCGGTGATCTTCAGAGATCGCTTAGGTCCCGATATTTTGCTAGTTTTAAGAGTGAAAGGACAGGTTTTGCATCGTGAACGCGCGCATTTGAAAGTGCCGGGTTGCTCGTTAGTTTTGAGCGCGCTTCTATCTAAAAGGTTGCCTACGTTTTTGTCGCGTTTAAATGAAATTAGCGGAGGTTGCGAAAAGATTCTACCAGTCTCGGGATCATTTTGGAGTAATAAATTAATTAATTACTCCAAATGATCCCGAGACTGGTATAATCTTGTCATGTTAGCCATGTTAATTAATTGATTACTCCAAAATGATCCTGTACCTGTAACCTGTACGTTATGTAATAAATTATACATCGGCGAGACAGGTAGACGACTAGGTGACCGATTCCGCGTACACCTTCGCGATGTTTAGAAGAATGACAAGGATGCATCTAAGCCAGTCGCTCGTCATTTTAATCTCCCTAACTACTCCAAACAACACATGGCTATCTGCGGCATTTCCCTACATCAAGGTACCACGGAAAGCTGCAAGAATCTGGAACAAAAATTCATCTTCCAAATCGGCACCCTTAATCCCCACGCTATTAACGAACGCTTTTCATTTCACTAATGTATTCCTATTTTTCATGTTGCTCCTCCTAAGTGTCGATTCTTTTGTCAGTCTTCAAATGAATTGTTTAAGAAGTAAACCAAGTAATTGGGCGAGAAATGTGACGTGTCAAAATGAATTGCGACCTGCAAAAGAAAGCTTACTTTTCAATAAAGTTGTCATGTTTTTTTTTTTCTATTCTTATGGGAATTGATCATGGTAGCTAAAACATAAAAGACAGCGAACACTTAGGCAGCCTCTGTTCAAAATTTGACAGTCTTACCGCTTGAAACTAAATAAGATGTAGCTCTTGTTTACGTTTACCTGTTGAGTCCGGATTGCCTTTGTCGTGTATTCTACCGGTGCGAAAGACATTTGTTATGATTATGGTGCACGCCTTCAGTGAGATGTGAATTTTATGCAAAAGATCTTGAGCCGAAAAGATAAACAAACGGATCACTTTGCGAAAATTGATTGGCGATGGATCTCAGTGACTCTTAATAAAGGCTGCAAAAATATTTGCAAAGCAGCGCTATTTACTTATGGAAGTTTGATGAATCGATGCCAAGTTTGTGCACTTTTTTTTTTGGAAAGCTGGTATTGAATGCACAACTGCTGATAAGCGTGAAGGCTCAGAATATAGCGCCCCGTTGGCGAAGAAAGAACTGGGCTGAAAATTATTGGATGATTCCAATGGATCTTGATATCAGCAGGCAAGTCAGAAATTTAAAGAAAACGACAAAACTTTTGAAATTACAAGACATGTTTACTTCTGTCATCTTCAGTTGATTAATGTACAAAGCGTCACGTTGAATTTATAAGTCGGAAAAAGTGCTAATTTTGCCAGTAACAACGGAATGTACATAAAACGTGACAATGTGAGAATTGAAAGGATAGTTTTAGATTGTGATAGTGATTGTGCAACAATGGATAATAAATCCCGTCTTTGTTAGTTAACGTGAAACGACTGCTGACTGCTTCTTGTTGAAATACTGCCAATTTCAAGCTTTTAAACCAACAAATTTCTCAAAAAACATTCGGACAAAATATGTTGAAACATACGTTGCACCCTTCACACAACACGCACGCTACAGGTTCAACAGAATGTACGTTTTACAATTAAAACAATACACCCTTCCACGGTTTTTGACGCCATCTTGGCTGGAGAGCAAACACGGCTAAAATCACAATAAATGTATGGGATTTTGGCTGACTTTGAACCGCTGTAGCGCCGCTAAAAAGAGACAGATTTTCATCTTTTGCCACTACTTTAAATACCATTATTGATATCATTTATTAAACAGAAAATAAGGCCATTGAGGAAGGTACGACGTCCGTAAATTGGAATTATAAATCTTTTCATGTGGCTTCTAATTTCGCGGCAATTTGCATGATTTTGATTAGAAGGGTTTGTATGATATCTTAAAAATTCGTCACTTATGGTCGTTGTAGCCTGAACCTCTTTATATTTCGTTAAAATAATCTCAGCATAAATGTCTTTTAAAAAGACGCTTTCACTTTGGAAATCCGCCTCTTTGTAGCGGCGCTACAGTGGTTCAAAGTGAGCCAAAATCCCACACATTTAATGTAATTTTAGCCGTGTTTACCCCCAAGCTAGGGTGGCGTCAAAAACCGTGGAAAGGTCTATTGTGCTCACGAATTCACCATATTTGTTAACTCGAGAATGTGCTAATGGGTCACATGCATGTGCATGCATGTGCATGTGCATGTGCTAATGGGTCAAACATTGCGAAACATGCGTGGTCTTTCGGTCATCGGATTGATTTCAATCATTCTCGAGTTTATATCGACAAAGGCTCTTTTCGTGTTAGGAAAACTCTAGAGGCCTGCCACACCTCTTCTACCAAGCATGCTGACAATAACTTTAAGCCGATTCCTAATCAGTATAAAATTCTTTTTAAACAATAGCCACCATTTTTCATACCTTTACTCTGTTCTTTTTATCATTTTTATCTCGCCTTTTCTGTATATATTTCACTAATTTACATTCAACGTTTTATCCGTGGAAGGCTGTAGATCGACAGCCGAAAGCTTATATTCTTTTTCAAAATTTTTAGCCAGAGAACGTTTTTTATTGTATTTTAATATGCCTTATCCTGGCTGCGCTTCAATTTTTAATACTATATCAAAATGTCTAGATAGCAGCAACAATATAGATAGTCGTATAAAAATAACAACTTTCTTTAATTTTCCAGACATGTTTCGACGGTACATCCGTCATCTTCAGTGTTACATATTTTGAAATCGCCGTTGAATTTAAAGCGCGCGCGATCTTACAAACTTCGTTACATTGCGTTGTCAATATTGCGTATTAAATCAAAACAGAACAAAACAAAAATTTTTAAATGAGTGACGCTTAGTTCCTTACAGGGAGAGAGTCAGGTTAATGTGTTTCACCTGCTGGTTGAGATCGGGCTTCTCCCATTTTATATACATGGATTCCTTAAGCTTCACTTGGTACTTAGTGGCTGCAGAGTCCAGGATCTCAAAGCAATCCGGTGTGCAGGATGCCTTACAAAACTCTGAACTCTGCAGATGTTTAAAAACGTTCGAAGATCTGTCTGAAAGTAAGTTCTCGCGCACTCGTGTGGAGAAGTGTCGGCTGGTTTCACCAACATAACAAGCATTAGAACTTGCACACGAAAATTTATAGACCACACGCGTGCGAAGCCCTACAGGGACAGCATCTTTCACATTAAAAAGATTCCTGACTTTGAAAGTAGTGAAGACTAACCTTATATCAATAGGTTTACATAACCGATTAGCTAGTTTGCGTATACTCCTTTGTGCCGTGACTGAGAAGTGCCCAACGTAAGGGATTTTAAAGAAAAACTTAGGTGTTTCCTGGAGCTCGATTCCTGAATGAGACTGTGTTTTCCCTCCCTTGACTGCTGTCTGAATATATTTAGAAATATATTTGTTGATAAGGTTCTCAGGGAAGAGATTCCTCCGAAGAATGACAGACAATTTTTGAAGGTCAGTATGGAACCTCATCCAAGTGTTGTTTATCTTAAAAGTTCTGTCAATCAAGGTTTTGATTAACCCCAATTTGTAGGTAAAGGGGCAAAAACTCAGATAACTGGTGAGCAAACCTGTGAAAGTTTTTTTCCGGTAAACGGTGGTTACACTTTGCGGGTCAGTGTTATTGATTACGTTTTGTTGATCGAAAGTGGGCAAATCGAGTGCGTAAGTCCATATTTGAGAACATTCAACTGATCAGTGTTGCCCTTACCCGGGAAGGGAAACTCCAGCGCTATCTTAGAGAACTTAGGAAAAAAGGTCACTTTGATCCTGAAGTTTATGAGGCCATTTGTCCAAGTGGATCCCAGCCTGCTAGGATCTATGGTCTCTCTAAGATGCACAAACCACGAGCGCCAAATTCCACCCCACCATTTCGGCCCATAGTTTCCTCCATAGGCACCTACAACTACAGCTTGGCCAAATACTTAAGTAATCTACTCCAACCTCATATTCCATCCACATTCATTGCTTCAGATTCCTTCACTTTTGTGAAGGAAATCAATGAGCTATCTTTGCATGGGATGTTTATGGTGTCCTTCGATGTTGAAAGCCTCTTCAGCAACATCCCCCTAGATGATTGCATTAATCTTGCCGTCAAGTATATAACTGAGGGTAACCCAGGTTTGAAACTTAGTAAACATGAGCTTAAAAGGTTGTTTGAGTTTGCTACCAAGGAAACTCACTTCCTGTTAAAGGTAACTTCTATGACCAGGTGGATGGTGTAGCCATGGGGTCCCCCCTTGCCCCTGTTCTCGCCAATCTCTTTATGGGTCACCATGAGAATATATGGTGGGATCAATACGGGGATTCAGAGGTCTTATTCTATCGTCGCTACGTAGACGATACATTTTGCCTTTTCCGCTCTGAACGGGATGCAACCCTTTTCTTCAATTACATCAACAATCAACACCCCAATATACGCTTTACAATAGAACGGGAAGCTCACCATGTTCTACCTTTCCTAGATGTTCTAATCAATAACACTGACCCGCACCAAAGTGTAACCACCGTTTACCGGAAAAAAACTTTCACAGGTTTGCTCACCAGTTATCTGAGTTTTTGCCCCTTTACCTACAAATTGGGGTTAATCAAAACCTTGATTGACAGAACTTTTAAGATAAACAACACTTGGATGGGGTTCCATACTGACCTTCAAAAATTGTCTGTCATTCTTCGGAGGAATCTCTTCCCTGAGAACCTTATCAACAAATATATTTCTAAATATATTAAGACAGCAGTTAAGGGAGGGAAAACACAGTCTCATTCAGGAATCGAGCCCCAGGAAACACCTAAGTTTTTCTTTAAAATCCCTTACGTTGGGCACTTCACAGTCACGGCACAGAGGAGTATACGCAAACTAGCTAATCGGTTATGTAAACCTATTGATATAAGGTTAGTCTTCACTACTTTCAAAGTCAGGAATCTTTTTAATGCGAAAGATGCTGTCCCTGTAGGGCTTCGCACGCGTGTGGTCTATAAATTTTCGTGTGCAAGTTGTAATGCTTGTTATGTTGGTGAAACCAGCCGACACTTCTCCACACGAGTGCGCGAGAACTTACTTTCAGACAGATCTTCGAACGTTTTTAAACATCTGCAGAGTTCAGAGTTTTGTAAGGCATCCTGCACACCGGATTGCTTTGAGATCCTGGACTCTGCAGCCACTAAGTACCAAGTGAAGCTTAAGGAATCCATGTATATAAAATGGGAGAAGCCCGATCTCAACCAGCAGGTGAAACACATTAACCTGACTCTCTCCCTGTAAGGAACTAAGCGTCACTCATTTAAAAATTTTTGTTTTGTTCTGTTTTGATTTAATACGCAATATTGACAACGCAATGTAACGAAGTTTGTAAGATCGCGCGCGCTTTAAATTCAACGGCGATTTCAAAATATGTAACATGAAGATGACGGATGTACCGTCGAAACATGTCTGGAAAATTAAAGAAAGTTGTTATTTTTATTCGAATATCAAAATGTCATTTACACAGCTGGAAAATCATTCTCAGGTGTTATGAGGCCGTGATTTTGCAAATGAAAGACTCTTGCTCTGCCAATTTGACGTTTAGAGCTCATAATTTTACAAAATTAAACAAAATTGCCTAAATTAGCGTGACCCAGCCCCTTTAACAATTATTCGCCGAAGGCGAAGTGATTATCGGTGAATATTCACCGAGACGAAGTCGAGGTGAATATTCACCGATAATCACTGAGCCTGAGGCGAATAATTGTTTTAGTATAAATACACAGGTGATTATTTCAAAAAAGAGAAAAAAAAACATTTCAACGCGAAATCATCTTGACTTACAGTGGCAAAACGACTACTGGTAGCCATTTTGTCCGTCGAGGTGATTATCGGCTGATAATCCGAGATAGCGAGCCAATAGACCTTATTCATAAATGGCAGTCACATTTATAATTCTTTTGTCCATGTGCAAATTAGCCTACCCAGCCTCATTTTAGAGCAAGAATTCTTTTCAATTCACTGTAGGGTATCGAGGCTTGGTAGGCTAATTTGCACTTCGACAAAAGAATTATAAATTGACCGCCATTTATGAATAAGGTCTATGAGAGCGCGCGATTTTGTATAATCACCTGTGTATTCATAGTAATTACAATTATTATCTTTTCCTAGTTGTCATTCCTTTGTTTGTTTCGCAAATATATCATTTATTACGTATTGGCTATCAAAGTAACTGGGAACTAGTAATTTTTTGAGTTCGAAATAAACCCGCGAAGGGATATCATGAATCATGCAATACGAAGAGACTATATATACCTGTATTTGACCTCAGGAAATGGTTTTTGCGGGTAGAGCTAAAATCAGGAAACCGGAAACCAGAATTCACGAGAACTACTACAGCCTTAGGAAATTTTTCTATTTATTTTTATGCTTAAGTTTAATGTATAAAGTGTCGCATAGCTATTTTTCTTATCATGATGTAAAGCGCATTGGGATATAGAAATGCGCTTGAACCTATGTTGTTGTTGTTATTATTATTATTATTATTATTATTATTATTATTATTATTATTATTATTATTATTATTATTATTATTTCTTTGATGATCCATACGATGTTTTTGAAATTCATATTTAATCAATACATGTTTCGGATGAAACATCATCCATCGTCAGTTGACAAATGAGAAATAAACTAAAGTTGAGCAATAAATAGTGTAACAAAGTGAGATATAACATGAATAATTAAGGATGAAGGCGAGAACAGAATAAAAACACCCAACCACGAAACAAAACAGAAAAAACCAAACTGTGTAGGCTAAGAAAAGAAACTAATTAGTATGAAAGGGATAAATTAAGATGTTTGACTTGGGAATTTAGAGATGGCTGCTCCCAAAGGATATGCATGGCTTCTTTGATTTTCAATTGGAAACGTGTGGAAGCAGAGTCGAGGATTTTAAAACAGTCTTCTGAACACCGGGAGCGACAATTTTTTCTGTTTTGTTTCGTGGTTGGGTGTTTTTATTCTGTTCTCGCCTTCATCCTTAATTATTCATGTTATATCTCACTTTGTTACACTATTTATTGCTCAACTTTAGTTTATTTCTCATTTGTCAACTGACGATGGATGATGATGTTTCATCCGAAACATGTATTGATTAAATATGAATTTCAAAAACATCGTATGGATCATCAAAGCGATATCTTACTTCGTGCTGCTAAGAAGTTTTGGTATTATTATTATTATTATTATTACCCACTCCTTGTACACTGTACGTCCTGCTATTAACTCCAAGGAACTGAAAAATGGACCTCATCTTGTTATTCTGAGACTTGAGCATGGTGATGGCATGATTTTATTGTTTTGACTCTCGACTCTCGATTCTCTGTTCATATAACATGGTTACGTAGAATTTACTGTATATTCGGTCACTCCATATTAACCCAGACATTACCTAAGTGTAGTAGTTCTCTTCATCGAAGCATTGACCTTCAGGAAATTTTTTAAAGGAAAAAATGTTAATCGAGTTCTTCGAACTATCTATATTGCGTAGGGCATGTTCACGGCACTTTTATTCTCGCAACCCGCCATTACGGACTTTCGCTATTACTTCATATTAAGCACACAAAACGACGTCCCGAGGCTGTCCGTTACAACGAGAGTTTACTGTATATTCGGTCACTCCATATTAACCCAGACATTACCTAAGTGTAGTAGTTCTCTTCATCGAAGCATTGACCTTCAGGAGATTTTTTAAAGGAAAAATGTTAGTAGATAATATTTCCAAACGGACGTAAAGATAGCAGCTTCATATATAAATTCAAGTGTACAACCGTTAAAAAAGCTCATTTGCGACTGAAGATGACATGAGTATGTCGAAACATGTATTGTAAATTGAAAACTGTCGTTTCTTTTTTGAGAAAAATGTTAGTCGAGTTCTTCGTTCCAGTGATCTGACTTGCGTGTTGAAAATCTATCGGTTGTCATGGTTGCCCTATGTCAACCGGTCTAGTGTTAAACTCAGTCAGTTATGTAAGGTACTTAATGAACCGCTTCCACCCACGTGGGAAAGAAACAAATCGTTTCGAATCCAAAAAGGGCGGCAGAGGCAAAGCATTTGTCGAAAAATTGTAAAGAGGTTACCCGAAATGTCAGAGCAGAACGTGATGCCAAGAAATTCGGATTGCAAGTCCTGCTCCTCTAACCAATGACTATACAGCATCTCATAAATTATATTTCTGGTGTGTATGCAAAGAGTGCTGGAAATAGCGTGTCTGCTTATGAGAAACATCGCTAATGTAAAAACTGCACCGTCATGAAGCTTAGAGATTTCGTTCAGTTGCCTTTTGCACCATCTAAAATTGTTTGATCTGGATGCTTACATAACACAAAAATGTATCTTATCGGTAAATATATAGACGTATTTACAACAGTGAAGACACCAGAGAATATAACGCTTTAGAATATTTGAATATTCTAAAACTTTATATTTGCTGGTGACTTGAAAAAGTCATAATACACGTTCAAAAATGATAATTTGCCTACCAAGCAAGAAGCTTTCCCTATGATTCAAGGCCAAGTAGTGAGAAATCTCCGTCCGTGCCAAATTTTAGACTGTGGGCATACGATCCGCTTGGTATTTAAATGCGGTATGTTACTGAATGGAAGACTGGCCACGTGTATGTAACAGACAGGTGCATTTAGCCGTGACACAGCAATTATGTTTAACGGCGAATATGAGAAGTCAAGCCTCGGAACATATGGTTCGATTCCAAAGAAACACTCTGCTTACGATGGTAGGCAATGAATTGTGCGGCAAATCCATACGAACCTTTCTCCATGTCAAGGCAACACTGCATACGAACACTATGACAACTGCTTTATGCTAAACACAGCACATGTACCTGTAATTGGCCACAAACACAGCTTGTGTGAATAAGCTCGTATATAAGATGCAAATGAAAGCAGAAGTAGCATACGGCTCTAGCCTTGCCATTGCGAACTGTTATGTCATATATGACGTAACAGTTCGGAATGGCAAGGCTACAGCGAACTGTTATGTCATATATGACATAACAGTTCGCAATGGCAAGGCTACAGCTGTATGCTACTTCTGCTTTCAAAGACACATCTTTCTATGTTAAAGTCATAATTTCAGGCACAAGTGTACAAATACACTCCAAGCAAACGAGCAGTCGGCGATCGTATTTCACATTGGTGCAACTCTACGGTACGAGAAGCCACTTCATCGTTGACTCTTAAAAAAGGTAACATTAAATTTACTGATATCAACTGTTGTTTTTGTTTTGCTGTGTAGAAGTGAACCTCCAAACTAGTTGGTTATAGCATCATCGACGGAAAGTGCTTCAACGTTAGCGTTTATATGAGGTCAACCAAACCCACGGAAACCAGGAAGCTCTCTCAAATACAGCCCCAATGTAATAGTTAAAAACCACAGTTAATAGAGATCATAAACGTCGACACCCCGATCGAGACTGAGGACCTCACGCCAAGGTTCTTTTCTCAATATTTTCATACTCAAATCTTGTCGTCTCCGCGAAAATTACTGACGATGCAATCACTGTGTTCATCCAACTTGTGATATCAGAACCAGCATTAAAAAAAAAAAAAAATGGAGAGTTTCTCGCTCGAAATCGTCCCTGGCAGGACAAACATTCTAAATTCTCCTAACTGACTTTGCTAAAATTGATTGTGGCTCTTAACGAGAGTCACCCAACCAAGTTTGGTTTTCAGTTAGTCGATAATTTAGCGTGCATTTTAGTTTCCAATTAGCCCCGTGCGAGATCAAGCGTTCATTTGATATGTCTTTTACTTTTTATTGAAATATGTCAACGTTCGTGGAATTGTCCATCGAGCTCTCAGTTCATGTTCGATACAAGTGTGAAGTCACGCACGTACCCTAAGCCGCTGGTCTTGTCCATAATTTTAGCGCTTAATCTCACGAACAAAAGCGACTTGGAAACAATTTAGGCAATATTTTCGAAGCTTACCTCAACTAATAAGTTATTCTGAATGATCTTATTCGTACGTAATAGTACAATTCAGTCAATATTTTCGAAGCTTACCTCAACTAATAAGTTATTCTGAATGATCTTATTCTTACATAACGGTACATACTCACATACCTGCACAACCTTGGTTTTACGGAGTACTTCAATAAACTGATATACCCTAAAGCTAACTAAATTTAACTTGGTAAAATAAAGTGAAAAACGTATTACTGCCGTCTCAGAGTTATGTTCAATCGAGTGCGCCCTCAATAAACCGGCATGGCACTTGGCTTCAGACGCCACCGCCCCATCCCCACCCCCGACATTAATTAGTTGTCAATATTTTGATTTATGTTCCTTGCCATTTATTCCAAGCAAGAGTAAAGCTGACAATCAATGCTTAATTTAGTTCTTCCAATGGAAGATGACTGTGTCACTTTAAAAAGCTGCGTGGTCTTGCAAATTTAATCGATGTTGTAACGTGTAATATCTACTTGGGCAGCGATGAAATTTAAAAATGCTGGTTCATGTTTTGGGATCATTTCAGATCGTTTTTCTTCTGAAACAATCAATGCCATTAACTGAATTGGATGAACTTGTTAGGGTTTTAAAGAATGATTACAAAACTTGAGAGTAAGCGTTTCACGTTGTAGATACGCGAAGAGTGTGGACAGTTTACCAAAACGGTTAAGAAAAATGCACGCTCTATATCGGTCATTAAATGATATTGTCAAGTAGCGTTTCGCTTGGAGGTCACCACGTTGCAGTGACAGATCTTACTATAAAACCCCTATTACTGGAACTGAAATGCGGTCAATAGAGAGCTCATTTTTGTTTGAAGTATTAAGAGTAACGTGCTGTAGATATAACAGGTTACCTGTCAGATATGGGTCACCGTCTTGCTTTCACTCGCTGTGATATCTGCTCAACTGTGGTTTGCATATTCTTTCAATCAATAGGCCACCGTCAAACATACTATAATACTCTTTGTTTGCCCTCCAGAATTTTTTTGCATAAGCATTGTTCATATTTTCTCTTGGAACCATTGTATGTCCCAAGAGAAACTGGGAATAATGCTTATGCAAAAAAATTTGGAGGACAAACAAAGAGTATTATGGTATTTAGCCTTTTGTTGAATTTAGTGGAGTGCGGTATATTTGTGCATGCTAATTAATTAACGGACAAGTGAGCACGCTAATTAATTCGATCGCAACAAATTTATTGGTGCAGGCTCTTTTAACCAATCCCACAAAGTTCACGTTTCAAGTTACTTATTACAGATGATGTTAGCTATTACAAAAGAATCACCCTTACCCGCAAATAGCTAGCAAGTGTTAATCTAGGCGGGCAGAGTGAGAAATGAATATGCCTACATAACGTATATACCTTATTAACATATATTCCTTACTTAATTTTGATCGTAATATAGATGTAATTCTCCTCCTGTTTGAGAATTTGAAGTAAGTAGTCTCGCATTGGCTAAACTTCAGAATACCTCGCCACTTATTTGCATTTCATTGATTAAAAAAAAGCTCTATTGTATTAAGTCTCGTTCTTCAAAAGATGCCGCATAAGGAAAACAATATTGGTTAGCTGTGGTGGGGTATTCTGAAGTTGCTCCCTCGCATTTTATTCTTAAAGGGTGACTTGGCTAATTTCCATATTATTGCACCACGTCTAGAAAAAGATTTGATTTGATAGGTTAACCTGGAATATTTAGTGTAGAGGCTACCGGCGGAAGAAAATATTGTGTTGTACGTACGGATTCCGCTCGCAGAATTGAAAAGATTAGATATATTACAGGGTGATGAGTTAAGCGCGGGACACACTAGGCGATAAGTCGTCGCAACAATTCGCCTCGTGTGACCAGGTTAATTTTGTGCAAAATCATTGTCGCACGAATTCAAACCATTGTCGCGCCAAAATGTAAATGAACCAATAAGAGAGCGTCACATAGTCCGCCATATTGAAATAGAAAACTAGTTCACATTCCCCCTCATACAAGATCATTGCGTGTGCACCGAACTGGCGTCAAGTCGTAGCGACTTGTTGCAAAGACCTGTCGCTCCTACTTGTCGCCTAGTGTGTCTCGGCCTTTATTGAAGACATCATGCATTAAAATCGACACTGATTTAAAATAAAGCAAGCTGATAACGGGTACCATATGGCTTTGTAGTTCAAGGAAGCTTTTGTTGAGTTTTAACGAAAATGATGGCTCAAAGTGGTCGTTCTATCCAACTTTCAAACACTCCAGCAGACCCTCTAATCTTCCTTTGCTTTCGAGAAACGGGCTCCAGCTCGCAGTT
>NC_090878.1:10120310-10157810 GCF_036669935.1 Montipora foliosa | reverse complement strand
TAAGGCCGCGTACTGAAGAGGAGAGAAGATTTTTGAACGCCCACCCATATAATATTTGGAAGAGAATTTTGTTTTACGTCCAACAAAAATACTTTAAAAGGATTCATATACAGTTCTAGAGTTATATGAACAGTAAAAAGAAAATTGTTTGATTCGATTTCAAGTTGAGTATGTTCTCGCTATTACATCAAGCATGTGCGGGAAATGGCGGGAAACCTTTCGATTTCCCGGAATGCCAGCCTCAAAAAAGGCGGGAAAACCACTTGTCGCCGTTTTTGCTTTTAGCGACCTTTGTAAAACTTAGCGTCAAGAATTACTTTTGTTTGAAAAAGTGTTTACACTGGCTTAAAATCACATCTATTTGTTGGAAAGCTGAACAATTGAAGGAGGCTTTTGTCCTCAAGTAAGTTTGAAGATTAGCCGGCTGAAAAAGGTGATTCAGGAATTAAGAAACTAGCGATTTGACTCAGAACTAAATTAAGCTTATAATTATTGCTTGTTATCTGAAGGAAAATCAAATTGTTCCAAACATCTTAATTAATGGTTTCCTAACTTTGTCTACCAGAGACTCAAGGCCTTCAATCATTCTCATTCCTTAACAGAGGAAGTACTGACATCTCAAGTACAACTCACAGAGGATCATCTCATCCTGAGTGCGTTAAAGAGTGGCTTATGCACATTAAACAGGTATTAAGTTTAACCATAGATATGCATTGTAAGCCGGGTGGAACACATTCATAGATATTGATGAAATGTCTAGATTTACAACAACTCATTTTCGAAATGATGAAAAAGTGGCCAACAACCGCTAGAACACGCATGTTGTGTAACATGAAACAAGATATGAAAGTTATGAAAAACAAATCATGATAATGTAAAATTTTGCAATAAAAATGTTAATGCAGTAGAGAAGAATTATATTAAAGCATTAAAGTATCTTACAATGAAGAGGAAGCTCGCGTTTTATTGGCTAATCGTGTTCGTTACCATGAGGACACCTATATTCTCACATGTGAAAGATAAAAGTGATATGTTCACTGCGCGCGGTGAAGATATGATTTTTTAGTAAAAGGAGAAATCCTGGTATTTTCATCAGTATCTATATAATAATATGTACTTATTAAGTGAGAGGGAGGGCCGGACGAGAAAATATTTGGGTCCGTGCGCCATGACCTAGGGCCAAATATTTTCCCGTCCGGCCCGACCTCAAGTTAGTCAATAAGCATTTTATCATATGGGCTCTTTACACTATTCATGAGCGCTTAGAATATGAAGTTTTGACAAAATGAGAAACAAAAATTTGCACAGAAAATTTATGTAATATGTTGTTTGCATTTACTTTTCTTGCTGTAAATAACTTGGGTGTTCAAAAGCGACGAAACCCCTCCAAAATTGTATCGCAGGGAGCAACTGTTCACAAATGTGTCCTTTTAGACTACTTATCTTGGGGATAAGGCACAGTTCAATCTCGCAGTTTAAAATCTGATGTTATTATCAGTTGTCACAATGAATAGATTTGAATATACGTACCGTTTCTGATAAGTTAAGTACAATGATATCAGTATTCACTTCTTGCACAAATCCCATAATGCACCTCTTTTACCCCCCCAAAAATCTGCATAGGCATTGTTTTCGACTTCTCTTGGGACATTTTCATGTCCCGGGAGAAATTTCCAACAATGGTTATGCAAAAGTTTGAGTGGATAATTAATAATTCATAAGTTAATAAGCCAATTGCATCGCCCCATTCTGGTCACGCGGACGGGTTTGAAACCCAATGAAACACTACTTATTGATTCACTAAATGAATTTCAAACACATGTGGTTTGAATTCAATAATTTCAAACACATGTGGTTTGAAATCAATAATTTCAAACACGCGTGTTTTGAAGTCAATTAACGGCAGCGAGTGCTTGCTCACAGCTCTCACATGGTTCTGAGCAACCATGAGCTGTACATTGAACATTGAATTCATTGTAGATTGAAATTATAGTTTCGATTCTTTTGTTGGAGAAGTTATTTTAAAAACTCGTGCTACGGGTTTCATTAGGTTTCCAAACGCTCGGCAACGGCCTGCGGCCTCGTGGTTTCAAATGTTTTCTCGCGTTTGGAAACCTGATGAAACCCTCGCACTCGTTTTTGAAATAGTACTTAAAATACCGTATAGCATCCAAACTAGTAATCTGATCGG
This sequence comes from Montipora foliosa, assembly GCF_036669935.1. Taxonomy (NCBI): domain Eukaryota; kingdom Metazoa; phylum Cnidaria; class Anthozoa; order Scleractinia; family Acroporidae; genus Montipora; species Montipora foliosa. The sequence goes on along the minus strand of NC_090878.1, from coordinate 10,155,619 downwards.
AAAGACGCAGGTTCGGCGTCTGCAAAGAGGCAATCAGATACAATACAATACAATACAATACAATACAAAACATACTTAATTGACCGCTCCCCATATGGGCTTTTCAGGGCCAATGAAACACAACGAAACGACGGAACAGAACAACAACAACAACAACATCTATTAAGAATCCCAACTGGCCGGAGGCAAACCAGTTGGCTATTTACAAGTGCAGCTGAGAAGTTGAACCAGGGACTACCAGGATCAAATTCATGGAGTGGTCAGAGCGTGTCTTGAACCCGGAATCTCCGGATCTCAAGGCAAGCGCCCTAACCACTGGGCCACACTGCCTCCTCCAGATCACGTGACCGTCGGAAAAAAAAAAACCACGTCTCTTTGAATACTATGGACTGACTTATCAACTGGATAAAATAGTGACCTTGAACAGCTTGGGACTCCATGCCTTTCTTAATGCCTGTCCTCCCTTCCGACCACGATGCTGCCTTGCCTGAGCTCCCTTTACTGGGCAAAAATACACAAGCAACAATTGGACTAAAATGGCTATGGGCTTAAAGTCCCTTACCGCTTTTATTTAAATAATGCATCTCCATTGGCTCCTCGATGCAAAGTTTGGCCCAGTAAAGGTGAGGAAAAGAAAAGAAAGGAAAGGAACTTTATTTAAGTGTCTATAGTTTTCTAGCGCTGTAGCACTGGGTGGGGTCACTGTAAACGCAAATCAACAAATTAACACAAATCAAGTCAAATGTTGCTTTTTGAGGAGAGGGGAAATCTGGAGCACTCGGCAAAAAACCTCTCAGAGCAGTGTAGAGAACGAACAAACTGAAGGGCACTGAAAACGCACATAAGGCCCCCTAACTGAGGGCACTGAAAACGCACTTAAGAGAGGATTGCAAAGGAAACAAACAAAGTGGACATGACAGGGGAGGAGAAGGGATGAAGGAAGCGCCTTGTATCGGTGATAAGATGACACTGAATGATGCTCGCATGGCAGTATTGTCACATGGTCCCTACAAAACCCTAGAGGGTACTAGATGCAACAGGAATGCGTCCTCCCCGTTGCCCAGGTCTCCTTGAACGTGACATTGATTAAAATTGGAGGAAAGGGCTAAACAAGTCTATTTGCATGCAAATATTTCATTTATGAGCTTTTTTGCCCAGACATTTCTTTTCCTTCGACTGTAAATAAAAAAATAGTCATCCCTTTATTTTTTTATTATTGTCACTGACTCATACGACATCGAGACTTGCAAGTTGTTAGCGCGGCATCGAACTTGCAACTTGGAGTTCCCCGCTCTAATTATAACCATCACTATGTTCTGGGTAATTCCATGCTTAACTGGTCGCCTGTGTTTTTAAATTGCTAGCCACTGTCTCTCACCTTTTGAGATTCTTAAACGGATTCATCATGATCATCATTATTCCAATGAATGTTTGTTCGGATTAGAATTATTAGAGTTATGTCTGGGCTATTTTTATCGCGGATTGGCGACAAGGAGTCATTAATACGGGTCCGTAAAATTCCTTTATGTTGAACAGTACAAGTGAGCCCAGTTCAAGCATCAAACTTTTCATTTGTCAAATCAAAGATGTGCTAGAGTCGTCCCAAAGTTCGCAAACACTGCGGGCGTTAGCGGCCGCAGTATTTGCGACCCGCAATTTCAGCCAATTTAAAAGTTCAACGTGCGCGTTCGTTTCAACGATTTTAGAGCAAAAGAGAGACTGCTTGCAGTCTATTCTGTCCGGGGTTGGCCATTGGACCTCCAACAACTCGGAGTTGGGAACCTAAGTCGACGACGCATATGCATACGTTTGTGCGCGAATATTTCCCAAGGGGAAGTTTATTTTTGGTGAGCCACACAACTTCTTAAAGTGTTTTCCTCGTCATAAACTAAGATGATGGAATTTCAAGGAATTATATTGGAAATCAATTCCATTGTTTCCGTAGCTTTAATTAATGCCGCCGTGATGTAATATAAAAGAAATGTTTTTGAAAGAATTTCTATCAGTATTTCCGACGCCGCCGTGAAAACACCATGAAGGTTTATTTTTGGTGAGCCACTTAAACAAGAATTGGAAAATAAAAGATATTATCTAGACGGCAAGAATGATGTCATTCAATAAAAAATGTTTGTTTTCCTGTGGTTTCCGCGCCAGACCTTTGCACTTGCTGATTTGTAATAGGTAGTCGATCAGGATTACTATGTGGTTAATGGGATGTTCTTAAAGGAGGGCTCGTCATCACAGATTCAGAGCCAATGGCAGCAAGTTCTCAATGAGGGGTGGAGGGGGTTCCCAACCCCACCCACCCATAATCCACCTCCTACTCGACCCTTGGCTCAAAATAAAATGCTACGCACTTTTATATTCAATCTAAAGGCCCTCGTTTTCTTATCCACCACCTCAGTTCAAAACTCGTTATTTTCCCAAAAGAAACAAGCTCCAGGACCCCCCCAACTTTCTTGTGCTTCTACCTTTTCATGCAACCATCAGCATATTTTGCATGGATGTTGATAATTTCGCTCACTACCGCGCAATAGATCGTAGTTACGAACTCCTTCTGGACCAACACCTAAGGTCCTAAAATAACTCAAAAGGAAGTGTTTCCTTCGTAATGATATTTCGTATAAGGAAGACACACGCGGCAACTCAATACAACATCTAAGAGGCGGGGACGTTTTCCCCGGTTACATAGTCTGATCTCTTACATAGAGTTGTGATAAAGCGAATCTGAGAATATTCACCAAGCAACTGTGCTTCCTAAATGTGTTATCGTTTCTTAAATCTTTTAGCCGCAGTTCAAGTATGAGCAATTTACGACGATTCGGTGTTATTCTTACATCAAAAAACGTGCCCTCTCTCTGTCTTGTTATGTAACTTGTGAACCAGAAAGTATTGGATTTTCATCGATTCTCTCCTGCGGGCAATATTGTTTTTCTAGACTCATCGAAAGGAAAGCGAAATTGAAGTTCGTAGACCTAATTCCAAACGGAAAAAAATACTTTTCGGCCCTTCTATGCAATGATTAAGAAGCAATACGACTCAATGATATGTCAATTCAGGCCCAAATGACTTTTCATTGCTGAGACGTGTGATGTATTCGTGGAGAGCTGCAAGTCGTGATGAAGTCTTCTCACCTTATCTTGGATGCAATTACTCCACTTATGCTATTCAAGTTTTTTTTTTTCGTGTCTTCAATACGTGACTGAAACGCTCAATCTTGTTGTTACTAGTATTAAAGAGTTATTTTATCATCATTGTCATGGACTCTCAGCAAAAGCTTTATAATCCATTGACAAGGTTTTGAATACTGAATTTCACGATACACGTCTAGTTAGGCTCGTGGCTTTATAGATTTATATGAGATGTTTAGTTTTATTGTTTTTAATTATATAATTTTGTTTTTTTCAAGCGTGTCATGGACGTCTTGCTTGTTAGACTGGTTTATACTTTTAGTCTTTTGCTTCTATAAGTAGCTGAATTGATGAAGAAAAGCTGGTTATAAGAAGCTTCAACATTAATTTTGCGTCAACAAGTGTTCTTTCAACACATCTTCAACTTTTGTTTCAACTTCGTATCAACACGGTTAAAAGGGGGGGGGTGGGGGGCAAACGCTTTCAACACATCTTCAACTTTTGATTCAACTTCGATTCAACTCGGTTGAAAGTGGGGGGGGGGCGGGGGTGGGGGCAAATGGTTTCAAGACATCTTCAACATTTGAATCAACTTCGATTCAACACGGTTGAAAAACGCTTTCGACATCGCTGTTCAACAAAATCGAACGAATGTTGAAGCAAATGGCGAAGACGACTTCCCGGGCCTCAAGCCAGGAATGAGCCGGCCTGAGCTTATCATGTTTTTTTACACCACATGCCATTAACCAGTATTGTTATTATTTTATTATTATGGCAGAACGAACGTCTGGATGCCCAGATTAAGGAGTATAGCTTTGACTGGGCGGGGAGTCGTAAAAACAACCGCCGCATCGCGACTAAAATCTGCTATCACATTTAAAACATTACAATACCATATAAATGTCTTAAAATATCATTGATCAAATGATGTTCAAATAAAGTATGTCTGTTAAAATCAATCGGAGTGTTCAGTTAAAAAGTCTACCCGCTCAGTTTAAATATCCTTGCAATATGCAACGAGCTTGTCAAGGTGGCCTTCTTCATCTGTAGCGTAATGGTTTCACTCTTGTCCCCCGCCAGATCTTTAATATTCTGCTCCACCTCTCTTGAGAAACCTCCGAGGAGATCCATAATGATGTTGTTTTGAATGATCTTGTATTCAGGGTATGCGTTTATGAGCTCTAATCGCAGCTGACTGTACTTAAATTTTGGTCTTCTCAATATCCTTTGCCTCTCTGTTTTCCAACCATGGGCAGCTCATTTCGATAAACTATAACTTCCTTGTTGGTTTTGTCAATGATCGTAATATCCATCCTGTTAGCTTTCACCTGCGTTGTGTCTGTATACAAGGAAACATCTTAGCAAGTTCAAAGTTCTCGCGCCACTTTTTCAACCAAACAGATGTGAAACCAAAACCAATCGTGGCTCGCGCGTGCACATTTTCCCACGCTTTGTGTCGGCTACGTGTAATTACTTCGAGTATTGATTGGTTTACTGGGTTGTCTCCGTCGTTTTTGATTGGCCAAAGTAATTACTTTGGTTTTGGTTTTACGACGCTCGATTGAAACTCGCTCTAGGTTGATCAAGGCCCCGCAATGCTCCCTCGTCAGCCTTTGCTTTATTGTATTGAAGTTTAAACGCTTTTCTACCGAGTTTATTTTTCCCCCAGTCATAAACTGAATTAGTCTTAATCGATGCATATCTCATTTGTTAAATGCCCATTTGGAACTTAAATTCTTACGTTTGACTTACTCTAAGCATTTCATCAATATGAACCCCCAATAACTTAGTAGAAGGTTTATGTTCAATTGGCCAATCAACCATCTTTAAATTCATGAATTTAGCTTTTGTCAAGTTTTGCCGAGAACCAATAGTCAAATAACTAGTTTTGGAGGTATTGCAACTTAATTTGTTTGTCTGAAGCCAATCATCTACTGCAGCTAAATCACTATTTAAGGAACATTCAATTGTGGATATATCTTCATGAGCCATAGTTATGTACGTATCATCGGCAAACATACCAGGTTTTGTATGTTGGAGACATTTTGGGAAATCGTTTACATAAATTATAAACAAAAATGACCCAAGTATTCCCTGGGGAATGCCACATGATACATATTGTTCTGTGGATAAGACTCCATTTACGTAAGATCTTTGTGTTCTATCAATCAAATATGATTTAAGCAACTGAAGAGCATTGCCATTGACACCGTAACAAGAAAGTTTACGCAGTAAGATGTTATGATCTACAGTGTCAAAGGCTTTCTTTAAATCTAGAAAGACACTACCATTAAGTTTACCAGAATCCATATTGGTAAGCGAAAGCTTTACTGCACTTATCAAAGCCGTCTGTTGTGAGCTAATCCAAACCCCTGCGAACTTGTGTAATCCCGGGATTATACCACACCTAGAAAAGGCTAATGCTTTAAGAATAAACTGCTTCTGTCGATTTTTCCTGTCATGCGAGTTTGCCTTCCAGAAAAGATTTCAAAAGGAGTGTTTTCCGGCCACCTAATCAACTGATACATCGCCCAGGTATCGCCCAGGTATCGATGCTTGAAGGTTTCTGCGATCGATACTACGTATTTGAGACTTCATACTTATATTGCTTTTTGTTCATTTCACTTTAGCTTGCTAGACACACAGTCTAAGCACCATGCGCGTGCCAGCCGACTGACTTTCAAGAGGTGACACTATAACACGGCGCCGGCAAACGTATGTTAATAAGGTGATATCGATTGCATTGCTTTCGAAGGAGGGCTTTAGTGAAAGAACGGCGGAAAGAGCGATGCGTCTGTTTGGAACCGAAAGAGTGTTTTACATAGCTGAAGATAGCCGTAATGGTTTTTCTATTCAGTATTAAATTCTTTGATTGTGGTAATTTATTTATGAACATCCATTGAATTGTAATTAACCAACTTCTCTTGTTAATGGGGGCTCGATTAAGTAATAACATCCGTGAAATTCAATTTTGCGTTTAGAATTGTACTCATCTACGTGGGAAGTTGTTTGATATTTGCAAACGATATTACCTTGAACCATATCGTTGTTTTTGAACGACGGCTGATTAAATTTGCTTCTTCGGTAGCTTAATTCAGTCTTTACGAGAAATCCGTATTTATAGCGAGGTACATTTTCAGGGATGAGCAGTCGAATTTTTTTCGTCTGTAGCCGACAGAAGAAAGGCTGAACTGTGACCGCCACAGAAAAATGGACATTGGTAACATTTTAGAGCGGAAACGCAAACATTTAAGTATTGGGAAGAACCTTTAAGCAGAGTTTTCCACGTTGCCGCAGGTTTATCAATAGATCAAGGCTGCACAATGTGGCTTTTTTACAGGGTTTAAAATCATGCAAGTGTGACAAGTCGTATTAACGTTCTGTCCTATGATGCCATCGCTAATTTATATGCTGTACAAGGTGTTTCTGGCTTTTGAGTCTGTGAGTGAAGTCCTTAACCATTCGGATGAAACCTACCGAGTAGTTTTCTCTCGCCACCATTTATTATTCTATGTACGGTAGTCGGTTTAATTAAGGTCCTTGCCTGCGCAGGTAACGTCTGATGTGACACAACTCATTTCCAATTGACAAACGGCCATAAATCTCGATTTGAGCTTTTGTCTTTATTTAATTCTTCAGAAATCTTTCACAATGAAATTACCTTTGTTTAAGTAACAATGTCTGACTGTGAAAAGTGTAGGTACCCAACAAAGATACTACCTTTAATTTATTGAGTAATTCCATCGTTAGCGTTGTTTTTAAGTGAAGCCTAGAAAGGTATGATTTCTCAGTAATTTATGCAATGTTACTCAGATAGTTATCTTTTCGGCGTAAAATAATCTTATCTCCTTCGGAAACAATTTTTTATCCGGTTTTCTCATCAGGAAGAGCAATATTACTCCTGTGTGTAACTGCTGTCATTCCACTGTGAATCATAGAACTATTTCTTATATACAAAATATTCAGAATATTGTCTCTTAACATTATTGCTTAGCTCTATGGCTGCGCGTATGTGAGTATTCCTTTATATGTATTATTCAACTGTTTCGAGAATCTGTTTAAATATGGAAGCTGTCGCCTCAAGTAAATATTCCTTAATCATGTAAAAAAAAAACATTTTGTTTACAACTTTTAAATGTGTATAGTCTATGCTACATTGGTTGCCGTATTGATCCATCACTCGTGATTTATGAAGCATCTCTTTAAGGCCTTGGACTCTTGCGAAGACGTTTCGAGGCGTACGAATTGTTTCTTTAAACGTGCGCTTTGCGCTAGTTCGAGCTAATTTTGAATTTTACTGCGACGCGATCTGTTTTTTTCCAATGAGTGTAAGGTGTAATCGATGATCACGTCTCTGTTGCGTAGATAATTTTGATTATAGGGAATCGTTACTCTCCTTTCGAAGGATCTTCCAATCCACAATCCTTGCAAGCGCATTCTTTGACAACAGAGACTTTCTTTACCACATGGTCAGGGGTTTGTCCGGGACATTCCAGTCGAACTTCATATGTTTCCATTCTTGACGGAGCGCAGTAAGAACGAGATACAAATCGTTTGGGAATGTAAAACGAATTGCACTGTCCATAGCACATGTTGTTATCGATACTCACGCTGTTACAACCCCGGTGTCTTATTGTTTCTTTGAACTGATAAGCTTTGCACACGTCTGGTTTTAAATCAATATGACCAAGATTTATGAGAGACATGCCTTTATGTAGGGGCAAATCGTCGAGAACAACCACATGCGGGGATAAAACAGAGTTTAGTCGATGTTGGTTGACCGTGGATTGGACTTGTGGATTCGGAGGATTATTATGTTCGTCTTGAATGCCCAGCTCTCGATCATCCAGTTTCAGTGGTAGTTGAATCGGGTTTCTATTTGGCTTGGTTTTAAGCAATAGGTCTTGATTGGCTGTTTGCCTTGAATCCCTCAGTTGCATGAATGCTTGTTTGCCAAAACTAGCACCTGGTGGGAAGTCATTTTTCTTCTGCATTCTCCCTGCTCTAAAATCGATGTCGCTGGTCTTACCTTGCGGTACATCTACAAGGTTATTCATTTCTGACGGGGGATTTGTAGTAGCAATTTGACTTGAGTCCCTCAGTTGCATGAATGCTTGTTTGCCAAAACTAGCACCTGGTGGCAAGTCATTTTTCTTCTGCATTCTCCCTGCTCTAAAATCGATGTCGTTGGTCTTAACTTGCGATAAATCTACAAGGTTATTCAGTTCTGACGGAGGATTTGTAGTAGCAATTTCATTTTCTTCTTTAATGGAAAGTCCCTTTCTCATCTGTATATCTTTTTCGGCTGGTAACGCCACGGACTCGCTCTTCTTAAAAGCTGACAATAGAAGAACGGGGGACGAAGAAATACATCGTTGATCCGTTAAAATCAGGAAGACAAGCAACCAGCAAGAGTTGAAGCCCAAAACTCCCATTCTAAACAAAACAAACATAAGAAAGAATTAAAGTTGAGCTAATTTACCACAAAGTATTTATCTTAATTTCTCTTACATTTTTCTGCATCCAAATCAAACCAGCAGGCTGGGAAAGTAAACAATTTAAACTAGTGATGAATTTGCGCGCGCTCCTTATATAGTACCGCTCGCAATAATATTCTGACGAGACGAGAGAATTTCCAACACGCGTAAAAATATTCAGTAGAAACCACTAAATTTACGTAGAATCTTCACGATGATATTATATTGGTAATATAAACTTTTTGGCGCGGCACTTGACACGCAAATTTGAAACAGTATTTTTTTGCTCCCAGAAAATTTATTTGTTGTCTTGTCTATTTTTATCATCATTGTAATGTTTCCGCGTTGTGGCTTTAATGGCATTAGTAGTCACACAGAGTGTGGCTCGCAGCGATGTGCAGTTTGTTGTTCCCACTTTGACCGTCAGGCTCGTTTCATGATAACATCACAGAGCCCATCAAATAGGCGCGCGTAAGGAATTCGAGTCCCTATTTGTTTGTAGCCTATTTGGTTGTTTTGAATACGTTATATTACCCTTGCGTCGATTCCTGGATTAATGAATATGTCAGCTAAAGGACTGATACAACAATGAGTCCAGTGGTTTAACGAATAGCGACAAATCCAACACTGGTGGTGTCACTCAGCTTTCAAATCTCTTTTGGGCAATTTGTCTTATCAACTTATCATTTAGGTTAATAACAAAGTGAGAATGGCTTTGTATCGTAATCACCATTTCCGCAACTAACCCACATACAACAGCAAACGAAACCTAAAAAAAGTCAAACTTCTTACCTCTTAGGCTCGATAATGAATAGATTGCTCTCTCTTGAATCTTAGACTACTTTCTACGAAAAAGAAAGAGAAAATATTTAAAATTCATTCAACAACGAAGTGGGGGTAATGATTGCGTTCTTTGCAAAGTGCTCACGAAACTGCCTCCTAAGTTTCGGGATTAAGGGGTCTAAATTATAGCGTATAGCTTCAATGGCTAGTTTTCAAAGTCAGACTTACCGACTGATAAAAGAGAAACGTTATTCGTCTGAGGACTCTAAGTACTAGACGACCTAAGGAGCACGGAAGTCTTTCGTGCTGTTTGTTAGTCCGATAGGCACAAGATAAAATTGGAGTACTGTACCGAATCAGCTCGTTTCACAACTAAGCTCCTCTGGTGAGCTTTACGGTTTATATTGCTTTTCGTCTCCGGCTAACGCCTCTTTATTAGGCAAACAACATGTAATTATGACAATTACGACACCTATTTCATTGTTTTCCATTGTTTGGCAAAACTGCTTAGGGACGAATTGTCTGTGAAGTCAAAGGGTGAGACATCGAAGCTTAAATATCGATACTTCGCTTAGGGTTGGCTTAAGAAAAGTGGCGCCAGTATACCTTATCTGCGGTGAATAGTCTAAATTGCTTGCTATGCCGATTGTTACTCTGGTATTGTTACCTTCGTCAACTGGAAGCTCTTAAATGGAATTTAGCAAACAAAGGAGAGGGGGGTTTAAACTTGAATGCTTTTATTAATTTTCAACGTCTTGTAGAAATATTTTCTTGCGCAACTCATACAAATCCTGTCAAAACCAAGACTGTTGTAATGGTGAACATTTAATGATCGCTTGATTTATCATTTTTTCACTGGCACCAGTAAACATACAAAAACTGTCACTGGATTAACTATTGTTGGAAGGTCCTGGCCAGTGGCCGTAATTTTAGCAAATTCGTTGATAAAAAAGGATTTTTCTGACGCCATAATGCAAACCCGGACGTTGACAAAAATTGGCAATGATGCATTGGGATTGAGTGGTTTAGAATGACGTTTACGGCCAACGGGAAATGGAAAACGACAGGTTCCTGCTTGTCATAAAAGCGTGAAAATTCTCTTATTTTAACTTGTCTCGTTCCTTTGACTCCTGGAGCAAACAGGACAGAAATGAGCTAATATCAAGCAGGGTTCTTACATTTTTGGCAAAACCGTAATTTCACTCCGACATTTTCCCTTTGGCGTAAACGTCATACTTAACCTCTCTAATATAAAAAAAATGTTTGTGAGACTTTAACAATGGCGCCGATGGTCCTGAAGTTACTTTGACGCTTGCGAGTTAAAACAGACCGCGTATAGAGGACCGTCTACGAGCGTGGTATTTCATTTAAAGCTAAGGGAAAACATGGACAAAGCCAGGAATTCAATTAATTAAGGTCATGTCCCGGATTCAATTGCTCGGTAGTCACTATGGCAAACCGATGTTGACATTGGTCTAAAAAGAGCGGCTTGCGTTCGACAAATGTATTTGTTTGAGAGCGCAATATTTAAATTGTAAAGCAAAAATGAAAATAAGATTTTCCCACCAAATTGCGAAGGTCAATGGGCCCATCTCTAAAATCGTGGATAGGGTCTTTGGGATTATGCTCGTCAAACCAAATATTGTGCGTGCGTCACCCATGAAACCGGAGTACTACGCTGAACACTTAGCGGTTGTGTGTTCCCGCCTAGTGTAAACTAGAATGACGCTTGTCACTTTCGTAGGTACGAAGTAAACAAACATTTCAAATTACAGCCCTGTATATTAATTGAAAAGTTATTGCCATTCATATCACCCTGTTGTGAACGCGGTCGCAGTTGCAACATTAAAAAAAAAAAAATGCACTTGTCTACGGAAACATGCAAGTTCCAGAGCTATACTCACTGAAATCGGATGTCAGTTATTTCAGCCTATCGACTTAAGCTTCCGACATTTTGTAAAATGATGAATTGTCAGTAAGCTACATGCATGGACATACGAAAAAACGTTGTGTAGTGTTCCCATAAAGAATCAAGCCCGGCTATGGCCTATCCGTTAAAAACTCGACTAAGTGCTCTGTCCCTAAAAGTGTCTCAGTAGAGGTTTTAGAAGTACTAGTTACGCCATTAAACTTGGCCAGCTCGGTTGTCAATGCTGCCGCTGCTCCTGACGATGATTTATCTTTATTTATACACGATGTGTTTCCGGGGGTCGTTATAGGACTGTATGTTCCAGTGAGTTTAGACGAAAAAATTAATAGATTACTCAGTGACTTTTTGCAAAATGATTAACAGAATAAACCTGTTAACTATGACTATTATACTATTGTTTTTGTATTTGTATGTATACCGTTGGTTTTGTTTCTATCTGTAGTCAGTGTAACTGAAAACAAATCGAGTCGTTTGACATGAGAAAACGACGGTATGAGCTTTATTTTGTGATTCTGTCAGTTCCTCAATTAATTCTGATTTATTAAAAGGTACAACTGACGTCAGTAAACTTAGGACTGGATTATCTCGCCTATTTTTATCTGAATTTCAAAATACGTAAAGCTATTTCACAAACTGAAAAGAAATCTCGTATTTGTTCAACCTGTTATATTTGTAATTGTCTCAGAGAACTACTAGGTTCGAAGGATGCTGATTTCGGATTGAGTCCCATTACGGGTTTCCTTGTTCGAAACCTTAGGGGACAAACGGTAAAGTTATTCAAGCTAGTGGCTTTTTTATCATTTAGAAGAAAGAGAAAATCGAAGACATTCGCGAAATTTGTAAAAAGTGTAAAATATAACATTAATGTTTACTGCAAAATCACGACGTATTGCAGTTTGAAAGGGCTGTACAACTGAACAGGACACAGGATTACGAAACCGGGGATTAGGCGTCCCATGCTTTTTACGTTTTTACAATCGTTGTGTGCTGTGATGGAGGACATTCGAGAGAAACGTAGTTTTAGCAGGCTTTTTTAGTTGCAACTACGTAATTTTGCTTAACATTGCGATGATCTTTTACTTCAGAAGTCAGGTTGTAGTCTCTTAGCTCTCACATAGTTTATGAACCAGAGTTGTGAGCCAAACTCTAGGTTTTATTGTGTTTATTGTATTGATGGAGGACACACGAGAGGAAACGTAGTTTAAGAAGTCTTTTTTCAGTTGCAACTACCTAATTTGCTTTATTAACACTGCGATTATTTTTTGCTTCAGAAGTCAGCTCTCACATAGTTTATGAACGGACTTGCCAGAGTTGTAAGACAAAGTCTAGATTGTATTGTTCTTTTACTTGACTGGAAAGTTTAACCATCACTACAAAGATGCCACACTTCTCGGTTAATCAGTAGACTCTAAGTGTCGTGGTCTTGCCGGGGTTTGAGGCGTACAGTTAGCGGGTGCACAGAGGAAGAATGAACGAATCCAATTGAATTGGCTGATTTTTCATGAGTTGAATCTCTTTTCAATGAGGTGATATTGTTTGCGTCGCTGCTATGAGGCGACTTTGAAAACAAAAGATCAGGACTGATATCCATGACCATGTGCGTTCAACCCAGCTGTTACCTTACAAATTCGTTTTCAGTGTCGTTTGTTTAATCGCGACACGGAAAAAGGTAATGGAAAAAGGGTTTTTTTTCTGACGCACAAAATTAATTTGTCCAGTCTGTATCCCCCCCCTCCCTGACTTATAATGTCTGTATGGCTTCAGCTTAAATTCCCATAAAACGGAGCACTGGCGGAGGGAGGGATGTAATGGGGAGCTGATGGAATTACCAAATGAACGATAGTTAACCTTTGATGTTTGAATTTGACAGCGGGATATTTCTTGAAAGAAGTCTTAAGATACTTGTGTTGATTTCATCCTGATCATGATATTGACCTTACTGATTTGTAGTATCGCAAGCAAGAGACACGGAAAAACGAGATACTGATCTTCGGTGTTTTAGAAATCATGTTCCGGCGTAATATTGTACATCAATTTGATCAACGATTATATGATCCAGCAATTTGCAAAACATGGTTCTCGTGACGTACAAATGACGTTTTGTGAGCTATTTGTAGATTTGGGTGAAAACACAATTTGTCGGTATAGATATATATCGTAATTGATTGAACGTACTTGAGACATTGAAGTGTTCTTGGGGGCATCCATTGATAACTCAGTGACGAATGAAGGCGTTGGTTTCTAGAGCGAACTGTGATGCCACGTTGGTTGGGAGTGTGATACGGAAATCGTCTTGATAAAGGTATTCGCTCCAACGGCCGAAGGGTTAACGCCCGACACGTCAGTTCGCAAATCTGAAGGCGTCGGATAAAATCAACTTTTCGTAGCCATTGATAACTAATATAAACGTTATTATATCTCTGGGTTGATTCATAATAAATTCTCTAATCATGTAACATGCGTTGTGTTAACAATTCACCCTGTCCAATTGTGAGAGCATTTAGGAGTTTAAACTGGAAGTAATGTTTGATCCATCCTTGCTGTCCGTACTAAAGTATGGACGACGTTGAAACATATTCTTTGATGCCAATACTATATCAACTTTGGTTTTCAGTAAAACAACATGTAGGCTAAAACAAGGTCTAAATTGACAAAGAGAGTTTAGATGGACAATAATTATTGGCCTGAACCCCCAGACAAATAATTTCTCTTTATTTATATTTTATAATTTTGCTTTTTTTCTCCGTGAAGGCAAATATATAGCGTGACTTCCTTCCCTGCTAGCTTTCAAGTTTGCGTGCAGGATGTGCGAATTTCGAATCGACCTGAGCCTTGAACGAGGACTTATTAATATTGCAATTGATGACAATGGATTTATTGGTTTGGGAGAGGAAAAAGCATGGACTGCCTTTAACTACATCCGGTCACCATCAGCACCTTAACATTGTCTTCAAGCGATCCTTGTTCGGCGAAGACTAAACAGCTAGTACATAGTCAAACACTTCTTTAAGTTCCAAAATCAATTAAGCTGCATGTCAAGTGACAAGCTTGTAGGTTTGAGCACGGGATCCGATCCGGCCTCATTTGGTAGCAATTGCGATTTTCTGCCTCTTCTAAGGTTTCCGATATGGTGAGGGGTCAGTCTCTAGTTAACTTTGTAGTGAAGTGAAGTGTTTTCATTGGCCAAAACGCTTGAACACGCAACACGCAGTAAACATCAAAATACATGAAACAGCGTCTAGCCGCGAGGGCAGGGTCAAATAGATGACTACAATACTTCTCTTGACAGTGGGTTGAACTGCTGCTTATGGCAACACGATGATCAGTGTGAAAACTTAAAGCAACCTACCCTTGAAGGTTTGGTTTTCTCTCGTGATTCAGGTAATAAATGATTTTAAACAGACCACTTGATGAACTGATTTAGACATTCTTATCGTCATGACTGTGAATGCGCGGGCATTTATTGTTGACATTTCAGTTCTTAGCCACAGTATCAGGATTGCAGATCGGTTGTTTTTTGACAATGTGTCCTGAACCCCTTTTACACACGCACAAAATTGACATGGTATACTAATATTTCGAGTGCCAAGCACACGTCCAGAAATGTTCCCGGCACCCTTTTAATTTCTGGCAAGGGTGCCTAATATGTCTTCTGTTTGTTCTGTTCACACACGAAAAATTTACCGTACCGTGTCGTGCCGCCCGAAAAACGTAGGTACGCTACCGTGATTTCGAAGCGCCGTGCCAGATTTTTGTGCTAGTTTAAAGCTGGCTTAACTAGTCTTTGTTTAATTCGATGGTTGAGAACACGAACAAGTAATGGAAAGGTCACAAGTTGGACACCTAAAGGTATTGGGGTCGCGCTACATTCACGAAAACCCTCACCCTTTTTCTAAGTTCAATGTATCGATTTATTTATTTTGCTAACGAAACAACTCAATCACACTCTTGTCCAAGCTTGGTCTTCAAACCACAATGTTAAATTTGCCGATTATAAGTGAAGGGAATCACTTTCTCTACTCTGCCCATTGCGCGGGCCTGTTTAAAAGCAGCGGAAACGCAATTGACAGTATTGAAATATGCTTGGATTCAAATGATCTTAAACCAGAATATATTGGGCAAATTGAACAGTTGCAGCCATTACATGTGTTTCTGAAGAATCGTTCAACTTTGACTATGACACGGTTTCTTTTCAACGCCTTTTTCTTTCCGTGAATTTTGATGACTCAGGGAGACCCTGTTGAAGAGGGGTGTTATGGCCGAATAGCCTTGCCAAGTGTTAAGGCCAGGGTAACCACTTCCTCGCCAACCTTGAGCCTTGAGCGTTAATTTAGCGAGTGAAACATGTTTCCCGATTAAATCTTTGCTGTTGGTTAATTGATTTTTCCTATAAATTTCGGCATAAGCTAAGCACGAGCACAAACCACCGATCGGTTTTTTTGCCCACCTTGGGAGTGCCGTTTTAAACTCTTTAGTTCAATTTTCAGACGGCCAATCACTCCGTGTCGGTTTTAAGACTCTCCCTCGAGATTTGTTGTTACTTAGTGCTTCTTATTACAGCTACACTATCATAGTTTATTAGGGACGAGATATTTTGTCGTTAAGTGCAATTCGAAAGCGTTTGAACGTGGGTTGGAGGACTGACCAGTTAGACCGACAATCAATTCAAGAAATGCCACGAGCTGATCCGCTAAAGGCAGTATATTCACGGAAATTTGAGTTCGAGATCAATGAGAGCCCAAATCGATTCACTGTGATACCACAAACTTTTAACTAAAACTGAGTTTGCTGATGTCCTTTCGCAATAAGCCGAGTGGCATTTGTAATCTCTTTATAATTAATACCTGGATAGTTACTCATTTTATTTCGAGACTTGTTTGGAATTCTAATTATTGTTTCATATAACATTTGGATGAGATGCTTTTGTTTGGTTACTAGTTAAAAGCATTCCTGAAAACATTCCCGAATTGAACGATACCCAAGTAGTCGTGTGACTGTTAACGGCATCGTTTGCAGCAGAGCCTTAGTGAACAAATTTGAAAGGAAGAGTATATTCAATGAATAGCATATATGTTTTTTTTACAAATTGTCAAAAGCAAAACAAACGAGCACTTTTACCAACAACGGAGATCAGTATTGAATGTACTTTATTGAAATTTGTTTTGTACATATTTATGGCGATGCGAGCCGCGTAAGGTGACAAAATCAATCCGAAATACCCGATAACATGATCTAAGTCCAAGAGCGGCAGCGGCGCTTTATTCCGCATTGCAATTTTTTTTTTTATTCGACTGGCCAGCTTTTCTAGTATTCCTTTGTAGCTTTTTGTCGCTTATTTCTTTCCCACTCGTTACTTCAAGTCAAATGAAAACATAAACAAAGGTGCCCAAAGCATCTCGGTATATAGACAGAGAGTCTTGAAAGAACCGGAGTAGAAGGTGTTGCAATAACTTAACTTTTTAATGACAGTTGCAAATGGTCAGACTTAAAGGGTCGATTATTAAAACATAGTTTAGCCAATGTTTAACAAAACCGCGTTCTAAGCCATTTTCAATATTGCCAACAATCATATCTAAATATTGTCTGCTGCTGATGGTAACAAGAAGGTTTGGATTCCAGACTAGACAGCAATTTATCTACTTAAAATATACCGCTTATAAACATATTTGGAGGTCCACTGATTGTCTTAAGCCGCGGCCTAAGTTAGACTTTGTATAAATAACTGGCCCAAAGTCTTCTCGAGTAAGAACAATTCGATATTCATAACCCTGTAAGACGTGAATGAACCCACACATCGGTTCACAGAGAGTGGGGCACGGAATTTCCGGTAGTAATGCTAGGATCTGCTGTCCTTGGCAATGGTTGCATGCCTATACTCCCCTACACGAGGATGAAAAAAGAGTTGCTTTGAGATTTTGATCCAATATAATATTAGTTTCAAGTTAGTTTTGGAACCTTTCCATTTTTGTGTTCTCAGTGAATAGTTTGCCTGTAGCCAAGCTTTTTTGATCCTACCGATCATTCAGGATGGATTGTTCGTGAAGTGCACACCGGATTATAACAGTTTTTTTCCTTTCTTGTGGGGGCGTGGGCGTGTTGAGTTACCACGTGATAATTTCATTTAATCAGTTTATGCCATTCCTCAATGAGAAATTAGAAAGTTACCAAAAGTAAGATATTCGTGAATGCGTTTGTCCTTCATCGGTAAGGTCACATTTTAGGGGCTACTGAGTCAGTTACCATCTGGGTCAGTTAAAACGTTAGCCTGGCCGAGCTAGCAATATTTTGTTTAACGTGCGAGAGTTGTATTTTTTGGCGAGAACCTGATGACGAGTATTATTGAGGGCTTCGGTCCTTAGTGAATGTCATCGCTCGAATGCCTCGCACGTGCACATTAATCCGCCAGCTGTGATGCCCAATTTTACTTGCACTATGGTTGAGGTGAATTAAGGGGGGAGGGGGAGCGGGAGCGGAACCTACAGTACGAGCCGATCTGTTTTTAGTTGGATTCAACAACTTACACAAAACGCGTCCAAACCAATTTGTTATCTTGGTGCGCGGTGAGTGATTGTGAGGAAGTAAGTTTTCTTGTTCCACTTTAATTCAGTCTGTCTGCACTCGAGAGCGATAAACTTGACATGGGAGTGGAAAAACACCAGACGGTCTCAAAATAGAACGACCTCTCGGTTTCCGGAAAGAAGCTGATTTTCTTTCTTAAGAACATCAATAATGGAGGAATCAGAGAGAATGGCGTTGTGGTGAATGCATATTTAAATTTGGGTTTGACCCAAAAAAAAATCGATGAAACTCGTTTAAATCTTGCCTATTAGCTACAGCTGCATTTCTTTGATCTGTCAAAGCACAAAAATGTTGGAAAAATTGGAAAAAAGTTGTCACGCCTTTTGGCAATCAAACGCCTGCTGTTTGCTCTTAGCCCCAAGAAGGAATCTATGTCTCTATTATAAGCAACAACAAGCGTTGCCTGGTTGAATGAAGGAGAAATTACGCGCGATTCTTTGCTCTTCATTATTCTGTCCCGATAATCCAAGTGCTACTTAGCTTGTGTCAATGCGATAATAGTAAACTGCGGCGATGCAGAAAAGCAAAAAAAAAACCAACCGGATTTCAACACCGTTATTAATTTTCTGTTGTCATTTCAGATTTGTTTGCATTATGGATTACAGGTATTGTTACGCGGTCTTGAGAGATGAAACATATTTTTACCTCTGGTGTTAAGCGGATTTATTTTCAATTTCCGGCTTGTGCTGGGTCTATTCTTTATGCGGCAAAGAAATCCCACAATCACCTAGAGCCCTTAAATTAGATCGCAAATCCTATTAATAAGTGTTGTTTACTAAAGACACACTCTAAGGACTTTCGTAGGAGCTGAGATCTTCATAACTCATTTCGCACATAATAAAAATGTTTTGTTATTGGGTTTAACATGACTCGCAATCTTCTACTTTTACGTTTGACGCATAACGAGAAAAATTTGAGGAATATGCATATTGTCGTGATGTTCATCCATACTATCCCTACCGTTTTTCCCAGGGGTTTTGGGGACCTCCCAGGGGTTTTGGGGAACAAGAGAACATGGCTAATTTGAACTGGGGAACAGGGGAACAATATCAAAATATTTTAGGGAACAGGGGAACAAAAATGATTGAAAACAATTTTAGGGATCAAAAAGTTGGGAACAAGTTTGAAAGTAATTTGGGGAACAAGGGAACACAAGCAAATATTTTAAAGGGAACAAGGACCGCCACCCCCCACCCCCTGGGAGGGCCTCATTAAAGCATTCGAAAACGATGAAAACAACGGTTTTCAAAATTCTCCATCGCTTTTCATGTCGCCGTCTTCAAAAGTCTCCGTTTTGACGGACCTATCCACACTAATGCGTTTCAAACGTTTTCTATTCTTTCGCTTCAAAGTTTTCAAAACTTTTAAAGGGCCTAGGCCACGCAATTTTAGTCAATTTCAGCACTTATCGAGTGGTCATAGAATTAACTAAAATATCAAAATAACTGTTCAAAACTATAGAAGAACTCTAACAAAACACAGGGAAACCAAGAAGGGACATGGATGGACAAAACTGGAGAGGGTTGAAATGGATTGAATTTGGGTAAATTTGAAAAACGTCGGCCCACCTTTTTTCAAATTTATATCAGTCCATATCAAAATGTCATTTACACAGCTGGAAAATCATTTTCAGTTGTTATGTGGCCGTGATTTTGCAAATGAAAGACTCTTGCTCTGCCAATTTACGTTTAGAGCTCATAATTAACAAAAATTAAAAAAAATTACCTAAAATAGCGTGTTCTAGCCCCTTTAAGTATTCGAATGCGGTTGTTCGCAGTAGTAATACTCGAGACGATACTTTGCAAAAATCTTTGTTTTTGTCGGCGTTATCGGGAATTTTAGAGTGAGTAATGGGGGAACGTATAAAAGAGCAAACGTTTTCAAACGTAAGCGTATTGGCACTGATGGAGAATTTAAAAGCTACACGAAAATAGAAGTCAGGTGTATTCATCTAGTACAAAAGAGAGACGTAAGGCTGGAAAGGGACTGGTTTCAAACGTAGAGATAAATTCTAAACACATGTAAAACGGGGAAAAGAGATTGGTTAACAACCTCAAGAAAACAAGCAAGAGTCACCATCGTTCTGCACAGATTACAAGTTTCGAGCTTAAGCTGGGTATGCACCTTTAACGCTAGCTTGGTCATGCGTGCTTCCATCAAAGCACGTACGCCGATCATTCTGATTTTTATGAGAGTGTAAGCCTGCTACGGGACCATATTTCTCTCGGAGTTCATGTAACCTGTAGAAAATTATATGTAGATATTACAACTGATTAACTGGTGACAGGACTTGTTGTCATCTAATCCAGTCTTTCTGTAGGGCCAGTCATGAACTTGGCCTCCCACAACGCCTCCATCAGCCAGATTTCCTAATCTTTTTCCTTGCTTCATTCCTAATCTGGCTTTTTGAAGTAGTTACATCCGTCAATACAAAACTACTGGAAACTTGCCATCGCACTTTTAATATGCTCTCGAACTCTTTTTTTTTTCAAAATAGACAAGGCTGTATTTTAAGGGAAGAGTCACGATTCAGGGGAGGATCTAGTCTAGGGGGAGGATGCAGGGGGTGCGCGCACCCCCTCTCCCCCTTCCCCCCTTCCCTCCCGAGATGACCTCAGGAGTTTCATAAGACTGGCGGGGTATTCTGCAAAAAAAATACGTCACTAGTCTGCTACGCTATTCCGTAGTGGTGCACCTCCTGCTAAGAAATATCCTGGATCCGCGATTTTCGCCACCAGCTTACAGTTTATGTCATTCTTAAAAAAGACAAAGGTGGCAGCATTCCAAGAGAGGGGATTTAAGATAGAATATCAGCGCAGTTGTAAACGCTACTTTGGCAGTAAGGAAATGAATACCTGAAAAATTCGCTCAAACCTGAATTTTTCAATTTTCCAAGCTTTCCTTTCGTCACCGTTAAAAAGTAAAAGTAGCGTTGGTAAATGACATTATCGTCTGTCTTAACTTGCTTCATTCCGCCGGGATCGCCTTTACCGCTTCTTTAAGCCCGCGTACCAGTACTTATATTTTAAAATCAAACTATGTTGTTCACTTGAATAGATAATTTAAATTTGTGTCAAGATAACATGGCGAGATCGCCGGCGCTTTCTAATTTAGGTGCTATTTCTCCCCACCCCCTGTAGTTTCAAATAGAAAGTGTTTTAAAGCATGAAATTCTCCAAGTATTTTTTGTCATATTATGCAGTCTTTTGGAAAAAGCGATCCAATACGAGCTTTTCATAATAAGCGGATTATAATTTCATGAGTGAAGTTTTTGGGAAGTTTTTCGCAACACCAGGGTTATTGCTTCAACCTGATCACGAGAGACAAGGCAATGAACTGGACAAATTAAAAGTGGTACAATTAAGTACAACGGTCTAGCCCTCATTCAGAGCGGGGAAATGCCAGGTTCCTTCTCATTGGTTGAAAAAAGCGCGATTTTTTGGCCTTTCATCACGCAGAGAACTAAAAAAGGAAAGCAATCGACAAATCAACTGAAAACTTTTCCTTGTGATAGAATATTATTGTTGGATAGCGTAAATCTGATTATCGTAAAGCCACGAATTGGTATTGGAGAGCAAATTGACCTAGATGGCCTGACAAGACCGCAAACAAAGTTTATCACGAACTTTTCAACCCGAAACAAAGGGGCTTTCATCACTCGTACTCGAGGAGTTAAGGGTTTTTTTATCGTATCCACTTAGCTTGGAGTTAGTGTAGACCATACATAAGCAAATCTTTCTGCGGTATAGATTGTTAGAATTTCTGGCAAGGCGTGGGGAAAAATTCAAAATCTGGTACCAATTGGATTGATATGGTTAATTAGATACCTGAAAGAGCTTTAAAGATGGTTTTTCGAGCGTTTAACACTTTCTAGGGCGAGCACTTTCTGGTGTGAAAGCTAAGCTACAAAGTTATCTAAACGATACCTCATGCACAAGTTTCGATAAATTGAAGTGCCATCGAGTTTTCCTCAGGATTCCCATGCATGCAATCACAAGCGTCAAAGCAAATTGGCATTTTTAAAAACAACAGGGAGAAGATTTCATGACTAAAAAAACTAATAGCCCGCACTTGCAGAACAAGCTTCCTCTATTTCTATTAAAATGGTTATGTTTCTTTTCAGTTCCATTTTCTCCTAACATTATTTGATCGCGTTGAGTTTGGACGCCGCAGGGGAGTTTGTATGTTTGTATGTTTGCCGGTTTATTTCCTTTACTTTCGCAACCAAACAATCGCCAATGCAGTCGCCCTATTTTAATAATTTGGCCTCTAGATGACTGAGCTACCTAGAACAGATGTTTGGGAGTTAATCACTAGGTACAAAAAGTCGGAAAGACCAATTTCTTTCAAACCCAATCGCATCCGTGTGATCAGTCAAAATGGGCACGTTTGTAATGTCAAGATCAATGTTAAGACTACCTTTCTAAGAACTAATTTTGTTATTTTACTTTTGAAAGAAAATCAGATCGGTTATATAGCTCTACACAGTTCATCTTTCGCTTTTTCAATTTGCTCATTTTATGATTATTTTTCAATGTCAATTTTGGCCTGGTTACTTAAAGTGCCCCTGTGACCAAAAAATCAATTCATATTTTTCTTTGGATTTCAAAACTATGTTAACAAAACACTAAGTGACCCACGTTTTAAGCCTTGATTTCAAAAAGACACCTCTTTATTTTAACTGCAATTGTCCTATTTAATGGTCCGCCATTACTAACATTATGTTCTTGAGAGAGCTGGATCGAGGAGAAAATGACGTCAAAGGCTCACTAGTTTAAGAATGCAATACGTGTGTACGCCGCAGAATTAATATGCAGCACGGGGGTTTTGGGCTTTCAGACTTTCAAACTCACGCTTTGCATATACAATAAGCTGCGTTCACACGCTGACATTTTAAGCTAGTGAGCCTCTGACGTCACTTTTCCCTGGATCCAACCCTCTGAGGTCCAATCGGTCTGTTTTGAACTTGAGTAATGGCGGACCGTGAAATCCAAAACTTACACTCAAAGTAAACGGCCTTTGAATAAAAATCAAAGCTCAAAATTTTGCCAGTCAGGTGTTAAGCAAACACCCTTTCAAAATCTGAAGGAAAAAAGGAAGTGGTTTTTTTGATCTCAGGGGCACTTTAAATTGACCAAGAACGTTATGAAAAAGTTTTTTGCATTGCGACTTATAAAGACGGCCTTTCTAGCTTCTCGGTCCACAGTTTATGAAGGGTGGAATAAAGTTGGTTAGTTTCAAAGTCTTAAGTGATTGTTTTTGTTGGTTTTGGATCAGTATAATTCTGTAAAATAATGAGAACCTTAAGTAAGACAATGCAAACAAACGGGGAATTATTGACATTCTACACCTACAAAGATTTTCAAGGACCAAATAACAACATTTTATCGGACCAAATTCCTTGCCAGTCTTGGCGGTATCTATATAACTTACCTAGGGCCTCTTCCACTAACCCTGGCAGCTGAAGAAAACCCAAAGTTATCTTTAAATTGATCACTAAGACCTCGCAAAATCAAAGTTGCAAACTACCTTTGAGCTATTCGGTACCGCAAACGGAATGTGACGTACTAAATGTGACTACCTCAAATTCTTACTTCGACTTGAAGGCGCGGTTAAGCTATTTACCATTCTTCTTTCGAATGGAAACGGATCGTGACTTCAATATTTAAGTTGACTATTTCAGATACTTTGTATTATACTGAGAAATCGGTATCATGTGTCATCACTAACTCATTATTTTCTTATTGCAAAATCTGATTGCTGAAGGACTAGGTCGTTTTTCGCATCAACAACAGTCCCCGCTTGTGATGACTAAGATGACTATTGCGCAATAGTTTTCGCAATGGCCGCTATGTTCGAAGGCTACGGAAATGACAAAGAAAATGTAATTGCTCTGGTAAACACCAGACTGGTTACTTAATTGATACCAAAACAACTACTGTAAGACTTCATAGTCTGATGATAAGTCATGCGATTCTCCGTCTAACTATATACATTCCGTTCATTGCAAAAATGCTTGTGCGTCTTTCAGCATAAATAAATGAACATGGGTAATTACCTCTTTTGCTCTTTCGCTTGTGATTACTATAGCATTCAACGTCCGAGCAAGGTCGTAAATAATTATTTCATTGCAGTTTAAACCAAAAAAGATCAGAAGGTGCGTGACGATGCCCCTTTGACTATGCTTTGAGAGTTCTGTCTAAAAACACATTTGAGGACGAATTGAAAGATCTCATTGCGGGTGTTCTGCCTTAGAAAAAGCCTGATTTAAGTTGTTTTTGTGATCTTTTAAAAAACTAAAACATGTTTACTTTGACGTAAAATTCCAGTGTAGCCTTCCCAATTAATTGCAGTCCCATGAAGACTTCTAAGCTTTAGCTCATTTCATCTATAATATGGTACACACGCGCACTGCAATCGACGTTGCGTCAGTTCTTTGTGGTTAATTTTGATGTACCGTAGAGTGTCTGGGTTGTGGACCGTTCGTGTCTTCCCCACCCGATTACAGACTTTTCCAATTTCTTGGCATAAACATGGTTGGAATTTCTGAGGATTGACGAATTGTATTTTGTATGAAAGTGGGGAGTTTAAGCAAAGGCTACTGCTACGGCTACGGAAACGCCACAAAGCAAGAATATTATTGGTTAAAAAAGAAAAAAAATACTCGTACTGCACGTGCACCACGAATTTCCGTGCATTTCTTTGCCGTTCTCCACAAAACCACTACGTGAAATCACCAAATTTTAGGTTTTGACGACAACGTGAATGTAACAATGAACCATTCATTCTCTGTTTTGACTTCTGTTTTGTATTGTATACCAGGTGAACAAGATGGAATAATTGCGAAATACTTGGGGTAGCGCTAAGTTATATTTTTGGCTGACGTTTTTGTTTCCGCAGCTGTCGTCTGCTTAAACTTCCTAGAATCTTTCGTGAGAAAAACGTTGAAATGTTTGTGCACTATCCATACTGTGGAGGCTAAATATATCCTTGAGAGAGATCAGAATGCCTGTTTTGTTTAAGGCACGCGCCGCGTTCATAACTGGACTTAAACTAAAATCCAAACGATTCCGGAAAAAATTAAGGTTTTAGTGCCCAAAATAATTCAAGGAAAAGACCTTTTTCCAAAGTCAACAAAATGAGAAGGCAGCCAATTATCAAGTAATTGTACCTCGATCTTGAGCACTCAAACTAAACTAACCGCACATTCTCGTTAAGAAAATTTGTTGATTTACTACTTCCGAAATTAATCGAACTATCTTATGGACCTTTTTGTGAGAGGCGAGAGAAAGGATTGACACGTCAATAGATCGTCAATAGCTTGATGTTAAACATCAATATGGTAGACCCTTTGCGTTCGAAGATCTCCCGTTTTAGGTGTTAATTAATAATATACATGGGGTAAGAATGGGGTAAGAAATAAAATCATCATTCTCGAATTACCTTTTCATCCAACGACTTTCCTTTAACTTTTTCTCGTTCTACTAGTTTTGCAAAAGAACAACTTACCCGAATTAGAGGCAATGACAAGTCTTGCTCGCACAGCGGTTCAGCTTGTTTCTCTAAGACTTGCGTCTCCGGTGGCCTCTTGCAAAGAGTTAAATTGCTAGTCCAACCGCGAGCTTTTATTCAAATCAACGCCACATCTGCAGGCAGCTGGTCGTCTCAACAGCGACCGCGTGATTTGGGACAGCAGACAGGACGTCGCCGGATCACAGCAAGATCAGGAAAGATTCAAGGGTACAAAGTATGATCTTCGTGACAAAAGCAACTTGTCTCCTGGTCTAGTAAAAACATCCATCGAGATAAAACAATAGCATCTATATAAACATTTAGCAGTTATAATCCTTAAGCGATAAGAATCACGTCAGGTCGCTGAAACCCAACTCCTTGAATGCGACACAGCTGGGATAAGCAAGAAAGGAAATTCAGCTTTGAGGCTTTGCAGTTATTCCGCTCCAGGGCGTTATTATACCTGTCGAACTCACCCCCCTTAATCCGTTAAGAAAGTGATACCCTTCTTTGCACTTAATCAAACTTTCAACTGCGATCGTAAAACACCTTTTTTAATTTATCAGCGTAAAGTCTCTCCTCATAGGAGTCTTAAACGATAGTAGATTTCAGAATGCTTTACAAGGTGGCCTTACGGAAACTCTTCTAACTTTACCATTCAAGGAATGGGTATTCTCGATGGTCCGCTGCTCGCTGCGAACTTTTCACGGAAGGGAATTTAGACAGTACGGCTCCAGACTTTTCAATAAAAAAATAAAAGAATTTTAGGGGATGATATGTTGTCTTAGGCCTTAAAGCTTTTAGCCCCATTCAAGACTCAAAAGCGAGAGTTATTGTAATTTCTATAATTAGTGGTCTTTGCTGAGGTACAACAGTCTGCAAAACGCATTTGTCCGACTTTGCCTCGCTTATACGATTACATATCTTGTCTAGCTCGTAAAGAGGTAAATCCCAGTTATCCGTTTAACCTTTTTAGGATCTTGATCGTAGTGGATTTTTTTTATTAAATTGAGGTCCGCGAATGGATAATGATTTTGTACCAACCGCAACAAGTGAGGGGAATTTAAAGCCTTTGGAACGAGGTTGGTAATGTAATGGCTACAACAAAAATAAGAGATTCTGGTATTCTTACAGTAATCGAGGAGACTGAACTAAGTTGCCCAATTGTCACTCGTACCCTGTTAGAGCGCTAGAATTTGCCACCGATTTCTTTCATGAACAGGCAAAGGGCCAAAGTCTTATTTGTGAAACATTCAAGCGTACGATTTAACCTCAATCTCGACCCCAAAGCTCTTCTCGATCCGAGGCTCTGGTGACCAGAATGGATTTAACCTGACCTGAATTGTCATTAAGAGAATATTTAATTTTTGCAGTCCAACCTACCTTTGTCGGACAAACGGATTAGGCTAATACAGGCAACAGATTTCATTGCGATTTGTATGGGGTTGTTATATTCTGCAGGCTGTAAACTGTCTGTGACAAGTCATCCTTTCCTTAGGGCGTTTGAAGATTACTTCTGTTACATCATAAGTTTTATCGGGTTTTCTATGGCATCATTCCCTAGTATATCAGTAAACATTTAACCTTGTTTAACATTTTTTTTTTTCTAATTTGATGCGAATTTTGCGTCTTGGATAAAAATGGTCCAATGATAGATTCTATCTTGTTGAATACTTGTGTTGGGCTAGCTTCCAGCTGCTATCCTATCATCACGTTGGTAATTAGCCAGCATCAAAAATACCATAATACTCTTTGTTCCCCCAAACTTTTGCATAAGCATTGTTTACAGTTTCTCTTTGGACCACTGCAAGTCCCAAGAGGAAATAAAAATAATGCTTATGCAAAATTTTGGAGGGATAAACAATGAGTATTATGGTATTTTTGATGCTGGCTAATTAGGCTGGTGAGCATGATCGGGCCTCTCAACTATTTAATCATTCTGTTTTCTGTAAAGATAAAATCATGTATTCGAATAGGTCTTTTTCGATGTATTAAATTTCAGCTTAAAAGAGAGGTTTAGAGGACCTATCCTTGGGCATAATAGCCCATTTGCGAGTTGCTGCATGCCTCAGTTTCAAAGCGAATCCTGGTGCACAACCATTCAAATGGAAATGAGTTGCGAATTGTTATGCAAATCAAACTCATTTCCCTTACAATAGTTGAGCACCAAGACTCGCTTCGAAACCGAGACAAACAGCAACTCGGAAATGGCCCATTGCAACAGTCCGGTTTGCTTCTGAGTTGGGTCGCCTGGCCAATGAATGACGGCGAAGTGGGACAAAACATTGTGGGACTACGTACCTCCCTTGGTTTCTTAGCATCTCTTGTTTTTATTAAGGTTTGTAATTTAAAAGCAGTGAAGTTTCGTACCAAGACAAGTCAGACCAACCTCACTTTTCTTAAAAGACCACTTAGCTGAGCGTATAAGTGAGAAAACATATTCGAAAACCATTTTGCAAAGCAAACAGTGTATTTTTTGGGTATATGTATTCCATGCATAAATGATATTCTTAACTGTCTTATCAATGATCCTCTTTTTGTGATTTTAAGACGATTAGACGATTCAACCAGCACACACAGCTTCGCACTGGAAGGAAATACTGATCTAATCCGCAAAATCATTCCCTTACCGACTATGAACACAGCTGCAGGTATTTGTCACAACATCCTTTTTCGAAGAAGTAATTGAAAAACCACAGCTTGGGAAAAATCCGTTTCTCGTCTGTTAAGTCTGATTCATGTCCGATTAGAAGTTGACGGAACTTACAGCTTTATAATGGCTGTTAGGTGGATTTTTCGCTTTAGTATCCGGCTTTCCAAGAGGAGACGGAAAGTGTTACCTTTTGAACGTCTATTACTCAGGCCGGTGAATACGAATGCTTTCTCACGTGACCAACAGCTGCTTGTTAAGTAGTCGTCAAGACCACCGTCACTGAATAGGACATCAAAATCAAATACACCTTGAAACAGATGATGTGAGCGGGTCTAATGTCGGGACGTTAGCCAGCGTCTATGCCAGTTTCTACGGCCCGATCTCGTTGAACTGCACCAATATAATTCAATCCCTAAGACTTCAAGGAAGCGTGATTAGCATTGTCAGTTTCTATTTCATGACTGGGTAATCCAAACGAGCCGCGGAACATTTTCATGTCTTATGGTCTCACGATTTTTGACGCTAGTAGGGCAGACCTCCACGCCATTGAACGCTTTTTTAAGAGATGCCATGAAAGACACGATCTCTGAGAAAAGTCTGGTAGAAGGCTTTTTTTTATTAAGGACAAACTATCTCCATTCTGCACATTTCATAGATTTTCCAGACGATGAAGCGACTAACCATACACGCTTCGTGCACAACACTAGCACTTCAAGAGTTGCTTTGTAAATAGGTCATGCATTTCGTCACGTAGCAATGCGATTCCACTCATTTGTTGTTTTTTTTTTTCATCTTCTCTCCATTATCATTTTTTGTACTTTCCTGTATACCCCAGATCTCATCATGATTTCTTTTATCTAATAAGGATCCATAGTTCGAGGTCCGTAATGTAAGTTACGGACCGAGTTTTTACTCGTTGATTTTTGGGCCATAAATCAACGGGATAAAACGAAGATCCGTAACTTACAGTAAGAACCGAGAAAACGAGGTTAGTAAGATATTTATTACATCTCTGAGGTTAATCCGGCGCGCGGATAAGGAAACCACTCGAAGTCAAGCGGAAGGTTCAACTGCTACAAAGATTGCCGTGTCAAAATCCGAAAAACTAATTCTTCTTGGCTTTTCAGTGTTAGTCGCATTGTCACTGAAAAGCCCCACCTGGGGAGTGTCAATAAAGTATTGTATTGTATTGTATTGTATAGTTGCTTGCAAGATTCAAACAGTTTTACAAGTTTATGTAACAGAAACGACATGAAGAACTTGCTCGATAATGTTTTATCGAAATTTTAAATTTAGCGGGTTGTACACCGAGCCATACTGTAGAATACGGCCCGCTAATTTAGCCAATCACTGATAAAGTAAGTAAGACTTACTGTCGTCACTCCGCTTTGTTCTGGCATTTGAATGTCACTGTATTCCGAGTTGTTACGCGATTCTTTTGATGCGTTGAGGGGTAATTTAATCTAGACGCATCATTTAACAAAGGTTAACCGGTATATTTTGGCTTCAATTCTGTTGTGCACATATATACTGAAAAGTGTATTTGATGTAAATTTAGCAGACCTAGTAGTCTTCTTTTTCGTCTTTGCTCTTCACGTAGTATAATCTAGAAAAGTCATTTAACAAATGAGGTTAACCGGTATATTTTGACTTAAGTCTGTTGTTGACACTCTGTAAAGTGTATTTGACAATTGTAGGCGATCGTTTTCGTGTTTGCTCTTCCTGTTGGGTACAACTGGCACATTTACAATTTTTAGCCGCCATCGGACAATCTTTGTTTCCAGGGTCTTTTATTCCCTTACCCCAGTTGAGGTGAACGACCCTGTGAACGATATTGAGAAGGTCATAGTATTCTGCGATATCGATAGCAAAGCATTTCGATATTATTGTTGTCTAATTACTTTGAAATGAGGTGGCACTCATTCTTGTTCCCAGGATTCTCTCCTACTCGTAGGAGAGAACCCTGGGAACGAGGTTGAGGTGATCCCGAGTAAAATAACTTCTAAGGAAACTGTGAATAGAAGCACTTATGATAAGTGCTAAAAAGAAGTAAAGATTTGGGTCAGTGCGTCACGATCCGAAATAGATTATTTCGTTTAGTGGACTCCCAAATTATCGATTTAGCGAACGCAACCAACCTCGTCCCCAGGGCGCTTTTCCCTGGCTTTTGGTGGCCAAAAACCAGGGAAAGCGTCCTGGAGACGAAGTTAGCATGCAACATAAAAAAACTATTATGGCATGCAACGTGCTTACATTAATTAACCATAGGCCTCCTCAGACGAGGCAAGTTGTTATCGATAACTTTTTAAATGTCGATAACAAAAAAATATGGATGACAAAACATTGCGTGTGTAAATCACGTTATCGACTACAAATAGCGAAAAATCAAGCCGTCTACAACAAAGTTTGTCATCGACAACGTTGTCGATAACTCCCTTTCTCCTCGCTGTGAGCAAGTTATCGATTACTAAGGTCTATTTCTCAGTGAAGCAGACGATTTTTAAAGCCAGCGGTTCCTCCTTTCTTGCCGCTATTTTCCCAGGCTTCCACAAAACGCACCGGTTATCGAAAACTAAACTTTTCGTCTGTGAAAACGCATTTCCTAACATTAACAGTTGTCGATTTAAATTAGTTGTCGACTGTAAACAGTCGCCGATAACAACTTGCCTCGTCTGTGGAGGGCCTTACTTTTCAATTCTAGACGACTTTGCTCTTCATTCATTGTTGTTTTAAACGTTTATATCTTTTTGCAGGTATACCTCTCTTTGAAAAAAAGTTAATTTCAGGGATCAACTGATCAAAACTCAACTCTTTTACGGCCGTAGAAATAAAGAATCCTCACCGGTAAGTAGACTAAGGCAGGGCATATATTAATTAATTAATTAATTTATTTATTTATTTATTTATTTATTTATTTATTTATTTATTTATTTATTTATTTATTATATAGATACTGATGAAGTACTGGGATTTTTCTTTTTCTAAAAATATCATATCTTCACCACGCGCAGTGAAGATGTTAGAGCGACTTTTGTATGACCTTGAACAAGTGTTCGCAATTTGTTTCACGGACCAATGTTTGGCAAGATAAAACAAAGCTTCTCCTTATTTCCGCCAAGGAAACCCCTAATATGGGCACTAAACAGTTCGATTGCCCAATCACATTACTGCATTTCAAATGACGTCAAAGCGGAACTTTCCAGAAAGTTCCATGGGGAGATGACGTTGTTTGCATCCGCCTTCGCTAAGCCAATGGAAATTCGCGCTCGTTTGTTTTTGTTCGATAAGCCAATTAAATATTTTGTATTTTTGTTTACGTTCTGTTTTTACGTTTGTTTTTCAAAGGTGATATTATTTATTTATTTATTTTATATTTATTTTTTATGTTTATTTTCTTTCAACATACAGAATATTATATATGCAAATCTAATTGGGAGCCATATACACAACTACACTTTAAAAAAAGGGAACAGAAACGTGTACATTAACTTCTTACTTGGCGTTTAATGTTACATTCAACATTTCCAGCTTGCGCACATCTATTTACATGTGTACAAGTCTAAAGAAGATGCACTTGACTAGCTAATATTACTAAAAAGTACAGTAATCAAGATCAGGAACCCATGACCCGTAGCCTACAACTCTACTGTGTTCGTGTAACGGCGTTTTCACAGACCGATTTATTTTTAGATTGAATTGAAAAAGTTGCTAAGGTTGTAAAGAGCTGCGGCCTATCTCGGGTCAGTACGCAGTTATTACAACGGGTGGGTGTATATTTGCATAAAGCTTTAAAATTCAAAGCAATGTATAATGGCGTTCTGTTCCAAATTGAAGCTTGATTATCTCTGAAAAATGCGAGGTTACCCCCAATTTTCTTTTTGGATACAAAGGGTACTTGTTCTGCTTTCTCCTCATAGTTTTAAACCGCGAAAAAAAAGCCCTGTATTTGTAAGCACCGCCCGTAAGAAACCCGAGTATCTCGAAATGCGCAGAACGTATGCGCAATAACAATAGTAGAGGCCGTCCTTAAAATATTTGTCTTGTCTTGACTTCGTTTGCCCCAAAAACCAGCGGGAAAGGAACAGACCTAGAAACACATCCTCAATCTCGTGGTCCACCTACTAGTTCAAACTAACACAATGGCATACTCTTAGTCAGTTAAGACAAGCGTTTCTGGCACTATTCGCGAGAAGGAAGTCAGACAAGGGTTTCTTTTGCCTATCAGGAGGCCGTCGTTGCGTAGGTTAGCTCGGCGAAGTCAGTAAATTAAGGCAAACTCAATCAAGCTGCAACTAATTTAGGATGTAGGCATAAAGACAAAGGAATTGTCTTTTGTATTACAATTTTCCTTTTCATTATTATTATTATGGAAGTTTAAAACTCCTGAATGCCAGGTCCTATTCACGAATACTGGGCCTCTCCACGTAGCCAGTATTATCTCAAAATTTACGAATTTACGTTTCAAAGGAATAAATTGCGTAAAATTAATAAAATAAATATCTATCCGAATAATATCTGCTGAATGCTAATTGTGTATTGTCTCATTAGCTTCCCGAAGGTGTCCAAGCGGCTAGCACATCACTTTGAATGTCTTAGCGATGTGAAGGGTTTGACTGAGGACGGCTTTTTGCATTCTTCTGACTACCTCTCAATACCTATCTGAGCCCAATATTGCCTTGACTTCTTCCTTCAGACTTTTTGAGTAACCACCAAGAGAGTTAATGACGATGTCGAACTGTGGAATCTTGAACCCTGGGTGCTGTCTCTTGAGCTCTAGTCGCAGAGGCACGTACTTTAAGGTCGTCTCCTCTTCTTCCCGCTTTCTGTTGTCCAAACAGGGACAGCTCATCTTTATCAGTATCATCTCCTTGTTTTCCCTGTCTACAAACCTAACGTCAACTCTGTTGGCTCTTACTTGCAAGTGCTCCGCGAAAACAGGCACATCCCAGAACTCTGTCACCTTGTCGTCTTAGTACACAGGTTTAGGTTGGACTGGTGAATACCAGGATGGGATGGAGTCTGCCAGCTGATAGCCCCTAAGCATCTCAAAGAATAGAATTTTGAGTACTGCATTGTGCCTAGCACGGTACAGAGTTCGCACCAGTGCGCTACAACCTCACACCACGCGTGCGACACTTTCTTGTGCCTTTCGACATAGCCTGCATTTCTCATCACCGTCCGTGTGTGTCTTGGTCTTCCTCGAGGCGTATAGCTTAGTTGGCAGGAGCTGCTGATATAACTCTTGCAGTCCCGCCACTGTCTTGATTGGAGCTGTTTTCCAATCTGACAGATTAGCGAAACATTCCTCGTTCACATCTTCATCTCTCGATCTCTCCGCTATTAACTTCGCTTGTCATCTCTCACTTTCGATCTCTGCACAGCCTCTGCTCTGGCTGACTTTCTGAATCCACCCACTGATCTTCTTTCTGTTGAGTACGTCTCCAGTTTCCGTAACCCCAAATGGTTGTGCGTACTGCAACTCTAATCGTAGTCCCGGCAATTGTGCATAGCTCCTTTATCAGGGATCTGCGCCCTGTACGAGCCGCCTTCTCCTCGAACTGCCTCACCAGGTGCATAGTTGGATCTTTGTTGGCATACAATTTCATAGCTGCCTTTATCTTGATGGTCTTGTACTCTCTCTCTCTCGATGGACTTAAAGCCCCGCCCTCCTAACTTCCCAGGATGATACAGTAGGATGCTTAGTTGCATTAGAAACCACGACCTTGCGAGTCTCTCTGTCAAGCCTCTGCAAATCCGCACTAGTCTATACCTGGGTCCACATGAAGTATATTAAAGCCGGAATTGCAACCTGATTGGCCGCCAACACTTTGTTGTAGTCTGATAACGGACTCGACCATATCACCGATAGTCTTTCTACGTACACATTCTCTGCATTCTGAAGAACCAGGCTGTTATCCATTACTCCCAGGAATTTACGGAATTTACACTGCGATCTTTCCTTCAGACTTTGAATCACATCTGCTTCTCTGATACTCGACTCGTCCGACGTCTCAAGCTTGCCACGCTTGCCATGCGATGTCTCCATGAAAGGTATCCATTTTCTTTATCCAATCGTTGGTGATTTTATCTTTACCTGGCGAAGACCAATTTCTCTGGTTTTTCATACTGTTGGTTATTATTTCTTTAGTTATCGTTATAGGTTCGCCTGGGTGGGTAATGTGCTGTTTAAGGGCAGTTTCAGTATCCTTTATCCAATCTGCTTCAATAGGTACTTCGCTTGCACTCTCCCTTATTGGTCTCCAGAATCCTTCGAATTCTTCTCTTGTTGTTATTGTTGCGGGGGTGGCATCTTGATTAGTTGAAGGTGACTTTTCTTTACCAGTATATTGTGGGTGATGGTTTGCTTCCGTTTATTTGATAATGTTGTTTAAATGGCTGTAGAACGAACCTTCATCTACATCGAAACACTGGTTGGTCTTGAATCTTTCATGAGCTGTCTTCTTTCTTTCTTTCTGTCTTTTCAGGGCTCGAATGGCATTAATCTTCCTTCCCTTTAAGGTTTTCAAGCTTGCGATGGTTATTCTTCCTTTGATTTCTTTGATCATCCAAAATCGATTTTTCTTCATTTTTGGCGTAAGTTCACAATTGTCACGTATCCTCTTCAGCTCTTCGCATATCTGAGAGGTATGTTTTCGCAGATTGTTCATTTTTCTTTCCATGTTAATCATCCATCGCGGTTTCCCACCACTTTTTCTTTCTTTATCCTCGTTCCTTTCTTTGGTGTGAATTGATTTCCATGCTTTTACAACAGAATAAATTGAACAGTTGTATTCCCAAAGGTACTGGAGTGGGTCAATAACGGGCTTGTTTTGATGAGCGATTTTGCAACGTATTGTAGTCGATCTATGTCTATTTTCTTGATGTAGCTTTTCTTTTTAACAAAGGTGTTTACATCTCGCTTATTCATAATCCCTATGTCTTTCACAATGTCATCATAGATACACTTGGCTGCTCGCGTTATTTGTGCAATCCAACTAAGATCTTCAATTGTCCAGTCAATGCTTTGTTGTTGTTCGCTTGTTTGATCTTCGGTTTCTATCTCTCTATTGTTTGGTCTTTGTTCACTGGTTTCTCTTTGTTCTTGTAGTTCATTTGTTATGCGTACTGCACTCACCTTACAAGTTTTTTCTAGATGTGCTAATTTATCCCTTAAATTTTGTGCTGTTTTTCCCAGACTTTCGTATCCTTTCTCGTTCCAAAACTTTAACGTTAGCTGCATGACT
>NC_090878.1:10112810-10115310 GCF_036669935.1 Montipora foliosa | reverse complement strand
AATGACCTCTTGTACTGATAAGTGTGACTGAAAAGCAAACATTCTTGATTGAATCATTGGCGGATACACCAAATTTTCGTCTAAGAATAGACGAATTGAAGGTCGTGAATCATAAATAGAATTTTAAATCAAGGAGCTAGTTACTTTGAAGGTAAGCTGGACTTCGTGAAACTTAAGTTGTCGAACCACCGACTTGTAAAACCGGCGGCACAGTTCAACTTTTGGGACCATTGCTAGTCCCAAGAGAAACTAGAAACAATCATCATGCTTATGCAGAATTTGGGGGGACAAACAAAGAAAATAATGCTATTTTCGGAATTGCCTATTTAGGTAATTTTAGCCTTTAAGGACGGTGCCTACTAATTCAAAGTAATTTTGCTCCGATTTGTGATTATGCAGGAAAGGTAGATCTTAACAAGTGTTATTGAAATCCAAAAAGAAAATTGGGGGTAACCACGCATTTTTGAAAGATAATTCATGAACAATATTTTTAAAATGCTTTAAAATACAAAGCAATGTATGGCGTTCTTTCTCAAATTGAAGCTCAGTTATCTCTAAAGAATGCATGGTTACCCCTAATTTTCTTTTTGGATACCAAGAGTTCTTACGAAGATCTATTTTATCTGCATAGTCTTAAACCGCGCAAAAATATCCTTGCATTAGTAAGCACTGGCGATAGGAAATCCGAGTATCTGGAGATGCGCAGAACGTATACGCAATAACAATAGTAGGCACCGTCCTTAATATGACGAGTATTGAAGTGTTATTCGTTTGTTACTTCCGATGTAGACTGTGACGTTTCGACTACATACTGCACTTTTTCCCTTATGAAGCACCACGCTCTGCTGTGATTGGTGCATTTAAAACATGTGTTCTCTCAGTGGATATGATGTTAATTTGATTTTCAGGCTCAGTTAAGTTTGTTCCGTCATCTGAGGCTTAATCTGTTCTGAAAAAAGAAGTAAATACAGAAGCAAATATTATTGTCAGTTGTAAGTCTTTAATACGAGAACATGAGTCCAGTCTTTTGTTAGTCACGAGTCCAAGATCTGAGAGCACAATTGCCTCGCATTCATTTATTGTCCTCGCTTTGACATATGATTACACTTAGCCACTCTCAACTTACTTGGTAGTGATTCTTTATTTTTTCTTTATAAAACAGCATGTTTCAAACAGCAAATCTAATATCGCCGCTATTTGTACATCTTCAGCTGTTCTGCATTGGTTATAGCCTTCCGTATTCCCACGATGCAATACACTTGGAAGAATCTCGCCCTGCTTTTACAAGCATTCAGTCATGTGTAGATGCGCTTAGGGAGCCTGGGGATGAATGTATCATTCCAGCAGGTCGCTACTTCGAACAAGTGGAAATCACCAATAAACATGGCTCCCCTGAAAAACCCATGGTCATACGCGGAATTGGCGACCACTATCCTATCATCGATGGTACGGTCGAAATTAAACCTAAAGAGGGGTGGGTTAAGTATGCAAATGCTGCATACAAGGCAACCTTAGAGGAAGATATTTGGCAATTGTTTATTGACGGTGAGATGATGACGAATGCGCGGTGGCCAAACGCACTGTGGTCGGACAAGACGGTTTTCAATTCCAGCTTTTGGGCGAAATCGTCCAACGCGTCCACACGAGGTGTAATGGTGGAAAATGGGGTGAAGGATTTAGCAGGTAGCGGTCTAAACGCGACTGGCGCCATGGCGATTCTAAATATTGGGAGTTTTAACACGTTCACTGCTGTTGTTCGAAGCCACAAGCCTGGTACATCGTCATTTACGTATCTCGATAACTTTGGTCCAAAGATTCTACTCCATTTCTGGTAGCAGTCGGTTTTTTTTCCGAGTATCCTCTAGGACGCTTTCCATAGGACAGAACTGGCCGGCCAGACCGGGTATTTTGAAGCTCTAACTCTACAACGCCTTCAAATTAACACACTTCGAGGATGATACATTCTCCTCCAGAAGAATGCGAGGGATTATCGGATTATCAGAGGCAGTGTGGCCCAGTGGTTAGGGCGCTTGCCTTGAGATCCGGAGATCCCGGGTTCAAGACCTGCTCTGACCACTCGTTGAATTTGATCCTGGTAGTCCCTGGTTCAACTTCCCAGCCGCACTTGTAAATAGCCAACTGGTTTGCCTCCAGCCAGTTGGGATTCTTAACAGTTGTTGTTGTTCTGTTCTGTCGTTTCGTTGTGTTTCATTGGTCCTGAAAAGCCCCTATGGGGAGCGGTCAATTAAGTATGTATTGTATTGTATTGTATCATTCAAGTGTTCTTCAAATTGTTGCATTTTCTTTGCAAACTGACGGGTCTGGCCAGCTCTGACAAAAGGAAAGCGCTCCTAGTCCTCATTGATAAAATGCACTTTTTAACTCATTTACCGGGGCTATAATTCATAATCTTCCTTACTACATTTATGACAATGCTACCTTTCCTTAACTTCAGCGCCATTCGTACGGGTTCAAACCTCGTTGAAGTCCTGAAATTTTC
>NC_090878.1:10057810-10107810 GCF_036669935.1 Montipora foliosa | reverse complement strand
AAATGGCGCATTAAGAAAGGAACAAAATAAGCGAATTGAAAAACTGTTCTTCATTGGTTCAGCGAGCGGAAAAGAGCTCAGGGGCTCTTAAACGAAGAGCCAGAATTGAACCGGATGTAAATTAATATTATGAATCCTACTTCATATGGCGATTTTGAACCTTTATAAATCGATCGGTAATGAAGCACCAGGGCAAACAACCGAAAAACAACCACAGAAGTCAGCAACAAATCAGACGAATGCTTAATATCTGGTCGAGAACAATTTCTTGAATATTTGACAATGCGCTCGCTGAAGGACTTCAGTCCAAGCGCATCCATCATGACAGTGGTGGTAGTGCTGTCAGTAATATTTATGTTGTTTGGCTGCGTGGGAAACGGATGGGTTTATTATCGTCTGAAAAGGCGAAACGTTCCTCACTTTTTATTCGCCAGTCTGCTGGTTAATGGAATGATCTCGACCCTCTTAAAATGGCCGTCTCGCCTGGTGATGTACATCTCTCAGTATACGGACAATTTAGCATATACAGAATACGCTTGCACTGTTTTCGTTCCGAGTACTTGGGCTTGTGGTGTTATCAATGCCGTGACCCTTTCTTTGATGGCAATTGATCGCCAAGATTGCGTTCTCCGGCCATTCAGGCGACGCCTAACCATACATAACATTAGATCTGTTATCACTCTGTTGTGGATTGGAGCTCTCGGGCCTAGTTTGGTCATTCTTTTGACATATTTGTTTGGGAAAACTGATTGCACTGAGTTTGGTGCTACCAGATACGTTGCCCTTGTCTTGGGTGCCCTCAATCTATCTTCCTTTATTGTTATCGTCACAACTGCCGTTCGAACGATAAAGTCTTTACGTTCTTCTCCCTTGCCCCAAGTAGCCTCTCTACACAGAAGACAGGCGAATCAATATATTTGGCTGACCTACAAAATTTCTGGTATATCCTTGTGCTGTTGGTTACCAGCATTCGTAACCAGTAGTTTGGTCAGAACTGGAGCCTTTAGACATCAGGTTTTAATCGACGCGATTCTTATAACAACTACAGTGACAGAATTTCCCTATGTGGTGAACCCTATAGTATTTTACAAATATCTTCTCAGCACGAAAGTGAACAGCATCCAACAACAATTGAGAGCGACACAAGGCCGTCAGCCAGTACAACCGGTAAGTTTATTCGGCGAAAATTATTCTGTTAATCTTGAACTGGATTTCGGATGGCTGTTTGCAGAATGTTCCTAAAAGAATTCACCATGAAAATATATTTGGTAACTAGGACGCGCCGTCAGATTTAGAAGAATTGGTTTGCCAGATCTGGTTGGTGTAACATTGTGAAATGCTGATTTCCACGTTTAGGCTATCCCCTTTTTTTTCTCCGGCGGCCGTTTCGCGTCGTCCGACCGACCCAAATTTTGGGCATTTCCCAAAAAAAAAAAAAAAACAATTTAAGACGTTTTTAAGCCATTTTATGTCGCATAGGAGTTTCGGTGGTTGATCCTTTTTCCCACGCTGTCTTAATTCACTGTTAACTTTGAAACAACATCCACCAACTTTTCCGCCATATTGATTTTGGGTTCACGTCTTGTTGTTTTCCTGGCTCCACAGCTTTGATGCTGGGGTACCAGGCCTCCGATTCCGAGAATGCTTATGATATTTTTTTTAAAGGCTTTTTTTTTCAATCCAACCGACCGACCCAATATCAGGAAGCGCATTCGACGGTAAACGAAAAAAAAAAAAAACAGTGGATGGCCTTATATAACCAAGGGCCTTCAAATAAATTTTCAAACACGCCTTATGTTAAATTTCGTTGCGATCTGGCTACAGCAAAACATGATGTACCTGAATGAAAATGGTATTAGCCAGTATCAAAAATACCATAATAGTCTTTGTTTCTCCCTCCAAAATTTTGCATATTCGTTGTTTTTATTTCCTCTCGATGGGACTTACAGTGGTCCCAAGAGAAACTGAAAACAATGCTTATGCAAAATTTTGAAGGGACAAACAAAGAGTATTATGGTATTTTTCATACTGGCTAATAGCCCTTTACACGGTTAGTTTTTTTCATTTGCCTTACAATGTAATCTCACGTGGGTGCGAGGCAATTTCGGGTTAAAATACAAAATAGCCCGAAATTGCCTTACATACATGCTAGATTATATTGTAATGCAAATTAGAAAAACTAACCGTGAAAAGGGCTATTGTTGGCTTTCACCCAAATGATCAAAAGCCATGTTTTTCAACGAAAACAAAAGAAAACGTTTGCATAATAATAGAGATTAATTCCCGGAGGATTTGGTCGGGTCACCAACCTGGCGGCCGTAACGTCATGTGAAAACCAACTGTGGACCGAAGCTTTTTTGAGATTCTCAGGTCATCGCAGTTTAAGTTACTTGGGCCCTATCGAAAGGAAAGCCTGCAAAATTCAGGCTTCAACGCCAAGATCTCTGCGATACCTATCAATGCAGTGCTCTAGCAGCTCTACCTATAGGAAAGATATCTGTTTACAAATTAATTTGCATGCTTTTGTTATTCAAACTTGCCAACCACGTGCACAGGAACAAAAGAACCTTTGTTTTGTCAGGCAATGAGGCTCTGGTTGGCACATTAATGACAACAGCTGACGTCAACGATATCTTCCCTCTAGGCGTCTTCGGAAAATACCATAATACTCTTTGCTTGTCTCCCCAAATTTTGCATACGCATTGCTTCCAGTTTCTCTTGCAACTTACAGTGGTCCCAAGAAAAAACAAAAACAATGCTTATGCAAAATTTGGGGGACCAGCAAAGAGTATTATGGTATTTTCCGAAGTGGCCTGTCGAGTTATCAAACCAGCTAGGAGCTGGTCATTTTGGAGTTCGTAGTTAACGCGAAGACGATGTAAACATGAAAGAGATATATATAGCAAACTAGAGAGACAAACCTTTTTTAGATTCCGCAACCGTGATGATCCGCTAAACATCCTTAAATAAGATGGCACGGAGAAATAATTCTCGCACTTAGTATACAGAGAAAAGATCCTCCCACTTTTGCGAGGATCGTCTATACATCTACATCGACATCTACATTTTCCAGCACTCCGCAAAGTCCCTTTTTGACTTATGGCTGTTTCTGCTTACTAGGTGGCCTCATACACCACAAGCCTTTTGAGAGGGATCACTGCCAAGCCGGCCACTATTGCTGGAGAGAACTCGACAGCCACAACATCGGGGACTTTATCCCTTAAGGCCGGGACACACTAGGCGATAAGTCGCTGCGACACGTCGCGGGTTCAAGTCGCCGCAACAAATCGCCTTGTGTGACACGGTTAATTTCATGAAAATCATTGTCGCTGCGGCAGAATTTTGTCGCCGCGATCAGTCGCACGAATTCAAACCAGTTTGAATTCGTGCGACTTATCGCAGCGACAAAATTAGCGAAAGCAGCGTTGTCGCATCGTGTGCACACTTCCGGCAACAAGTCGCTGCGACAAAATATAAATTAACCAATGAGAAAGCGTCATATGGTCAGCCATATTGAATTAGAAAACTAGTTCACATTCCCCCTCATACGAGATCACTGCGTGTGCACCGAACAGGCGTCGTGTCGCAGCGACTTGTTTTGCAAGTACATGTAGTACACATGGAGCAACTTGTCGCAGAGACCTGTCGCTGCGAATTGTTGCCTAGTGTGTCCCGGCCTTTACACTTCTCGAATAGTGTGTGGGTTGTTGAACATCCCACAGCGAACTTATGAACATAGAAGATATCAGTTGTGAGACGGGGCCTACGGTTTATAGTCCTTATCCGAGAAAACTTGAAAGTCTAACCATTCGCAAATGAAATTACAAAGGCAACACTTTGTCCTCACTTGTTTTAAGGCCCTGAGTGTTGATCCAGCCGGGGTTCGAACCCGCGACCTCCCGCAACTCAAATAAAATATAGATACATTTCTTTCACCGAGTCCTTTCACGGGAACACATGAGCCCAACAAATTAAATTGACCTGCTCCCAACTGCGTAGCTTCATAGCTAGTACTTGAGAGCTTAAGATCTTCGACGACGACGTCGACGAAAACGCCACAAAAGAATGATATCATTGGTTAAAAGAGCATAAATAATCGTGCTGCACGTGCGGCACGGATTTTAGCTCATATTTTTGCGGTTCTCTGCGTGACGACGACGTGAAATCACTAAATTTTAGGTTTTTGACGTCAACGTTAGCATGCAACAGAGAATCTTTCATTCTCTATTTTCAGTCTGACACCGCTCGTACCAATTTATTTTTAGGATACTTCGCCCACATTGTGCGACGTGAACGAGATGGAATAATCGCGAAAGACTTTTACTAGAGCAGAGTTCTATTTTGAGGTGACGGTTTCGTCGACGTCGCCGTCGTAGATCTTAAGCTCCCTATTAAAGTTGGTACAGCATTGCACCGGCATCGCAAAGGTCCTGGGTTCGAATCCCGCGTTGGAGCCAGCTGAATCATTTCAGGGGCCTGTTTCTCGAAAGTCCCGAAAACTTTTCGGGCCCGAAAAGCCATTTGTGAAACTGCCAACCACTTGTTTTGGGAAGCCGATCTTTTAACATGTTTTCAAGGTAACAAAAAGAAAAATAACTGTGAAGTTTGACGACTTAAATCTGCTCCGTTCTTGAGATACAAAGGGAATTGTGACCCCCGAAAATGGCCCGTAAAGTTTCGGGACCTTCGAGAAACGGGCCCTTGCAAGTGTCTATAAGGCGCATTTGCTTAAATTGTCCAGATGAGTGAGATCATCATTTCTCTGTATTAAAAGAAAAGAACCTAGCTAAACAGGAGATCTTGAAGCTCAGTAGGCAGAGCAACC
This sequence comes from Montipora foliosa, assembly GCF_036669935.1. Classification (NCBI taxonomy): domain Eukaryota; kingdom Metazoa; phylum Cnidaria; class Anthozoa; order Scleractinia; family Acroporidae; genus Montipora; species Montipora foliosa. Next base: position 10,102,985 of record NC_090878.1, on the reverse strand, counting down.
TACCTTTGTTTGGGAGGTCGTAGATTTGAGTTCGCATATCATATTCTCTGAGATTTTTGTTTTGTTATAATTTATTATGTAGAGGATGAGCTGATTAAGTGATTATTTAAAACGCTGTAGAAACGGACTATTCATCAGCAGAATGAGTATGCATGCTAAGGAGGTTTAAAAAAAGCAATACCGACGTCACACTTTGACTCAACCGGTGTACTGTGTGTGCAACAGAGTATAAAAGGTTTTTATATTAAGAATTATGGCAATTGCAGCTCCCAAAATTTCTACTGAAATTCCCAAGTACTTTTTCTTCGAATACCTCATCAGTTAATTAATAACACATTTCTTTTCTTTCTTCTTCTTTGCCATTAAAAGCTTATCGATAGCGTTAGCCGTTTCGTAGCGCGCTTTGTGGTGTTGAGCGGCCTGAAAGCGTTCACACTTATTTGTGAACGCTGCGCTTCCTGCGTTGTCTCTGTGTGCCAACTTGAAGGTATTTTGTATTGGTTTATGTGGTTAGTGCGGTTTTCCGAAGGTTCATCACGGGCGCGCCCTCGCATGTGCTCGTAAACTCGTAGATTTCATGTCATGCCCCACCTCCGCTCACTTCTATAGCTTCGCGCCCTCGCATGTGCTCGTAACTCGTAGATTTCATGTCATGCCCCACCTCCGCTCACTTCTATAGCTTCGGGTTACCGACTTAATAACAAGTAGGTTCCCAATGAACTTTCTCTTTAGTTTGACAGATGCTCAAATTGGGGCTTGGTTTGGGGACCGAATGGCGTGCTGCGCTCGCGACTGGATTGCGCGTACTAGCCTACGTGGCAGGAGTTCGAAGGGCAAAGGAGAATAGGCGCGAGGGAATTGTACACGCGAGGACGAGAACAGCGGGCAAGGAAGAATGTAGGGAAACACCTACAAGGTTGCTATCATTTTACGCGTTTCTGTCCGTTAAAATCGTCGTCGTCGACTTAAGGCCCTGCTCTCAATGCATGCAATAAACATCAAGCTATTTAAATATCGAGCTCTCGCTCTCACGTTAACATTCTCAAAATTTGGCAGCGGGAGATGAGAAATATTGTTGAAGAGCCAAGGTTCACCGGTGGCTCAGTTGGTTGGTCAGCATCGGGCTGTCACGCGGGAGGTCGCGGGTTATACCTTGTATATTATACACTTAATGTATGGTCCCGAGGGAAACAGTTAGTTTTGTTTTCCCGAGAGTCCTCATGTTTCCCGTAATGAAGTCGAGGGAAACATCCGGAGCGGGCAACAACTGCGGAATTGTAAAAATCGACATAAGTCTAAAAGTCCTAAAAATCAAAAAAGTCAAAAAGCTTAAAATAAGCTTGCCGAAAAAGATAGGTCTCAATTAAGCTTAGATTTTAAAAATAGGGACAGATGCGTTGCTTTTAATCTCAAATGGAAGGCAACTCCAGAGGTACGTCGCGCACACTGAGAAAGCCCTCAAGCCAATCGATTTGAGCTTGTGCGTTGAATTGGCTGCTCTAGCAGAAGTTGGTCAGCAGACATAAGAGCTCTTCTAGGATCATAAGGACTGATGAGCTCAGTCAGGAGCCCATCAGTAGGAGCTTGCCTCCCCCATACAAGCCCTATGAGTCAACCTTTGCCCGTATATTTCTATTTTTAGAACGCCACGAGTTGTTCGGCACTGCACGCGCTGTTTAAAATAGCGAAGACAAAAATATCAAAAACAATGTACGCAAATTGTGCGAATTGATGTAAATTAATGTAAATGTCAGTCTCCTGCTGAAGGGTTGGTTCTAAAAATAGAAAGATACGGGCAAAGTTTTGACTCTAGGATATAGTGCACATGGAGGCTCCAACTCATGGGCTCCTGGCCCAGTCAGTTACGTTGGAGTCACACCATGGAGTGCCTTGAAGGTGTACAATAAGATCTTAAAAACAATACGCTGACGGACGGGGAGCCAGTGTAGCTTACTAAGTAGTGGTGTGCCATGATCAAACTTTCGCTTGCAAGTGATAACTTTGGCCGCCGCGTTCATGACATATTGTAGTCTTTGAATAAGATATTCATAGAGACGCGCATTACGTACCGATAATCTAAGCGAGAAGTTACTAATGTATGCACTAGAGTTTTGGTAGAGTCAATGCCGAGGCATGGGCGTATGCGACTAATGTTCCTGATGTGAAAAAAAGTAGTCCTGCATAGTTCAATAACGTGTTCCTCGAAACTCATGGTATCGTCGAAGATGTAGATGGTCACGGTACATGTATCTTCGTAGCTGTAGATGTAGGACAGCAGTGAATCAACTATTTGAAGGAAACGAAATGCTGGCGGTTTGGATTTGCTTATCAATTCGCCTTTTTTTCCTGCCGTCCTCCTTGCGCTCTCTTTTCTTTCTCCCTTCTCGTTTTCCTTTTAAACAACTGCCAAACAGGTTAAACATCAGTTATCATTCAGTGTCCTATGCACGATGCACGCGATTCACACCCTCTATTCCTGCCCAACTCCTTCCCATCTTTCTTTCCCGTAGTTACCCTGGGTACGAGTAATGCTAATGTATGCGGGAAAACATGGCGCCTATTTCGAATATGAGCTTGTTGTGCAGAACTAAGAATAAGAGGTTTTTATATCTTTAGAACCATGGTAAGTTCCCAAAAGTTCAAATGAAATTCCTAAGTTCGAAATACTACCTTCTCGTCAAATATCTGGCCAGTTTACAATAAAAATAAGAAGATTTATAAACGAACCGGTGCTTATGTATCTTCAATAAATTGCAGAGGCGGTCCCTTGCTCCAAGCCAAGTTCTGAAAAGAAAACATTGCTTTGGAGAGGAGAATGAAATCCAGAGCAGACGAAAGCAGGTGATAAAGTATTAAAGCTGTTATGAAAGCTGTAATTATAGCTGTGTGTAACAGTAATTAAGTAAAGGCTGAACTTTAATACACTGTACATAAATATAAAAGTTGGCTTATAGGTGGTTGGCAACCAATCTCTAGAGGCACAGATAACAATGCTGCTATGTACAATTGCTTGTTGGCGAACAAAAGGAGCTAATGAGAGATCTTATGAACTCGTCAACCAACATGGGGGCGATGGCGTAACGTGAAAACCACATATACTTAAATTTTATGGGCCAACTTTTATTTTTAACATCCACGGTGATCGCATGAGTTACCGCTTATGTAGATTTTTAACTTTGACTGGGGTGATTTAAAAACAGACATTAGACAAAAATAATAATCATATGAGGTCTATTTAATGCAGACAGCCTGTCTCACAGGTCTGTTTTTCCTCCATAAAGTCTCATCAAAACTCTGTTTTGCACCTGCACTAGAAATTTCTCAATTATTTGTTTTGTTTTCTTGAAATTGTGTATTTGAAATTATTTATAGAGAATATTCAAAGAAGACAATTAATTAATTTTTTGCAAGATTCCTGACAGTCATGAAGATTACATGTAAAATTTCACAGCAATACATGTGGTTTTCTCCAACTTGAAAAGAAAGGTGAATAACAGGCATGAAAACTTGGATAATAAAGGCTGGGTAACTCACTAGCTTTTTTGAGCAACCTAGTATTTTTCAAGGTAGCATTTGTGTCTAAGGATCTACCTCTCGAATGATCTACGTTGGAATGATCATGTAAATGAAATTACCACTAAAAGCAAACAAGACTTTGAACTTTCTAGAATGCAATCTCCACACTTGCTCGGCCAAATCCAACGAAGGAGCATACAAAGCCCTACGTGTGTAGCATTAAAGACCGATTGTTGAATTGTCATACATAGTGCCACTGTCTGGGACCTTTTATGCAAATGTACGTAGCTAAGAACATACAACAGGTCGAAATGGTCCAATGCAGAGCAGCTCACTGGGTACTATGTTCCTACGACAGATTAGACAGTGTCATGCACTGATGTTACTATATCTTCTCTCAAATAGAGATCTCTGGAGCTCAGGCGATCCAATGCACGTCTCTGTACGTTGTACAAACAGAGTAATGGGTTCGCCACTTACAAATGCGACACGTTTCAGAAAGAATGTACATGTAAGAGCAGAATGGACACCAGGGTCTCGTCTCTCAGTCATGTGATTATTATAAGAGTTCTTTTTACCCTAGGACAATAGACCAATTTTGATATATTAAAATTCAGTCCTAAACAAAAGACATCATCTAGAGGCTCTGGGGAATAAATAGAAGGATTTGCATGAGTTTACTCCCCAGAGCCTTGAGATGATACCTTTTGTTTTGGACTGAATTTTATTATATCAAAAGTGGTCTATTGTGCAGTGGAATAATCTCCCACTAGAAATTAAAGCATCTACCTGTACTTCGCTATGTTGGTTTAGGCAATCCCTGTGTAATCTTACATACTGATTTAATTTAGTAATGGTTATGTTATTGTTTTATTTATTGTTGGAATTTTTTTAAGCAATTTTTTTAAGTAGTACGTAGTAATTTACTATGTTGAGAGTGAAGTCTTAATTAATCTGTAAATAAATAAATAAATACATTGGTATTAAATAAATACAATTCAGATTTATTCCTATTGTTGCTGTTTTGTTGCAGAAGTTTAGGAATGTGTCCCGAGATGAAAACCCCTCAAATGTAGTTAGACCGGTTCTTGTTCCGCTTTCAACTGAAGCTCATAACTCTTCAACAAGCTTTTCATTTCACGTAAGTAAAAACAACTTCCAGTCTCTAAGAAACTTAATATTGCCCTACAGTGTACTGTATATGATTCCTGATAATTACATTTTCCTCTCACCTTTCCCCCCCCCCCCCACAAACATCCCTCACCTGCCCCCCCCCCCCCCCCCCCTCCCAACATCCCTCCTTATATAATGTTTCCTACCCAACCTTTAGTGGTTAGGGTTTTATTAAGCCTGTCTCGTTTGAAGCAAAAAAGAAGTTGTAAGGGAGTGATTCTTCACTGAATTATCTTCATTTTTCATTCAGTGCAATGTACTAAACAAAATGCATATTTTTTTTCGAATATGCAATCTTTTAGGAAATCCCAAAGTACTGAGTGTAAAGTTATGGCCAGGCCATCCCACCTGGTAGTAGTTAATAGTGTTCTTTTGAAACACTGTGGATAGTCTTCCACATTCCATGAATGTTTGAAGTGTTGTGAGATAGGACTACATTGTGCAATAATCAAGTGTATTTTATTTTTAAAAATTAGAAGGAAAAATTACTGTGGTACGGTACAACTTTCAGGGCTTTCAATAAATTTTTGAGTAGTTTTCTACTCACAGGAGGCTGTGGCATGCTCCCCCAGAAATTTTTGAAATCTAGAAGCTTGGAAAAACGATTTCCAGCTTTCTGGCATCAAAATCAGCCAAGGCAATGACAAATGTATTTTATGAACAAAAGGGACACCTCCCTTCACTTCATTTCATTCTAAGGCAACGCAAACACGCGTAAGATGAGAACATGCACGTTTTATACACAAATCCTCAGGGCGGTTGTTGGCAAATTTGAACATCTTTTGCACTGTAGAGTGGTTTATAGGCTGTAAACATTTTGAGAGGTTTATTTTTGAAGTAGTTGAAGACCAAGTAGCTGGTGACTTGACGACTCACAGCCACCGGAGCTCCGACAGCAGCCGGCTTATATTGAAAGCCCTGAACTTTTCAGGCCAAAAATATCCAGTGACTTTAGTCACACTATTTTGAAGTAATTTACCATGTTCAATCAATCAATCATTTATTTAAACATGTTTCATCAAGGAGCTTAAAAAACTCATTCTAAACATGTATATGTTTTTTTATAGTAAGTTACCAATTGTTTCTAATAACATTAAACTTTTGCATTTTATCATCAGGAAGCACTGATTCGCAAAATTCTTGCCAAGCCTTTCAAAGTTCCCATCCCAAACTATCAAGGTACAAAATTATTAGCCCTTTGACTTCATTTGAAGGTACAATGTGTACACTGCAAATTATCTACATGTATTAATTAATTAATTTTAGTTTATTCAAAACTAGATCTTTGGATATTGTAATTCTAGAGTTTTGATTGGCTTAGCCATCATGGTACAGTGTATATGAGCTATCAATATTATTATTATTATTATTATTATTATTATTATACTGTATTAAACTGTGCACATCAGTGTTTTTTTGTTTTTAGAAAATGAAGTAGGGAAGATTTATCCATAATTTGTGGGCGCTTTTAATAAAACAGTAGTGAATGCAAGTGGCCCACAAGGGCTACGGGTCAATAGCCTATGAGGCGACACCGAATGGGCTATTGACCCGTGGCTCTTGAGGGTGAAGGATCTAATTGTTTTAGCGCAGCCATTCAAAATGCAGGATTTGCATTAGTCCACTACTTGGGTGATACTACTAATTAATTTTCCACTTGCTTTTGTTGGATTAGATGATTTTGGCCAACTTGGTGCTACACGCCTCGTCAGCTATCTGCGTCTCATATCCAACGTGCAATCGGTGTAATAACAAATTATTGTTAATTATCATAATGATAAAAAACTTTGAATGGGCGTTCTCTGGCTAAAAAACATTAAAAATTGCTGCAAGCTTTCGACCCCTAGAGCTGAGGTCTTAAACGGACAAAAAGATGCCTGTTGAAGACCTCAGCTCTAGTGGTCGAAAGCTGGCAGCAACTTTTAATGTTTTTTAGCCAGAGAACGCCCATTCAAGTTTTTTATCATGTCTCATCCTGGCTGCATTCCTTCAATTTTTTCGATTATCATATGGCTAGACTAAAGTGCTTATTGCCGATAAAACAAGCCCACTGATAGGCTAATCGCTAAGGCATTTCTGTGTTGACCATGCAGTCACTTTTCCTCAGCCCACAGCACTTTTATTCATTGCATTAACCCATTCACATCTCAAACGCCCTCGGACACCGCCCCATGGACGAGTGAAATTGTAATTGTGTCATTTTATCAAGTTTCACTCTCAGGCGTCAATGGGTTAATTAAATTACGGTACAATAATTAAAGGGGACATACTGTAGTTTTTGAGTTGACCTAGATGTCATTCAATCTTATCTACATGTGCACTGTACCTTGTTGTCATCAGGGTCAATTCATTCCAGGGGTCTTGGGATCAAAAGGAAAGGACCCCGCAGAGCTCTTCATGACCCTTATGAAGAAGATGCTTTGGTACTTTACTCTCCTCCTGAACTCTCTGCTCATGAAAAGCTCACTGTTGATTTGTAAGTGAAAAAGTACCCAATAGACTTGACCATTTTTTCAGATCCAGGAGCCTATAGTTACATGTCGACTGATGCCCAGACCGTCACTCATGTCACTCATGTCCAGGTCACTCATGTCACACCATCTAAGCGAAAGAATGCATGACACAAGTGCAGGACCATCTAAGAATTAGGCTAGGAGTCTAGTGTGAAATGTGGGTACCAAGCAAGAACATATGGCATGCCACCAGTAAAACTTGATTCATAATAAAATTGTAAAAGACGTGATACTCTGCATGACTTGTCTTCACCCATGTACTTGTCCAGATTTTTCTTTTTTTTTTTCCACCATTTATTGGTCAATTCAAGCGAAGACCTGCACTATAAAAAGTCAATACAAGTTTGCACTTGACATGCATCCATCCTTTCCATTATTTATCTTTAATCAACAAATTATATTAAAGTAACATGCAAATAAGTTATGCTTATACATATATATTTTTTTTCATCTTTCTTTTCGTGTGTAATATTTAGGGAAAGCCAAGAAATTCATGGTAAGGTGAAGTGAACATTGTCTGAAAGTGCCATTTAAGAATGATTAATTCTTATTCCAGACCATTTTATGTTGAAGTCATATTAGGAAAGCATACTATGTATTTGCTTCAGTGAGTAAATTACCCTGTAAAGGAAACAACAAAAAATGGGCACGTGGTGGAAGGGTGGAAATACATCTACAGTGTACTGTATAGGTGTTTTGCTTCTTAGTAAAATCGGCCATGATTTTGCAAAAAGTAATAATTATCATTCAATAGACCTAAATGTTCAAATGTCTATTACATGTACTGAAAAAAGTTTTTACCCAGAAGATATATGTAAAGGGAATGTAATATTATCATAATATATATATTTTTTCTTACAGATATATTAAATAATCCTACTTGCTTTTATACCGGTAACAATAATTATTGTTACATTTTGTTTTGCTGAAATTAAAATTTGACCGAATTTTTCCTTTTCAACAGTTGTTGTTGATCCAGTGCTAAGTAAGATTCTGCGTCCTCATCAGAGAGAGGTACATTGTGTGTGTAATAAACAGCATTTTTCTCCTTTCAAAATCAATGAAAGTCAATCATATACAGTTTATACTGTACATACAGTTGCAAGTAATTCTATGATACCAAATAAGTGTTAAATGACTGACATCCTTATTGTAAATTCTTAATACTAAGAATAATAATTGTAATAATTATAATTATTTTTACTATAATATTATTGTAGGGTGTTAAGTTTTTATATGACTGTGTGACTGGTGAAAGGATCAAAGACAGCTTTGGATGCATCATGGCAGATGAAATGGTACAGTGAACAAAATCACACCATATATATCATTATTTATCAATGTATTATACCACCAGTAGGTACATGTACTTTAATTTTTTTAATATGTTGTGAAGTTCACTTCACTTCAGTTCACCTTCAGTTTCCATCCAGCACCTGGCAAATACAGCCTGTTTTTGTGGTCTCGTTCTCTCATAAGCTATTTGCAACCAGGTTGACCATATGCTGGCAGAAGTAGACCACGACACTAGGAATTGTATCCTCTATTCTTTGTGAATGGTGCACTGAGGGTTCTTTTAGTTTTAACAGTACTGTTGTAAGGATTATGAGACAGCTACTAGGGCCTACAGTTTGTAGTCGTTATCCAAGAAGATGTGAAAGTCAAACTACTTGCAGATGTTTGAATTACAAATGAAGCATAATTATAATTATTATGTAAAGGACATCAAGTGAGGCCTTACGCCAGTGTGCATATGATGGATGAAGAACCTTCACTGATCAGTTCCTGATGCTGTAGATAAGCGAAGGTTCTTCATCCATCATGTGCACAGTGGCGTTTGGCCTCACTTGATGTCCCTTACATATAAATTATGTACATAGGCTACTTAGGACAACACTCATTTACAGAAATGAAGCACTTTAATAATCTCCTCAGTCATTTTACATGTACATGTAAGACCCTGAGTGTTGGTGACTGACCAGAGTGCGAACCTGTGACCTCCCGCACAGAGGGCTGATTCTCAACCAACTGGGCCATGAACTGATCTTGTAATTATGTGAAATGTTAATGTCTTTATTCATCTCAACATAAAAATCTCTTTTATTTAGGGATTAGGCAAAACATTGCAATGCATTGCATTGATCTGGACTCTTGTGGTAAGTCTAATTTTCATTGTATCATACTGCATAATTGCATGGGACCAAGGGCTATGAGGATGATTGTCATGCACATTTTCACAGTTTTCATGAAATTGCCGAAATGGCAGAGTGAGGAGGGCAATTTGGAAAACTTTGAGAGGAGGGAGGAGGGCACATGATTCGTTGTTTATTGCATTAGGTATATAGTATGGCAAAATCACGTGACTATGTTTTTACTAGAATGAAGCCTTTTTGTTGGCTGTCAAGCCCATGAAGTATATTAAATTATTATTATTATTGAACCTGCTGTAGTCAGAAGATTATCATGGTAGTTCTTTGTTAAATTTACATTTATAAATTTTAGAGCCAACATTGAAGGGAATGCAAATTTAGCCAACTGCTGTATGCTGGGGTTTTGCTGTTTGTATAATTTTCAGCGGTGATTAAGAATTAAAGTGTCATATTCACCGCGCTACCTGGTGAATATAACATTATGGAGGGGCAGCTGCTAAGCTAATCAAGCACTTTTTGTGCCCTTTTATCATGTTTTAGCACGTTGTTTTGCATTTTCTTGATATTCACCCGCTGAAAATTACACTAAAACAATTATTCGCCTCATGCTCAGTGAATATTGGGGAATATTTACCTCAACTACGTCTCGGTGAATATTCACCAATATTCACTTCGCCTTCCGTGAATAATTGTTAATTGTAATTTATTATTAATTTTGTACTTAATGGTTTTGTAAAGATGCATTGGTGTTTAAACTTTTTTAAATCTGACTTTGATTTCAGAGGCAAGGACCAGAGGGTAATTAGACTATTTTTGGATCATTTAAAAAGAAGATACAGTACTGTGCATGTACTTCCTGTCATTGGGTAGTTAAGATTAGCCAGTTTACTCCGATCCAGCTTCATGTTTCTGTTATAACAATCTTGTAATAACCCTTTCCCTCCCAAAAGTGACACTTATAGATTTTCCTTTATTTGAGAGAGTGTCTAATCAGCATGGGTGGGTGGGTCATGGGTCCCTAACCTAACCCTAACCCCTTTTTTATCAACGCCTGGAAATTCTCGAAACAGACAAGACCTAAGACATAAGACAAATTTGGACCGAGCACTGAGATAGCTAATATATAATTATCTTTTTTTCATCTTCAAACAAACACGACCCATGACCCACCTACCCACAACCCACCCACCCACCCATGCGATTTAGCCTCATCCTTTATTTGACGCCAGGGAATTTTAAATACTTGCTGGTATCAATGAGATAAAAGAGTTAAAAAACAACAGCTACGTCAACTCAAACTGAAACTTACAAAAAAATGTTAAATGCTGTAGGGTGTTTTCACTTGACGTCATGGTGGTCATGTTGGAGGAGTGAAATAATTATTATTCTTAAAGGGAATTTGAACTCTATTTTTTGTGATGATTCTTGTGGCTCTTAATTGTTTTAGCATACAAATATGGCTGCTGCATCAAGTCACATTCGAGCAAAAACACTCTAAATTCTTCTTTTTTCACCTTAACCTTTTCCAGCCCCGTGGGGTTCCCCATTGACGAGTAAAATCGTCTGGCATTAGACAGAGTAAAATCTATAAGTGGCACTATTGGGAGTTAAAGGGTTAATGGGGACATCGTTTTTGAGTGAATCCAGCTGTTGTTAACCCTTTCAGCCCCGTGGGGTTCCCCATTGACGAGTAAAATCTATAAGTGGCACTATTGGGAGTTAAAGGGTTAAATTTTAAGTTTCTTTTAAAAAATTCTTTCATTTCAAAAATAGGTCAGCCAATAGCAAACAAGGTGATTATAGTGGCTCCCTCAAGTCTCGTCAAGGTATTTTACACACTTTCTCCATTACACATTATCAGAAACCCATAAGGGTTGAAACGTGTAACGCGCGTTCACAGCTTCCGAATATTCAGTGTGAACTGATTGGTTGAATGTCTCAGTTTTAAGTACCATATTTGGAAACCCCTCGCTCTTGTTGTTCCAAATATGGTACTTAGCAAATTGAATATTCGGAAGCTTGTTTCGCAGCACACAAGGGACCATTACACGTTTCAACTCTTATGGGTTTCTAACATTATCTATTGGAATCATAATAATCATCGGACAATTCTGCAAAATATCATTCTGTTGACTGAGATCTTATTCTTGTCGTCAAAGCCTCAGATCTTACATGTACTGGTATGTCTGCACAGATCATGCTGAGTAACTTTAATTAAGACCTCTGGCATCAAGATTGCCAGGGGCATGGCATGACTTTTATGGGCACTTCTGCACACTACTTCCACCAACCAAGGTTATTGATTATCAGTCTCTATTTTCCCCCGTAGACTGAATGCATAAATGGCGGCCAAAAAATATTCTTTTGTTTATGTGCTAATTAGACTCACTAGCCTCGTTTGCATGTACAAAATACAAAAGAAATGTTGCTTGAGATCAAGGCTAGTGAGTCTATTAAACAAAAGAATATTTTTTGGCCGCCATTTATGCATTCGGTCTATTGTCTAGACAACAAGGGAGGAAAAGTTGTAGTTTCATTGTTTACTTGTATAATACAAGAATGAGCACTGGCAACATATGCAAACTCACAAGAGTTTTCATAATTTAGCCTATTAGGATTGGTGTCATTTTTGTTAGAACCAAAGACAGTGAAAGCTCATCAGTGCAAGTTATGACAGACTACAGACAGTGTATTGCTTGTGCTCATCTTGTGCTGTATCAAGTAAACCAGTCCAAGAGTGTCTTATTTTTAAGTGTCTACCTAACTCTTTATTTATTTAAGGAGCTCATGATGCTGAAAATTGTATTGACGTTTTTCGTCATTAACAAAGACCTTCAGACATCTGTTTAAAAATAGCTAAAAATATTACTAGGTGACATTCTCGTTTTTCCTTTCAATGACAGAGAAATTCCACACATACAAGTAAATCATTTTTACCGCAGTCATTCATGTTCACAGTGACAGTTGGTAAACCAAAGATATTGGCTTCAAAGCTTTTGTCCCTATTTCACCAACCTTCTTTGCTATCTAATGCAATGCAGGTCTATTACCGGTAGTTGTTTCACAGAAGTGCTAAATAAAAGGAAACTTTTTTTTTCACTTTTAAGCACGCCTCTTACTGCATGCCACAGTAAATAAATGTTATTGTTAGTTTTTTCTTTATTCGGATAGAATTGGTACAATGAACTTCACAAGTGGCTTTCTGGAAGAATCTCGGCATTGGCCATAGACTCGGGCTCAAAAACTGAAATTGACAAGAAACTGGGTAAGTTGATATCACCTCAGAAGCCCGCTGGGAGTATTAAGTGTAAAGCACCTTTTCTCTGTCATTTGAAGACTTAAGATAACTTTTATTGTTAAATTTTCAGCCTCGGTTAAGGCATTTCTCGTGCTATGATTGGTTCACTCAATCTCGGTTATCGGCTCATATACCTTAGTTTGACCTTATATGGTAAATGATTGCGCTAAGCGTTGCTAAACTAAAACTTTTTTTGCCTGAAAGTGAAATTTCTCTCGGAATAAAGCAAAAAAAGAAACGTTTTTGTGGAAAGTTTGTATCAATTCGGACGCTTTGAAGTACGCGAAAAGGTAAGAAATGTTTTTGTGATGAGCCTGCGTCAGTCTGACCTCAAGGTCTTATACAACATCGCATCAGTTCTCATCAAGTTTTTTCGATTTCTCTCGGATTTTCTCGCTTTTTTCGCTCGCATTTCTTACTTCCAAACTTTTGGAGTTTAAGGAATTTAATGAAACAATTATTCCATTCGCGCTTGTTGGATATGGAATAACTGTTAATCATACTGGCCCCGAGAATAACAAGTATATTGTATGGTGCTAACAACCACATGATAAACAGGAAAACACTAGTTCGTATTTGTCCTCCAAAGCTACAATAAGTTGAGGTTAGTATGGGTGACCAATTGGGAACACCCCGTCGTGCAGGTTTGAGAGGATCAAGACTGGTACAGTTTTGAGATCTCTCGTCGTCCACCAGTGTAGACTTGTTGCCCGAAAAGTTCACACGGACTTTCCAACGCACACACGACTTCCCTTCTTCGAATTACTACGTTCTCAGACTGAATTCGCAGTAGAAAGTATCCTTGAAGTGATCTTCGTCTGCTGCAAGAGCTACATGTAGCATCCTAAGCTTCCTTTGAAATCGATCGATCGATTACACCTCTTGTCTTCATTTCCGGTTCCCACCTTAAATAAATGTAACTAAATTTATTTTTTTTTAATCATGGTGAGCACGTACAAATACGTGTAAGATTGATTCATGAAAACGCTTTGAAGTCGCAAAGGAAATGTTTTGATTCTCATCACAGTCACTTAACCTTCGTTACCACTTTTACCACGTCCCTTGTCACTCTCAGTCGGCTTCAGGGATCAGTGACATTTGCAACCAACCTTCACATTTTGCACAAACAGCAGTATCCCACGTAAACGCCACCAGGCGTCTTGTTTAATAAAGTTTTGTCCTCCTCCTCCCTCTTCTTTTTTCATTTCATTCTTCTTCTTCTTCTTCTTCTTCTTCTTCTTCTTCTTCTTCTTCTTCTTCTTCTTCTTCTTCTTCTTCTAAAAGCGATTGACAAATCAAATCAACGGGAATCAAAGGTTGGTTTTCGAGGAGAGTGGAAAACTTCTCGGTGTAAAGGCCAGTTTCTAGGGAAGTCCTGTATACATAAATCCATTCTTTAAATTATGATCCACGTATTCTTAAATGCAGTTGTTTTTAAATGGAATTCAAGGGGAGAAAAAGAAGCAAAAAATACAAACTTTTGTGCATTAAAGCTCGTGTCACCCACTACGGGACTACGGACCGCGGTAGCGCTTTCCACAAACACTTAGTCACTCACTACGGGACTGCGGACCGCGGACCTTGGTATCTGAGCACTAAGGGCTTTAGTGAGGGGGTATTCTGAAATTGCTCCAAACACGTAGCTTTTACAGATACAACGGAAGGGCTTTGTTTATGCCTTAGTTTTACCATCAGAGATTTTACCAAGGAACTTTTCAGGCGTATTTCCAGGTCCCTGGCTTTTAAGACATTCTCGCTAGAGTAGTGAGCGAACATTTAAATGACCATAATTTTATGTTGCCACACAGAATTTGAAACCGGGCTACATTGGTGTGGAGACAGTTGATCTCATTACAAGGGTTTTCGTTTGAGGGCGGTGGCTGGACGTCTCGTACCATTGTTTACCGTTTCACTTCCGGTACTTTGACGCTATAAATTTTAAGATTCATTGGCTTCTTTTTCTTTCTTTTTCTTTTTGGACTTGGGTATATCAGGAAGCCATGGGCTGAAGAAACACAAGACATCGCGCAGTAGACCCTTCAAACTAACAAGAAGTCACATCGCCTTATCATAGTTAATAGAGGTGAATGGTTTGGAAGCTCGGCAAACATCAAAGGAGCAAACAAAGAAGCCAAGATTTCGGTTGGAAAGTCCACGACCGTGCACAATCTTTTGTGTTGCGCGCATACACTATGCATGGATTGCGTAACCAACACGTTTCTATGGGTTAGTTCCTCAGTACGGAGTAAACAACTATTGTGTTTTGTGCACGGTCAAGGCCAAAAAAGAGAACAAAAACACACAACAAAGAAATATGTCGGGTTTCATAACCATTCTCCTCTCTAAACTATGGCCTTATTTCGCTTACTAAACGGATTAACGATCTGATCACATTTCATTCACACGATAAGTTTATCCAATCTCAAGAATGTAAACACCGTTTCTGAGAGTTTCACACCTCCTTGAAGTTTTGCCCCAATGCACTTGCAGTCGGCCTTACAACGGAAATGGAAATGGATTCGCTCTGACGAAGGGCTAACGCTCGAAACGTCAGCTTTTAGAATCTCTGTACGGTGGCCAATTTACATTATCAACTCCGTTGGTAAAACCAAATTTTTGTATACTACTTCCCCACCGACGCAGCACCACAGTTTCTTTAGAAACTACCCCTTCATTCATCGGAAAATAACCATGTCCGGTACTTTTAATATCAAATCCGGTCCTTTGAAAAGCTATCGAAAACCATGCATTACAGAATGAAATACATGTCACCTGGGTGTAATTTGATTGTTTCAGAAATGTTCATGTCTCAGCAAGGAAAGCGTACCATGTATCCAGTGTTAATCATCTCATATGAAACATTTCGTCTCCATGCCTCTGTGTTGCATGCAGGACCCGTGGGATTGGTCATCTGTGATGAGGTCAGAGTCAATTTATGAAAATTTATTTTTTAAATTGAAATAATTCAGTTACGTTTCCTGTCAGTGACACCTCCATATGGGCCCCACCCCATGCACCCCTATAATGCATTATGGTTTAGTAACGTTTGGAGGTTTTTCGTTGTATAATTATTGTACACACGTCCAAAAACTCGTTAAGGCCAATTTAAAAAGTTTCAACTTTTGCTTCAACATGCTTTCATCAAAGTTGAACGAGTGTTGGGCAGAACAAAGTTGTTGGAGGCCGTTCAAGAGCCAACACTTTGATTGCAGGAAACTAGGAACAAAGAACCGGACTCTCCCGTCCAGATTTGATACAAAATATTTAACAAACTGTTTAAACGGCCTCAACTCTCTGCAACATTTTCTATAGCGAAGAAATGTTGAATGAAAGTCTAAGTCAGTTTAAATCTGATTCAACAAGCTTTCAACATTTTTTACCCTTTGAACGATGTTGAACGACCTGTTCAAATGCTCCCAACGTTTGGTGGACGACAGTGTTGAATGCAATTTGAAGCAACTGTTGAAACAGTTGAACTGGGTCTTTAAGCTCAAGAGAATTCTTGAAACAGTTCATTACTTTTTTGTACTGGTAGATACGTGAACAACGTGGCTGCGTAGACTGTGACATTAAAAGGCACGCAGTCACTTCTAGTTCCCAGGTTTCTAATGCTTGTTATAGAGTGGTTAAGCAAGCGACATTTTGGAGCCACGGACGGAAACCGGAAGTGAACATTTCGCATGGCAGGAAAGTGGTCTCTCCCAGATTTAAAAACTAATCGTCTCTTATGGTGAAAAGGTGAATTATCCATATGAACACAGTGTCATCACAAGTTAAATAGGAATACGGCTCACTTCCAGTTGCCGTCCATGGCTCAAAAACGTCGTGTGCTTGTAAGGGCCTGGCCAAACGGGAAATGTGTTGCGACCAAATAACATCAAACATTGTTTGGTGACCAAAAATTTTACCGTTTGACCACCTTGTTTGATGCTGTTTTATCGTGTTTGGTCGTGTTTGATAAAATTTGAAGGCCATCAAACATTCGATCAAGCAACTTAAAACATTTCTTTTTTTTCTCGTGTTTGTTGGGCGAAGTTTTGTTCGTTGGACAGCCGTATCAAACATGCGTGGCTCGCGCATGCGTACAACGCCTGCTCAGCCGCTTGAATCCACGTGTTGTTTACGTATTTGTGACCCATAGTTCTTTGCTTGTGGAGTTTGATCTGAGTTAAATCAAACAGGTTTTAACCGTTTGGCCACTCACTTCAACATCAGCTAATTTGGTCGCCAAACATTTCCCGTTTGGCCAAGCCCCAAAGCCTCCTATTGTTTTTGAGAGCTTCAGTATGGATACGTGAAAGTAATCGGAAAAAACAAAAACTGACACAAATATTTTGCCTTGTGAACACTAATCTTGAATATTCTTCAGCCATCCTTTCTGTGAGATATCTGGCTTTTGTTAAATAAATAAAAACTAGAGATTAGGGTACCTTGAATCTCTACTTACACCTGTATATATGTACATGTCAGGAGCCCATAACCCGGAGCTTCCATCTGTATTGTACCCTTGAGTCAACCCTGTCCCGTATCTTTCTATTTTTAGAACTACTACATTTTGACGTATGTGACGTATGTGACTGAGAACATACGTGAAGTTGTTCACATACGTCACATACGTATGTGACGTAATAAATGGCTGACCATAGGTCTCTTATGATCAGCTATTGTGAAAACACCCAGTAAAGCTCCCCTGCGAGGTGTTTCTAAAAATAGAAAGATACGGGACAGGGTTGACTCAGAGGGTTAATATGGAAGATGGAGGCTCCGGGTAATGGGCTCCTGGTACATGTAGATACATTATTTTAATGCTTATAGTCTGCGAGAACAGTTCCCTCTACTTCCACAGGGTCATAGGTTAAAAAATCTTGAAAGCCAGACATATCTGGCTCTGGATAAACTGAAGACGACGAAAAGAGTGCTTTTGTCAGGTGAATGTCACAGCTTGCTTTTATCAGTCTTGCTGTTTGCTTGGTTCTTTAAGCCTTTCGTCACACTGTCATAGCGCCGCCATGTTAATATTGCGATACAAAGAAACGGTAGTTATGTTTTTCCCTGACTTAGTCCAGACTTATTCGCGTAGCGTAGTAAATAGGGACTTTAAGATCTGCGACGCGACGGTAACGAAAACGTCATTTAAAATTGCAAGTTCAGGTTTATTAATCTTTTTCGTCATGTCGGCTTGTTTACCCTCTAAAAACTAGTGTAACTCCCCAGGAACTGAATTAGGAGGTGCGGTATTGAATCTACGACAGAAAATTCAAATTCGCTGCCTTTTGTTCACGTTCTCCGTAAAAGTTGAGAATTGGTCATTTCACGTCGTAGATTTGCCGAAAACGTGAAAGAAATGTACAAAAATGAAAAATGCACGTGCAGAGCGTGCAAAGCTATTGTTTTTGCTCGTTAAATATGCAAAATTTGTGACGGTTTCGTTGCCGTCGCGTCGATCTTAAACTCCCTGATATCGCTCACGGACCGCATCCCAGCCTTCCGGACTTGCGCACAAGAGTTCACTCAACTTTCCGTCCATTTGAGGTCGGTACCAGTATTACTGGGGACATGTTGTGCATGCAACGGGGTAGGAGTGGTGCCCACCCCTGCCGTAAATACAGTAGAAGCTATCATGAAAGGGAGTTTTCGCGTTGCCTTCGACTGCGGTAGGCCTCTTGTCGTGTTTTTGTTTGTTATTTTGCCATTTTGTTCAAAGAGAAGTATAGGATTCGACTCCGTTTTTGGACTCAAAGAGTTCTTTTTTCGGTGGGGGGGGGGGGGGGTGGGGTGGGGTCGCGCGTTGGCTGCGCATGCCTAAGGTTTCTTTGTCTCATAGAACGCAGCCCAAGTAGAATTCGAACTCGGCATCCCCTCATTCAAAGGCAATCGCGATGACCACTACTTCACGGACGCACTACGCGACAGATTGACGGGGAAATAGGCATTAACAAATTGTGTGCATTACCGGAAACGAGTTTTTGTGTTTTCGTTGCACGCAATGCAATACCCGGTCATCGTATGACTCGGTAACACATCTTACCGGGCTAATTTCTCCTGGTATTGTTAAGAAAAAGTATTTTTAGACACCATCGGGGAAAGTTGTAAAGCTTTTGTTTACTGGTTTTGATTGGAGTCAACGTCGTTAACAAAAGTTTTAAATGTGAACAACTATTCTACGATCGCACTTAACCATAGGGTTGGGTCAGGGAATGTGGACTTCGGACTACGGAATTGAACAAGATATTGTAACATTAAAAATCACTGAAATACTTTGAATTTTGAAGACAATCGGCTAAAATTCCTTCGAACAAAGTATAGGCTACCCATAGCCTCTTGTTCTTTAGTGTTGAACTCGCTTTCAAAGCAATTTGTTTAGCTTTTCGGTCAAAGAAAAAAGGCTTAATAGTGATTGTGTATGGAAAAAAAATTGTTGAGTTCACTCATTTTTAGTTTTATTTACCATTTTTTGTTGAACTTGTCAACTTTTTTGGGAAGGACATCTCGAAAACTATGACGTCAAACTTTGCCACTCAACCCTTTCACGCCCTTCAGTCAAACGCGAGTTAAGCCAAAGGGGGATTTTCATATGATCTTTTTTTTACTGTTAGGCACACCTATTCAGAATGACTTGTTGGAATATTTTAGCCTGGTTCATTTTGTAAATAGCGGAATTTTAGGTGAGATACTGTAAATGAACTTGAATGAACTGTATTAAAGTAGCAAATGTATTTAGCGGTGGGACACGAATTGACCATTATTCGTATTCTCATTATTGGACTGGAACTAGCTTGCAATGCAGTACCCTACGTGTAGCCGTATCTCTTCCCCCCCCCCCCCGTTTTTCTTTCAGGGGGAGGAGGGTACGGCTTCTCGTAGGCTAGCAATGTGAGGCGAGTGCTCTTACCACTACGCTATCCCTGCACCCCAATAGAAGATAAAACCGGAGAAAAACCTCTCGGAGTAGGGGCCCGTTTCTCGAAAGTCCCGAAACTTTGCTGACCATTTTCGCGGTTGTCACAATTCTCTCTATATCTCATGAACGGAGAGGATTTAAGTCGTCAAACTTCACGGCCAGTTTACTTTTTACTTCCTTGAAAACTTGTTAAAAAATCGGCTTTCCTGAACAAGCGGTTGGCAGGTTTACAAATGGCTTTTCGGGCCCGAAAAGTTATCGGGACTTTCGAGAAACAGACTCCAGAGTAGAGAACCAACAATTCATCCCACATGTGACGCCGAGTATGCGAATCGAACCCAGGCCACATTGGTGGGAGGCGAGTACTCTCACCACTGCGCCATCACTGCACCCCAAGAGATGATAAAACCGGAGAAAAACTTCTCGAAGCAGAGTAGAGAACCAAGAAACTCAACTCACATGTGACGTTGAGTCTGGGAATCGAACCCGAGCCTCATTCGTGGGAGGGAATCGAGTGCTTTCACCGCTTAGTTAGAGTAATTTATCTTGTCTACTATATGTGGTGTTGCGTCATACATTGACAGGTATTTGACGGGGGTTCAAAGCAATGCCAAGAAGCGTCCATATGCGTTCACAGTCACTGTCTTGTTCTCTTTCTAGACAGATATAAAGTTATTCATGAACAATAAGTTGACACGGACAGGGCCTTGTGTCTCATTTTCGGGACCGAAAGTCATTTACGAAAGTGTGATCCGCTTGATTTGATAATAAGCTAGTCTTCTAACATGTTTCAAGGTAACAAAAAACAAAATGATCGTAGAGTTTGATGCGGACTGAAAACCTATCCGTTCTCAAGATGCCGAACGAACTGTGATACCCGAAAAAGATCTGTAAACATGCGGGACATTTGAGACACGGACCCTGAGTCGGCAATCTATCGATTAAATTTACTTAAGCACCGATTGACTTTACTGAAACACGAAAATCGAGGAGCACATCATTACAATGTGGTGCTGAGCGTAGGCCCTAGAAATGGAAATAGGCGCTCAGAAGGACAGAGAAAGACTCCCCGGGACCCTGGTTAGAGTTTTTCTCTGTCTTTGTGTATTCTTGGTTTTTACAATAACAATGGCTAACGCTCAGGGACGGGTGCTAGAAGCCTGGTCAGCGCTAACCGTTGGGTAAGAGGTATCAAAATCTATAGGTTTCCATGGTGATTTAACGCTGGTTAGCGCTAACCATGCTTCGAGCAACCCGGGCCAGGGGCCCGTTTCTCGAACGTCCCGATAACTTTTCGGGCCAGAGAAGCCATGTGTGAAACTGCTAACCGCTTGTTTTGAAAAGCTGATTTTTAAACATGTTTTTAAGATAACAAAAAGAAAATATTACTGTGAAGTTTGACGACTTAAATCCTCTCCGTTCTTGAGATACAAAGGGAATTGTGACACCCGAAAATGACCCGTAAAGTTTCGGGACGTTCGAGAAACGGGCCCCAGGGGCCTTTTCTCGAAAGTCCCGGACCTTTTCGGGCGTGTTCCGGGTGACATAAAACGCCTTGTATCTTGAAAAGGGAAACGTTTCAAGTCATGAAATGTTTTCTCTGATAACGAAAGCATGTTAACAGATCAGTTTTTAAGGATAAGTGGATCGTAGTTTTTCAAATTGCTTTTCGGGCCCGAAAAGTTTACGGGACCTTCGAGAAACGGGCCTCAGGTGGATTACTTGGGAATAGAAATAGCACTTAAGAGAAGTTACACTCAACTAGATATCTGGTTAGTTATACTGTCAACAATTACAGGTACAGTATCAGAGTTTAAGAAGAAGTTTGAGAATCCAATTTTACGAGGGAGAGATGCCGACGCATCTGATGCAGATCACAAGAGGGGAGCTGAGAAGCTGGCCGAGGTGAATTACAGTTATATCTCGTTAAGCACCAGCCATTCTCCTAGACTAGTTTTCTTCGCGTGGACCGCTCAAGCTTACGTAGTAAAGACACTTTCAAAAAGCGTATACCGTATTTCCTAGGATAAGTACCCGGGTGCTTGTTTAAAATGTCAGCTCAAAGTAGGGGCCTTATTGGAAGAAGGACGCTTAATCGAGGGAGACGCTTATCGAGTTTCCTTTCAACGAAGACTAGAGAATGACCTTGTTGTTCCTAGGAAGTTCACGGCATTTACCAAGAGCGCGGAATTAGGACAAATTAAAAGAACAGATATCACACAGAAAGGAATTCTGCAAGCACATGGCGATAGAAATAACTGGAAGTGACTTAACGGAAAATAAACTTTTCTACTGTACTAATTCTGCTTTAGTTGAAGCCTAAAAAGTTATAAATACATTGGCAAGAGAAACAGCTTTTCCTTGTATCCTTGCTCTTTAAGAAAGTGGTGTGTATCGGCAGCATAATCTTATAAACTACGTGGCTCTTTAGTCCGCTCTACACTAGCCCAAAAATCTGACACGGCACTTCGAATCTTGGAACCGTACCGGGGTTTTTGGGCACGGCAAGGTAAATTTTTCGTGTGCAAACAGAACAAACAGAAGGCATACTAGGATTTTTCTTTGTTTCGACTAAAGTGTAGACAACCTGAACGAAGTCATCTTCCAAGTCAAGACAACATTTTCATGTTGTCAAAGAGCTAATTAGTCACCAACGTAATCGTCCTTCTCATGACTTCACTCGCCTAAACGATCAAATCCCATTAAGGTATAATTATTCAAATTTTACACTACAATTGGAAAATGTATCTTTTTTGTGACTTAATGCGCCGTTTATTCAGTTACGGTATATCCGCTTGGAAGTTCAAGTTAAGTGCAGATAAAAAGTAGCAGTAGTTTGCTATGCGCTTGTTCAGAAGTACATTTAGGTAACTGATTATCGAAGTCGACATGTCGTAAAAACAAAACTGGTATGTTAGAGGTCCTGAAGACGAGTGCGTCAAATTCAGCGGGAAAACGCCTTTTTCATGTTTTTCTCTTCTTGTTTTTTAGCTTGCATCGTTAGTAAACAAGTGCATTATTAGGAGAACATGTGAGTTACTGTCTAAAATCTTATCAAATTGACTTCCTTGTACTTTTTATACTTGGCTAATAGATGATAAATCTTGATGTACAGCTTCTGTTAACCTTTCGCTATTATGAACAGTATATCATTAACGTTGTTGCAACGCCTATTTCTCACGTGAGGTTCCTTTTTTTCCCTTTTTAGCGTCTATATTGTCAAAATATTTGCCTGTAAAAGGTGCGTATAATTTATGCATTCCATTTCGTAAATAATTCATCTGCTATTTCGCCTTATAGTTTAGACAGCCTTCGTAATATCTGTATTGAAAGAGAATTTGCAAAGGCAAATGGCAACAGACTCAGGCAATCCAACAAACCAATCAGACGTCGACGCCAATCCACGCAAACGTTGCAAAGCGCGGGAAAACGTGAAACTCCGAATAGACCATATTCGTATTCGAAAGTATTGGACTGGAGCTGGCTTGCAATGGAGGCTAATGCAGGGGAATATTTTCAAATGCAAATACTTGTTAATATATTCCCCCGCATTAGCCTCCATTGCAAGCTAGTTACAGTCCAATACTGAGAATACGAATATGGTCAATTGTTGTCGTCCCAGCAATCTCGTTTCTAGAGCCTCCGTTACCCTTGTCCAGCGGAACAGGCGCGGGAGGTTCTGGGATAATCCAAAACCGGAACTAGAAAACTCTGTTTCCGGTTGAATAACCGCGCGTGCATGAAGCGTCTTCCGACCATGCGTGGAAAGTCAAACCCTTAGAAATATAGCTTCTTCCTCTAAAGTAGAGCTCTTCCACAACGTATTGGACTACGTTCTTGAGAGGTTAGGGAAATCTTAATTCTCCCTTAAGGAAGTTAAACAATGTAGTGTACACTTCGAAGGATACAATCGGCCGACTGGTTTCGGGAAGTCGTTAATATTCCCGCAAAAAAAAAATAGCATCCGGTAAAGTGGCAGGAAATGAAACCGTTTTTAAACAGCCAATCAGATATGGCCCTTTTTGGATTTGACCAGAGTCTCTCTTTCCCGACCGCTGGTCAAGGGAACGATGACTCTGGGAACGAGATTGTCGTCCTGGTCGTCCCCCTTCTCCTGAAGCAGTACTTCTTCCTGAATCTAAAGGCCGGTACTATTTTAAGGATTGCAATAGAATTAGCTTGTCTGTTGTTTTTCGTGATATTTCAGTGGAACAGGTTGTTTGTTGTCGCCTGACGCCTCTTCAAAAAGAACTCTACAAACTTCTTATCCAGTCCAAGGCGTTCAGGATGGAGCTCAACAAATCCAAGACGGGGTCAGGAATCTCTGCATCATCTCTGGCTTTTATCACACAGCTCAAGAAACTTGCAAACCGTAAGTGCAAACTGTATTGGCTCGTTCAGGTTAGATGTACCCTGCGAGTAGTTAGTTTCTCCTACGCTTCCCGAGAGAGAAACCACTGCGAGCAACCGTTAGTTTCTTTGAGTGAGCCGCCGTCCAGCGCTAAGGACGAATAAATTAAATGTAAGCCTGCTGTGATTTCCCGCGAAATAAGACGAAGTGATGTCAAATACATCACGTGGGGTGTGACGTACTTCGCAAATGCTCGATGGAAAATCAAATGGTTGCTCGCAGTGGTTTCTCTCTCGGGAAGAATAGGAGAAACCAACTGCTCGCAGGGTAGGTTAGATGAAGATGTAGACGGAAGTTACGCTTGTAGGTAGGTAGGTTGATAGGTTGGTAGGTCGGTAGGTAGGTAGGTTGGTTGGTGGGTAGGTAGGTAGGTAGGTAGGTAGGAGGTTAGGTAGGCAGGTAGGTCGATAAGTAGGTCGGTAGGTAGGTTGGTTGGTTGGTGGGTAGGTGGGTAGGTAGTTAGGTTGGTAGGGAGGTAGGTTGGTTGGTAGGGAGGTAGGTAGGTAGGTAGGAGGGTAAGTAGGTAGGTAGGTAGGTAGGTAGACATTAAAACAAGATAGGTAGGTAGGAGGGTAAGTAGGTAGGTAGGTAGGTAGGTAGGTAGGTAGACATTAAAACAAGATTTTAGCTGAATTAAACTCTAAACTAGGCTTGAAGAACAAAAGTGAGGATTAAATTTAAAATTGCATTACAAGGAAGCCCGTGTGCAAACAAAAATATATTTTTAAAAAGATGGGTAACGATCAAACAGAGCGCGTTTTGTGAACCGTGACCGTTAATTTTCCGAGTATTTTAAATTTTAAGAACGGACGACTGTTTGAGATTTAGAAGCGAACCAAGCGGATTCAAAGTATAACGAACATTTACGAATTGCTACAGTGGCTGAGAACCTGCATGCTTATGAAATTCAAATTACAGCGTTGAAATATTTTCACTGCACATAGGATCTTTCTGAGATATCGCTCTTCAGGGATAATGGTATTGAAAAAATATTGGTGAATGTTAGTTTCTTTTAGTTACAGTGCGTCTGTTGATATTGTTTTCAGATCCCGAGTTGATATTTGACAAAGCTCAGACTGGAGAAGAAGGATTTGAAGGAGCTCTGGATCTCTTTCCTCAAAGCTTCAGCCTCAAACAGGTCCAACCTGAGCTGTCGGGTGAGATTATCATGAAAGATCTTTTGAGGTTTCTTCTCCACTGTTGCGCACGTATCCCCAATTTCCGCCTCTACCGGGTGAGCACATTCTCGTCCCGAGAGCCCGCTTTTCTTTTTCTCAGCGCCAAGAACAAGGACTCTGGCCTCAGCCAAAGCCGGAAGTCCGCGAATCACGGACTTCCGGCTCTTCTGCGCATTCTCAGAAATTAGAAACAACTGATAACAGTGGTCAATGGTTACAACATTATACCATCACCGCGGCTGCGCTGAGTCCGTCTTTTTGGTGCTGACCAAAAGAAAAGCGGGCTCTTGGTACAAGAATGGGGTGAGCAGTGTCGAGGCAGTTAGCCATTCACCAGCGTTGCTACATTCTTGTTTCCACCATGGTTTCTCTTACCCGGCAGGGCCTTCGCACGAGAAAACGAAGGGCTCTGGAGACAGAGGACATTAACATTTTTTCATTGGTTAGCTTGCTAGTGTCTTCGTTTAAAACTACGATATTACTTATTGCTTCTTTCTTTTCGACGCGAAGGCACACATTCTCTAAGTTGAGTCCACTTTAAAGCTTCACATGGAGACTCTTTAAATGTAATGCTTCTGGGCGCCGCCATGTTAAATTTAGTACTATTGACGACTCATATGAACCCCGGAAGTCCCAGAATCTGGGACTGTAAAATCCCATGTCTCCAGAGCCCTTCGTTTTCTCGTGCGAAGGCCCCCCCGGCTAAGAGAAACGAGGGCGTCTGGGAACGAGAATGCCTTTCGCCAATGCCGCTGTGCTTAGATTATCGGCATCGATTAAATTGGCTTTGTTTATTCTCTACTCTTTTCCAAAAGGTTTTCCATTTCTTCTTCGATTTTCTCCCCCTTTTCCGCCAAACCAGCCTTCCTTCGTTGGGTTTTCCTTTCCTCTTGACTTTGTTGTTTTTCTGCATTTCTGGCTAACCTCTGGAATTTCGGTTTGCTTTTTTTTTTTGTACCGATGACGACCAATTCCTTATGTGATGTGAGATTATTTTGGTTCAGTCACCGCAACTAGTGCTTTTTTGCGTATTATATTGGCATTGAAATAAAGTTAAGGCAATTATTTTAATTACTTTTATAACTTTATCCTATTAGCCCGTTTGCCCAGACTAATGTGCTTTAAGCGCCAAGTATTGAGATTGAAAGTTCTGTAACACGGTTGTTTGTTTGTCTTTTCTGTTAAATTTCTCAGGAAAGATGCAAGTACTGGATTATATTTTAGCTATGACGAAATCGACTACGACAGATAAGGTTGGCCATTTTGTTTAGTATCTTGATGCTTGCGTGACATAGATCGAATGCATAAATGGCGGCCCAAAAAAGTATGCTTTTATGTGCTAATGAGACTCGCTAGCCTCGTTTGCTTGGACAAAATACAAAAGAAATGTTGCTTGAGAGCGTCAGGCTGGTGAGTCTAATTTTTGGCCGCCATTTATGTATTCGGTCAAAAATAGGCAGCTTGCACACGGAACGTTTTTGGGCCTCGAATTAAGTCAACCGGAAGTGAGCTGTTTCCCTTTTTAACTTGTCTTGACACCACTGCATTTATATTGCGAAATGGTCACTTCCGGTTTCCGCCTCCGTGGTTCGACTGAAAACGTCTCGTGCTTAAACTTCCTAATGTTTAAAGCCCCCTGACGTAGAATAATGATTGTTACTTTACAAAAGACAAATTTCACAAAGCAACAAAAAACAAATATTTTGACGTTGTAATTTTATTTCTAACCGGGTGGACAAGCTACGTAAATTTGAAAAAGAGTTGAAAGTCGTTTGTTCTTCGGCCGAGCTAGCTGCAAATGTACTGGCATAAGTTCCAAAGTAAAATGTGGTTTAGGGTGAAAGGTTAAGACTGGACCTACATCTGGCGTCGAGTCCAAGGGCGCTTTCGTTTTGTCAGAACTGGACGGCCAGACCTGTCAGTTTGCAAAAAAAATGCAACAATTTGAAGGAACACTTGCACGATAATCCCAGGCATTCTTTTGGAGGAGTATATATCATCCTCGATTTCAATCTCGACCCCAGAGCTCTTCTCTTGACTGAGGGAGAGAAGAGCTCTAGGGAACCCTGAAACAAAGTGTCTTCTCATTGGTTTTCGTGAAGAACAATCAAAAGCGTCTCTAATTGGTGCATTCATGTTAGCACGAGGAGTGAGCAGGCGCCGTAAGGTTCAAATAGCCATTATTTGGCTATAAGAACCAATACGGCGTATGTTCTTCTACATATAGAGTTTCCCAGAGCCTTGGGTCGACCCGAGGCTCTGTTGACGAGAATGCCTCGATTTGTGTTAATTTGAAGGTGTTGTAGAGTCAAGCCTGGCTTTCACTAGTGACACAATCACAAACGCAAGCATAAGTAGTTTATACTAGCGAAAACGAACGTCGAGATAAGCATCAAAATCAACCACTCCAACCGCCATTTTGTTCAAATGCTCAGACACGGGGAATCCGGAACGAGTGCCTTAATAGACCATTTTCGAATTCTCACGGCTGGACTGGATCTATCATGGAATGGAGGCTAATGCGGGCAAATCCTTTCAAATGCAAATTAATTTGCCCGCATTAGCCTCTATTTCATGCTAGATCCAGTCCAACCGTTAGAATACGAAACTGGCCTATTGTGGTTGGCCAGACGTAGCAAATTTCCTTGTGCTTATGCTGAGTTTCGTTTTCACACAACTGAAGCGAACCTTGTTCTTGTACAAGTTTGTGATTGCGCTGATGCTTGCGTCGCTAGTGAAAACCTTTCTTTAGTCCTTCCAAATGCCCGGTCTGGCCGGTGAGTTCTGCATGTCAAATGGAAAGCGCCCCAAGACTCCTTTCCCTTCCCTTCTCTTTGGTCTTTGCTTCAATGGTTTCCCAATATGTTTGAACCGCAGGTTGTTCTTGTATCAAACTACACCCAGACTCTGGACCTGTTTGAAAAACTCTGCAGATTAAGGCGGTAAGTGTATCGATACTTACGAACTCAGAAATTCAAATCATAACTTTTTCACTTGAATCAATATAGCACACTAGTGCTCGTCTGAGCGAGTACAAACTGGTAAAGCGTAAATGTTGAAAAAAATCCAAAATGGCTAAAACATCTAATTGTCAGGCATGTTTTTCAACGAAAACAAAAGGACTAAAGCGTTTGCATAATAAAAGAGTTCAATTCCCGGAGGATTTGGTCGAGGCACCAACATGGCAGCCTTTTCTTTGTTTAGGGGCACCAACATGACGGTCGTGACGTCATGTGAAAACCGAGAATAGTAATGAACGAAATGATAAATGAAATGAATCATATCTTGCACTGCGGATATGAAATCAAGTGAAGCTATGATCCTCGCAGTTATGAACACTTGAACCCACAAATCACCAGCTCCCAGCGTCAGTGGCTTCTTAGCTCAGTTGGTTAGAGCGTGGCACTGGTATCGCGAGGTCACGGGTTCAAACCCCGTTGAAGTCCGGAAATTTTCAGGCTTCTCTACACAATTGCTAAAATTGCATTCCTAACTGACTTGACTGACTTGATATCCAATACTATTGAACAGCATAAAAGATATGATTATGGCTGCATACCAGCAAGATCAACCGTTTAAAAAATAAGGGTTTTATAAGATCCTTAGATGATCTTATGTTATCTTCAAGAGAATTCCATAAATTGGGTCCTAGATATCTAATCGATTTATGTCCATAAGAAGTTGTATTGCAGTTAATAAGAGATAACATGTGACACCCCCTAAGATCACTCCGGAGGTGGCTTCCGCGGAGGTGACCCGGACGATCTTACTGGATTCAAACCATTTGCTTTAATAACTCTTTCGGAAGGCAAGATTACCTGAATGATCCATGCAACTTTACATTTCTCCACAGATACCAATTTGTTCGTCTTGATGGAACCATGTCTATCAAAAAGCGGCAGAAGATTGTTGACCGCTTCAATGACCCACACGTAAGTATGACTTGTAAAAAATGCATTCTGGTTCTTTTCTTCTTACCGTCCTTTGCTCGAAGGAAATATGTTGATACAGCTTATCATTTATTTCATTCATACCTTTGCTACCTCATTTATATTTAGTTAAATGAGCAAGGAAAACAATCTATATACTTAATGAGATTTGAGCAATGGTTTCTTTTCCCATTGGAAAATCGTATAGGCACTGAACCACAAAATACTTTTAACACACATGCAAAAAGGTTTCCTCCAAGACCGGAGCACCTCGTTTTCAGTCCCAGTATGTAATCGTTGACTATGCATTCTGTAGGGTGGTGATTTTGTCTTCATGTTGAGCAGTAAGGCTGGTGGGTGTGGCTTAAATCTGATTGGTGCAAACCGTCTAGTCATGTTCGATCCGGATTGGAATCCAGCCAATGATGACCAAGCAATGGCGCGTGTATGGAGAGATGGACAGAAAAAGAAGGTAAAATTTTTAAGCTAAGTACGTACCGCATCATTATGCCAGAATGGGTACCCAGAAAATATTGCCAAAGCGAAAAGATAGGCACGCATTGCGTACGTGTGGTAGTGCAGTAACACGGCGCTTTAATCCATGAATGTCAACTGAGCTGCGTGGTTTTTTTCCAGGAGATTCAAGTCGTCTTTGCGTAATATGTAGCTCTAATAACACAAGATATTGTTTTGGTACCGTATCATTATAGTGCCATAGCAGATGTCCTAGGTAAATGGCCCCCTGAGAAGAAATGTGGTTACTAGTAAAATACTGTCGTAAAGAAGACACACCGCTTTCTTCCAAACTTTTAAACATTTTGGCTCAGATTCAGCGAATCAAATAAGCCAAGCTTAACCAAAAGAAAACAAGGGTACACGCAGCTTGCGCTGAGCGCGAGAAACCCACTAATTATATACTCAATAGAATATCCTGTTTGAGACGGATTGGTCAATGACTAATGCATAAATAGCTTATAACAGAGGTTATAGACTGCAATAGGGAAGTTGCTATAGCGAGTTTCAATCGATTGTCGTAAAACCAAAACCAAAGAAATTACTTTGGTCAATCAAAAGGACGGCAACGATCCGGTAAACCAATAAAAACTCGAAGTAATTACACGTAGCCGACACAAAGCGCGGGAAAATGTGCACACGCAAGCCACGATTAGTTTTGGTTTCACTTCTGATTGGTTGACAAAATGGCGCGAGAACTTTGAACCAATCACTGAGTGGAGTAATGCAAAACCAAAGCAATTCGCTAATTACTTTCGACACTCAACTGAAAACCGCTCTATGGAAACAAAGTGATGGAGTGATTTTGTTGATTAAATAATGACTAAAAAATCGTATGAACTTGCTCGTGCATTTTGTGATTTATGGTCACTCAAAAACTTTTGCCCATAAGTCACAGAAAATAATGCTCTCGCGTTCATACGATTGCCTATACTTAAAATTCTGTGAGTGTTTGCGAGATTCATAAGCCAACTACTAACTGTGGCAATGAAGAAACCATGTAAGCGCAAATTCTCTCAAAATAATGGAAGATTTTTTTTTCTTTCTGCAGGTCTTTATTTACAGATTGTTATCGGTAAGGTTTACGTTTTTCAACATGATCTTCAAAAGTGGATATTTTGCGGCTTTCATTTTCTTTGCAACAATTCGTTTACATTTTGGGGCGTGCTTCGCTCTCACGTTTTCCTTCCTCTGCAATTATTTTGTCATGAAACCAGTGGTCTCTCTGACCAATCACATCAGATGATACAGACAGTCGAATAAACCAATCGAATAAACCGAAAACATGTGTGCATGCTGCCGGCGAAAAAGCGCGGGAAAAGAGTGCCAGAAAGGCTGTTTAGCCAATCACCGAGCGACTGTAAGCAAATCAAAGAAATACCGAAATAACTTATTTTGTCTGCTTCATTGTCGTTTCTAGACTGGTACCATTGAGGAGAAGATCTTTCAGCGCCAAGCTCACAAAAAAGCACTTAGCAGCTGTGTGGTGGACGAAGAGGAAGACGTGGAGCGGCACTTTTCAGTTGGAGAATTAAAAGACCTTTTTCGTTTGAATGAAGACACCCTTAGCGACACTCATGAGAAGTAAGATTAATGCACGTCACGGAAGTAGCCAAGTTACACGTCCAACGCGCCGCAGAACTACAGTAGAATTCGAATTGTAGCGGTTGCTACGAAAACAAATAAATTACAAGTTATTACGAATACTACGAAATTGCCAAAGTGAGATAACAGCAATAAAAGACTATATGTCGAAGATGCTAATTTCCGTTTCGTAAACGCAAACGACAAACTTAACAGTAAAGATTATTCTAAGTGTCGTCCAAATGGCAACGACCGTTTACGAAACGGAAATTCGAGTCGAAGATCCTAGAGCTGAATGTTATCATCGGCAACGAGTGCGGGTACGAGAACAAGTACACCTTGTTCTCGTTCTCGAAGTCGTGCTCTACGTATTTATGTAAGCCTGTAATACGACTTTGAAAACCCCCAAATTATTTATCCAACACTTGAGGATTGTTAGTATATGATTGTTACAGCTTTAAACTAAAAGAAACAGTTCTAAATCAAACGCAAATTTCCTTTGACAAACTCACACTTCTACGACTTTACGATGTAAAGTCGTCGCAGACAAACTTGCTGGGACGCACGTCAGGATGCGCAGTACGGATGCGTAATGATAAAAATCCCAGAACTCGTACCTCGAAGTCACACTCGTTGTTGATGCCAACATTCTCTACGTACAAACGTTGTACGAGACCCGGAACAACTTTACAAAGCGACGAAACGATAGAGAGCGATCGAAAGATATGACTGTGCACAGGATACGCCGTTGACCTTGCATTCGCGGAATGCGCTAAGAAAGAGGAAAAAGGAGAAGCGACTTCACAGCGGTAGTTTCCCGAAAGAAAGAAATGAACTCTGCGCAAACGTTTTCTTTTACTTCGGTTAATTAAAGAAAAACATGACAAATTTCAAACCACCAGCGCGTTACTTGTAGTCGTCATCATTTCAATTCTAACATCGGTTATGTTTAGCAAAATACAAAGCTTAAGTTCCAAACCGCAGAATTTATGCAATTGTGAAAGGAAAGGAGAGGTTTCCTTCTTTTCGTTGTGTTTCTGGCAAGAACACATCATTCTACTCATATATAATTTGCAACAAAACGTTTACTTAGGCTGAGTCAACTCATGTAAAGCACAGTTTAACGTTCCTCAAAAAGAAAGCGCAGGAAACGAAAAATATACGTCTGATGCCGTTTTTATGAATTTTAAGTATACACGCAGTTTTCTTCTTACGCTGAAGCAAGAACTAAAAAAAAAAGAATGAAAAAGAATGAAGTTGCAGTTCTACGTCATCCGTTAAGATTTAAAGCCCTCTTACACTGTGCAATAGACCATTTCCGCGTTCATGTCTGCCTCCTCTTCAAAGCGAGTCTAAGTACGAAGTTTTTGTAATGGTAATTAGTTCTACTTTACATATGAATGTAAACTAATTTTCATAACAAAAACTTCGCACTTAAACTCGCTTTGAAGAGGAGACATGCATGATCTCGGAATGACCTATTTTTCGTGCAACCATGGCCAGACAAGTTGCGCGAAACCATTGTCCAGCGTAACATACCTTGCAACGGCCAATAACGTTGCGAGACAAGTTGCAGAAACCATTGCGGAAAGTAGAATTGAGTTCTACCATTTTATTGCATAGTGTGGCACCAGCCAATGAAAATGTTCCTTTAACCTCATGTGATCATCGAAAAGGAGACAAGTTGCAAGAAATCGTTGCGTAGTGTAACAACCATCAAGCAAGCTACTTTTTTCTTCGCAGTGTGAGAACAAAATTGCGAGGTTTAGTTGCAAGAAACTGAATTGCCTACTGTAACGGCGCCTTTAGATTTCAGCGCCTGTCAAACAGTTTTCCACTACAAAGAACGACGGTATTTTGCCACAAGAAAGACTTGCCACAAACGAACACCTCAAACAGTCACTACTTTAACCGATTTTGCTTGTGGCAAGTTTTTCTGTTAGCAAGACGTCCAAGTGACTAGTTAAATTCAATTATTTCACCAGTGGCCTGAAATGACTGACATACGATGTCGATAAAGTGAACATCTTTTTTTTTTTTTTAATTTTCCGGCAGACTTAAATGCCGCCGATGTGTGAACAACATCCAGGTTCACCCTCCCCCCGAAGGGACTGATTGCAGTGCTGATCTTTCTCAGTGGTACCACTGCGCAGACCGAAAAGGTCTGGAGGACATCTTGTTAAAGGGAGCATGGTCAAGTGGAGTCAGCTTTGTTTTCCATCAGAGGTCACATGAGAAACAACTTGGTTTGTGATGGCTGCAGCTGCATAGCACAGGATGAGTTTGTTTTAGATATGAACATATGAGACCACTCCACATTTAACTAGTGAAACTTCTCCTTTAGGTCAAAAACTGTGATGAGTCGTTCCGACTTTAAGAGAGCTGTTTGTATGTTTTCATTGGAATGCCTCAGAAAAATTAAACAGCTCATGAAGTAAAAAAGAGTCAGCATCCTTAGAAAACGTAATTTTGGGGGTTTAAAGAATGGGCCAAAGGAAAAAAAAACGCAAATAATTTAAGAATGCATTTTTTTACACGAAATGCCTTTGAACATAAAGGTGTAAGGTTCTCTTTTTCAGAAACAATCTTCTCTTGTTACAGAGGACCTTCTAGTCGTTCCCAGAGTCAGAATGAATAAAACCACTCCCAATTTCTACAATAGATTACATTTGTGCTTGATTTTATGATCTTACCTGTGACATGATAAGGTTTAGCACAAAACCTTGCTTATCTCTGGAACAAGCTAATGTATGATATTAAAAATTCAAAACACCTTTTTAGATTTTCTTTTTGCCAGAGGAAAGATTGACAGACAAGTTTTTACTGGTTCTCCACAACTTGGGCACCCTTTAAAATCCAAACATCTATCTTTATGACCCTACTTTTAATATTAGATTATTATTTTTATTGCTTCTTTATTTTGTAAACCTCTCCCATTTGCAATAGCATTGGTAATGAGATTCAACTAGCATTAACACACAGAGAAAAATGGTTTTAAACAATCATCCATGTTGTGCATTCAAGTAAAAATCTGTCTTTTTTATCATTAAAATGGCTACAAATCTCACAGATGTTATGTGGGTGGGTGTGTTTCAAGGGCCAGGTGGATAGAAGTACATTAAACAACACCCAAATGACCATGGGATAAGTATAAGGTACTTCTAAGAGGGATTATTATACCTTTTTACAGGTATTTTTAATATTAATAGCCACTGTAACTTCAATCATGCGGTACTTTCCAGGGGGTAGGGGATGGGGGAGTACATCTTCTTTTGTTACATTCACTTGGTAATTAAAAAGTGAATTAAACTACTCAAAGAGAGCTATCTTTACATGCCTTAAGGTATTCCTGCTGCCTAAAGTGACCTATTTAGAATGCTCTGATTTTCTCATACATTAAAGTTTATTACAAATAATATTTACAGATTGAAATCAAAACATCCTGTCAAGCGATGTCTTCCCTTCCTTATGTATCATTCTGCTTTTATTTGATATTACTAAATACTGCTCAATAAAATTAATATCATTGCCACATTTTCTGTTCATTTTGTCACAACGTTTTCTCAAAGTAGTAGAGGAAAAAGTGGTTAAAAATATATGTACCTGTCAGAAACTGCAAAACCCACAAACTGTCATTTATCATTTGGTGTGATAAATACCCTTATACAGTCTGCTCTTGTTTTCCCTAGTCTCTTCTCCACGTCGAACTACATGTACCTGTATGGCTTGAGTGTTTTGCACTCAACCACCAAAAACAAGCTTCACTTTTAAACTTAACAGGCCCTAAAAATACAGGGTAATACAGTAACCAACCACAGGGTACATACTACACTGTATCTCAAAGATATAATGATAACCCATCAAGGTTGCAATTGACACTGTTGCAGTTACAAAGTTTCTTTGTTTCCATTGGTATGAAGAAGTAAAATTCCTGGATGCTTAAAGAGTATGATTGTTGATTGATTTATGATTGCGATGGTTGGCATCTGAGAATCAGTGATATTCTTCTTCCTCTAGGGATAACCTCTCCCTTCCAAACAGATTCATCTTCACTTAATATTTCGTGACTAAATTCGTACCTCACTGCATTCCTGAAATAAAAAAAAATGTCATTAATCAATGTCTATTAAAGTGCCTCACTGACAAAATTTCTCATCCTACACAACCTGCCTCTTGGAACAAATTGAAAAGCTCTGATCACAACTGACATTAGACATAATATAGTTTTTGACTGATTAACCCATTGGCTTGTCAGGCACCCTGGGATACCCCAGTAAAAATTGTCTGGCGTTAGATAGAGTAAAATCTATCAAGTCTCACTCCCAGGAGTCAATGGGTTTATTATTATTATTATTATTATTATTATTATTATTATTATTATTATTATTTATTATTATTAGTAAAAATCAATACCACTACTATTAATAATAATAAAAGGATATCTGGGCATCCAGAAGTTTTTACTGCCAATGATGATAATAATAATAATAATAATAATAATAATAATAATAATAATAATAAATTATCATCATCATCATCATTATTATTATTATTATTATATTATTATTATTATTATTATTATTATTATTATTATTATTATCACTGTGATAACAGTTTTCATGCTCACCATCTTCCTTGGAAGGATGTTTGTATTCTTGTGGTAAATACATAGTTATTTGGCTTGAATATAGTGTTATAATCAAGTAGTTTCTGTTTGTTTCACCATTGAAATTTCAACCGCACGATCAGGCAATCAGGATGCTCAACTGTCATTAGTTCAGTTTACTAATGTGTTCCGGCCAACATTTTTTTTACAACATTGAATAACATATTAAATTAATTTTGTAAGTTGCTCTTTGTCTGTATCATTAATGTTTTCTCCAAAAATAATAATGAATCTTTCATCAACATTTATTTATCTTGTACCTTATTATGTACAGTGATCTTGGTCTGAGAAGGGCATCAACCTTGACATTACAAAACTTCTCATGTTTAAACCTCATAATTGAGGGAGACAGAAGACTAACACCAGATATGATGTCCCCACAAAACTAAGAAAAATACATGTAATATAACACAAGGTTAACAATAAATTTGATATACAAAATTGTGGTACACACTGTACATCGTAGTAGGCGGGTAGATTTACTATTAAAAATTAATGATAAGTACATGCAGGTAGTTCCTGTACCTTAATGCTATCTATGTGTGGTTTGATATAGCTGAAAGGAAAAAAAAACATGTCAGCACTGGGCATTGAATCTGCCCAACTTCTTTATCATACTGTAAGGGGAGTACATTCAGCACCAGATTTGAGGAATTTCATCCAACAACAAAAAAAAACAAATATCTATAGCAGAATGCATTACCCATTGCCACACCAAAACAACCAAATTGAAAAAAATACATACCAAAAACCTTTGATAAAAAAATGTTAAAATGATTAAAATTTCAAAAACAGGTTGCAAAATCAACAATGCTACATGTACAGTATGATCCTCACAAATGATATTAATGAGTGAAAACACATTTTACATCATTAAGCATAATAATAATAACAATAATATTTCTAAACACTTGAAAGTCAAAATACAGGTAAAAATAACCACCAGCCAAAACAGCCATGAGGCAGAACTGACATTGTTTCAAGAAGTTTGCTGTTTAATATTATTAAACTGTGTTAGTGTTTTAGTTATTATCCAAAACCAAGTGGCCAACATTTCTCCCAGCAGCAACTGGCCAAAAAAGCCTGCAGTTGGCTAGTCATGACAGCTCTGGTCATCCTCCCTGTTACATCTTAGGCGGGTCTGCAAATTCATCGCAGGCTAATCCCAAACCAGACTAGCCACAGTTTCTTTTTCACCAATACCACAATGCTTACCCAGCTTTGTCCAAGTCCAATACATGTACATGAGGCAAAAGTTCTAACTTAGGCCCGAAAGATACATCTCTTATTCTCTGAAATATTGACAAAGATTCTTGACTCCATCTTGATTTCTCTGTTTCCCTATAGCCATGAATTGCCTGCGAATACAACAGTCTGACAATTATTTTCAAACTTTCATGTAGGCATATTTTTGTGAGCCATCCTTGTTCCGTATGATTATTATATTGCCTGGGATTATTACTACAACTATTTCTGCATTGTTATTTGTAAAATGATGAGAGCCATTTTTACACAAACAAGCTGGGGTTGGGACTGAACAGAGTTAAATGTATGTCGCTTGTTGTGTCAAAGGATTAGCATTGTCTGTGTTTTATTAAACACATGATCCTCCAAAGGCCTTCTTCATACCCTGGAGAGACCATGTCTATAAAGGCAAGTCTCACCATGAAATTACCCAGGGAAATTTTCTCATCAATGATGCATTCAAGTGATTGGTGGGATGTGACAGAATGAGGTGGAATTTTTTAAGGTTCATCCTTGGTGTAAAAACCTGTGACACTCTTGTACGACTTGACACCCCTACCAAAGTCAGGGTTCTTTTCAAGTCATGTGCATGCAGTGAGGTGCCCGTGATCACACCTGCAGTTGTATCGATCCATATTCCGACCCCTGGGGTATTTTTTATACCAGATAATTTTTTATGGGTTTAAGTCATTCACTGGGTCTGACAGAATAATGTGGCTTTTTAGACACACCCTTGATGCAAAAACGTACTACACTCATGCATTACTTAACAACCCTACTCATGGGGAAAGCTCTCTCGCCCAGCTGTCATAGATGCAGGCACTGAAGTACACTGTAGCCCACCCCCCAATATTCCGATATTGACTGGTGCATTGCCTACTTACATCGTCCCAGTGATCATATTGATACTTTTGTCTTTTCAAATATGGTTCAACCTCCTTTAGGAGTAAGCCCTCCTCTTCTTCAGATACAAACTCTTCGCAAATTTCTAAATTCCCAACAACTAGATCTTGGACCTTTTCAAGTTCCTCGATGCTGCAGCCTTCTGTTATAAATGATACCCTATCCCTCTCGACCCTAAAATCAGAGGCCTTGGATGATAAATATCTTGTAAAGTAACGGAAAGATTTCACGTGGATCGCAGAAAATCGCGATGAAAACAACGATTTACAAAAGTTAAGTACCCGTGTGTCCGCCATTTTGAATGCTGAAGCTACACCGCTGATGTCAAGGCTCACATATGCCGGTCACATGAACTCGTTTGCCTATATAAGGTAGCAGTTTCGCGGCAATTGTGGCTCGCGGGAAGTTTGAAAGATGGAGGCGACAGCCGAAGAAAGGTGACCTGTATATTCCCATTTCTTTACTATATATTTATTTGTTGCAATTATGGTCTTTTTTATTTTAGAGAAACCGAAACTCTTTGCGTGTCTTAATGTTGACACTATAATTGCAGCTAAACTGTACGATTTCATTTTAGTTTAATCTTGCTCCGTTTGTTAATCTGATAACTGTTTATTGTTGTTGTTCTTTTGCATCTCGATAAACTAACGGACAGTGATTCATCGATGTCGTGTTTGTAGCTGAAAAGGTCGATCGTTTTTCTCGTGCTTTAGGTATTGATAACTGTGTGCTGCAAATAATTTGAAGATAAGTTAATAATTCCTTTTTTGTTTTATTTTGTAGGAGGGCTAATGGCTTTTGCAGGTAGGCAATCAACATTGCACACAATCAACCTTGTCGTGTTATATTAAATAGGGATCCTGATTTTACAGGACCCCCTTTGATACCAGTGCCTATTACACTGACTAGGTTATCGTGAATAAATAAATAATCATAATAATAATATGGTTACTGTTATTGTTATTGGTGTTATTATTATTATTATTATTATTATTATTATTATTATTATTATTATTATTATTATTATTATTGATATTATTATTATTATTATTTTTAATTTTTTTTTATTGTTACTATTATTTATTCTTATCAAAATCTTCATTGGTAATTTGGGGAGCTCTTTGGGTTGCCTGTATACATGTACATCTATTGTGCTTCAGCACTTGGCAAAATCCCTTTCAGAAAAGGTTTGTTAACTTGGTTGATATGGTAAATTGACAACCGGAGAGAAAATTGAAAGCTGACGTTTCAAGCGTTAGTCCATCTGAGTGAAATGATTTTGCTCTGACGAAAGGCTATCGCTCAAAACAGCAGCTTTCAATTTTCTCTTCAGGGTCAATTTACCTAATCAACCAAGTTGACAAACATTTTTCTGTGTTTCACTTTGCCACCAATGCAGCTCCAGATTCTTTTGAAACTCAACCCCTTTATCCCTTTCTGCTTGGGTTGCCTTGTAAACCACAACCTTTTTTTCGATATCACACCAAACCAACCTCATAAATTTGCTATCTCACCAAAGTTTAAATATCACAAGAAAACACTGATTTTATTCTTGTCAGATACTACATTCGAGGAGAATGCCGAGAAGGAAATCACTGTCGTTTTTCGCATGACAGCAGAGATGTACCAGTGAGTGTTTGCAATATTAATAATGATGATGATGATAATCAGTTTAAGGCTCAATCTTATTTACTGTACAGTAGCTGAGCACAACTGTTCTTCTACTTGAGGAAACTGGCAATGAAATTAAATGCCATGAAATTAAAGCTGATGAAAACGACAGGTAGAGTACCTAGTTCTCCCCTCTCTGAGCAGAGAAGAGAAACAAAGTGTAACCACATCCAAAATTGAGTAGGGCAATCGAACGCAGGCTACATTGGCGAGTGGTGAGTGATCTCACTACTGTGCCAGCTCTGTTCAATGAACTAGCTCTACTTAATTGGAAGACTGGCTGCCCTTTGATTTGTGCAGTTGTTTGGATTAAAGACTTTCCATGCATTAGTTCGGTAGTAAAGCGATCTTTATGAGCTATCAACAACTCCTGCCTCCACTGGTGTTGTATGATACAAAGATTTACTAGGTCCTCTAGGCCATTTTCAACTTGGTATTGTATTGGTGTCAGCAGTCAAAACCTCTATTGGTCCATGTATATCCTATTATGACTGTTAACCATGCTTTTCAGGAGGGTGTTAATTTCTTAAAAGTTTTCAATAACTTGCCTGTCTCAAGTGTCATTTCCAAACAATTTTTTTTCCATATGCTTGCCAAGGTATGTCATTATTACCAGGAAGGAAGGTGTCTGTTTGGTAAAGACTGCTGGTACAATCATCCTGATGAACAACAATTCATGTAGGTTATCTCACCGACTTTTGGATTCAGGGTGGTGTCATGGCCTAACTCTCCAACTTTGTTATATTTTTCCAAGACGATGATGAACTTTGCTGGGAACTGTTACTCTCTCTTAATTTTATCAGTTGGTACCGGGACATACTGCTAAGGGTAATGGTGTGATTGATTGCCAATCCCACTAGAGGTGGACTTGCAAACAGTCAAGTGAGCCTCTTGGCTTGTAAGAGACTTGACTTTTCCAGTTATTCTGAGAAGTCTCTTTAACCCTTTCACCCCCGTGGGGTTCCCTATTGACGAGTAAAATCGTCTGGCGTTAGACAGAGTAAAATCTATAAGTGGCACTCTTGGCAGGAAAAGGGTTAATGGGGACATAGTTTTTGAGTGAATCTAGCTGTTGTTGACCCTTTCATGCCCGTTGGGTTCCCCATTGACGAGTAAAATTGTCTGCCGTTAGACAGAGTAAAATCTATAAGTGGCACTCCTCGGAGGGAAAAGGTTAATTAAAGTAAGAAATTAAGTTGGTCACACTGACTAGTCAGAACAAGCCAATCAGCTGAGAAGTGAGTTTCAGTGGCTTGCTATAAATTATTCATGCCTGCTATTAACCCTTTGCACTCCTAATAGTCACACTTGAAGATTTTACTGTCTCTAATGCCAGACACTTTAATTTGTCAATGTGGAATGCCATACAATGAAATGGTGATCTCTCTTGTTTATTTTTTTTTTCTTTTGGTGGCACCAATAATTTTACTGAGTATGCATTCTGCATCTTATCCCATAAAGTTACCCAACAGGTTTTATACTTCCAGACACTTAAAGGTCAACAGAGCCAGTTGTACAACAATCAAACAACTATTTAAACTTGTCTTGAAATGTCTTGATGGCCAATTTCTATTGATTAGTACTTTATTTTTGTTTCTCTTTGCCTTTCAGGCCACCTGTTTATCCATCTCTAGCTGTTCTTGGTGAGTAAGTCCTTATCATGTTCTATTCGTCAATGGCAATAATTCAATTGAACCATAAAAAAAAACTAGTGAGCCCCCTTCCCAGGGGCTTTTGGTATGAAGGAAACATAGCTAATTTGAACAGGGGAACAAAAACAAAATATCTTAGGGAACAAGGGAAAATAAACCATTGTAGGGATCAAAAAGCTGAGAACACGTTTGGAAGTAATTTCAGGAACAAGGAAACGTAAGCAAAATTTTCAAGAGAACAAGGACCTGAACTCCCCCCCCCCCCCCCCCCCCCTTCTCCTCCCAAATCCTGGGAAGGCCTCACTGGTGTTTCAGTCTGTTGGTGATAAGTATCCAAGCGTCCCATGGCATTTGAAATGGAAGTTTCTGAGCAGTGCTTTTCTGTCGTAGTGACATAGTGTATGCTCTTTGAGATGATTTGAAACTGAGGATGAAGTTTGGTCGTTGGAATCTTAAGTGAGACCGTTTCCTCGTTCCGTGTTGTACGTTACGGACCATAAATCAACAGGGGAAAATACGAGGTTCCGTAACTTACAGTACGGACCGAGAAAACGAGGTTAGTTAGATATTATATCTCTAAGCAATAAGGCACGCAGGCAAAGAAATCAGTTGAAGTCAAGCGGAATGTTCAACTGCCATAAGTAATTTACATGAGTAAAAATCTGAGAAACGGTTAAATCTTCTTGGCTTTGTGAAATAGTTTCTTGCAAGGTTCAAATAGTTTCACAAACGCTCTAGAAAACGTTGCATCTAAATTTCGAATTTAGCGGGCCGCACTGTGGATTGCAGCCCGCTAAATATTAGCCAATCACAGTGCGCGTACTATCTGAGACATAAACGATTCATTTTCTTTGCATGAAAGATGTTCCTCTTATCAAACGAAATAAAAATGATCAAACAAATCATGTCTGTTATTTTAGATGTAGGTGTCGTCCGGCCAAGTAGTAATCTGAATCTATTGCTAGCTGCTGCTGTTGCTGGTGCGCAAACTGATGAAGACAATAGCAGCAGTGATGAGGATGATCTGGAACCATTGACACTAGATAAAGCAATGGAGCTCTGGATGAAGCACAAGAAACCTAAGGGTGAGGTAGCACTGTCCTGACTATCAACAAGAGTCCATACATCACCTAAGAGTAAGATTTACCCACATTGGCGTAGTCCTCATTAGCATTTGGAAAGTCTCAATTTTTAAGCCAATTTTTGCAGGAAAATAAACAATACACCTTATTCCAAAATGGCCGCCATTTTAGTATTCTTTTGTTGCCATGCGAATTGGCCCTTATGGCCTCGTTCAAGTTTAAATATTCTTTTGAATTTTACGTTTGAAAGCGAGGCCATAAGGGCCAATTTGCATGGAAACAAAAGAAACTAAAATGGCGGCCATCTTGGAATAAGGTGTATAGACTTACTCAATGTTGTGCCCAATTCTTAAATCCTTTGGGAATAAAACGTTTTGTTCCAGATATTTCTATATCATTTAAATGCGTATGCTGCATTGTGATGCAAATACAACGTACAAAGAATCTTAAACCCGGCAGATTTAAATTGGGTACAACATTGTTTATTTTACGGCAAAAGTTGGTTTAAAATAGACACTTTTATGACGCTGATGGGGACAAACCTTATACCAGATTCTTACTCTTATGTAAGGGACTCTTGCTATCAATAAGACTTCAATAGTTTCTCCATAGACCAGCCATATTTAACGCTCAGTTGACTGATGAGATGGATATAAAAACTCAGAAAACCAAAAACATGGAGTACACTCAGGCATTGTGCTGTATTGGCGTTTATGAACTCGACAGTTGCGTCATATGCGTAATAGACACCTGCCACTTTTGATTACTTATAGGCCGTTTTTTCTTTTCTTTTTTTTTTTTTTTTCGTAACTCTATTATGCATATTACACCTGCCACCTTGAAAACTGATAAACCAACCAACTTCATGTAAATTTTTTCCCTTCAGAAAACGAGGCACAGAAAGAAGAGAATAAAAATGTCGATGCTGAGAGTGACGATTCAAGCGAAGAATTCGGCTTTCTTGAAAAAAGCGTGCACGAATTCTTCCACGAACTCAGACGATATGACATGACTTCCTGGAATGTGGAGTCGGTGCACAAGCTCATTTCCCACCTCACTGATCTTCATATCAAGGAGTTTGACGATTTTAACATCTCGCTAAGTATGACTCTTGGGGAGGTGATACGTCTCTGGCGCCAAGAGTCAAGTCAAACAGCTGAGTTGTTCTTGAGGTATGGTCTAAACGATGTTTAGATCATTTGTTAAAATAATTCTTTTCTATTGAATTTGATTTGTATTCCCCCTTTTTCAGAGAAAAACTCTGTCCTTGTGTGGGCCCATTTCCATCAGTAGGCATGGTTCATATGCGATATAAATCTAGCACTTCACATTACACCCTATTCAGTTAACTCTGTTTAAAATATAAGTGCTACACGGCCAACGTTTGTATAAACGTAACCTTTCCTGGCGCTCTAAAACAATACTGATGGAGAGATTTAGCATGGCGTTCACTTCAAACAGCGTACATTAGGCGCTAGTTTGAACCCAAAAGTCTGATAATCAAAATTCACTTTCCTAAAACCCCCAAAAACGAGTGCTTTTATTGAACAAGCTTAAGTTTCTCTGTTTGTATTTAGAATATCCGAAAAAGACGAAGCAGACCTCTCCAGCTTAATCTTGACTCTTTGCAACGCACCGGTGAAGGTCAAATTTCTGGAGAAGCACATAGCTTCCATTCTGACAGCCTCGCAGAGAAAGTTCCCCAACGAATGGCGCACCGAGGCTATAGCAAAACTTTTGCAGAACGTGGAAGACAATGGTTTTAATATCGATGCAACTGAAGTGTTTCATCGTATGGGCAAAGAGTTTGGTGATCCGGAGGTACTGGGGAAGCTTGTTCGGGACTACCTTTTGACGAATGCAGAGAAAGACTCGTTCAGTTGCAGGTGTAATACTGCAGAATGTGAATGCCCGGCTATTGTTG
The DNA here is from genome assembly GCF_036669935.1 of Montipora foliosa. Lineage (NCBI taxonomy): Eukaryota > Metazoa > Cnidaria > Anthozoa > Scleractinia > Acroporidae > Montipora > Montipora foliosa. The sequence continues at coordinate 10,058,676 of NC_090878.1, read as the reverse complement.
ATGAAGGAATTGCTTTCATAGTCTTTGCTGGTTTAGAGAGAAAGATGAATTGGGACGAAGAAGACAAGTTGAAGTTTTTCAGATGTGCTACTGACACCTTGTGGACGCCTGAGGTTTTGAGTGAATTAGGTATGTTGATTGAATTAGGTAGGTTGGAATAAATAATGTTGGTTGAATGAATTAGTTAGGTTGGAATAAATAATGTTGGTTGAATGAATTAGCTATAATCAATAGGCAACTTTCACGATAGCGTCATTTGACTACAACTACCAGAATTCAGTTTGTTTTTCTTTTCTTATATAAAGTGTTTCTTTCCAGCGGGGTAAAAATAACAATAGCTCTAATTAGCATGAGTCAAGCAAAACCTTAAGGATTCTGGTACTTCTAGTCAAATGGCGTCATTATGCAAATGTCCTGTTATGTACGGTTGAACGAATCAGGTTGGAATTTATTATGTATATTTAAATCAATTAGGTATGAATATGTTGCCTCTTCCTTGGTTAACAAAAATATTTTAAATCATTTTTTTTTGTTTGCAAATAGCTCAGAAGGTAGCACCACCTCGTATAAAAAGCACCAAAGGAAAACACCGCTCAGTTGCTTTCATTTGAATGGTTACACTTTAGGATTTCACCCACAGACTCAAAAAATAGAACCGCTTTAGCTTGTATAGCACAACAAACAGCATTACAGGAAAGTACTGCTCAGTGGCTTTCATATGAATGGCCACTTTTTGGGCTCGATTCACTGCGCTCTGACTGACTCCGGAGGCAGGAGGCAGTTTGGCCCAGTGGTTAGGGCGCTTGCCTTGAGATCCGGAGATCCCGGGTTCAAGACCCGCTCTGACCACTCAATGAATTTGTTCC
>NC_090878.1:10037810-10040310 GCF_036669935.1 Montipora foliosa | reverse complement strand
ATAAACGACAGAGGTTCACAATTATCCTCTGAATTTTCGTGGTCAGTGTTTAAATTTGGGGCTTTAGAGGGTTACAGATAATTTATAAAAATACTACATGAATTTGAGTTGATAAAAACTCCTGACTCAATACATCAATAACAAAATTGCGTTAACAGATAAATGACGGAATGAAATCTAACACCAATAACCAAATTAGTATTAGTTTGAAACAGTGCTTCTATAATCTTGGCGTTCGGTGAGCGCGGAGCTCCGCTATTAAGATGAAATTGAGAAAAGGCATTTTGCAGTTAATAGAAATATTGCATTAATTTAACACTTACCTTCAGGATTATGGTCTGATGCCCAAATTGAGTTTATTAGGAGAACAACAGCAAACCACTTCATAGTCCCTTCTAATTATCCAGGAACAACAAACATCAACTGGTTGTATGCTTTCAAGCAACCTCTTTTATACTCGTCCGGTAAATCTGATGTGGCTCATGGGTGTCTACAGTGTCGATGTTTGGCAGAATATTCAAAAGAACTTGGGCGGCGGAAATGAAGTCGTGACGAAAGTGAAGGATGAAGAACCGGTTAAAAATAGAGGACAATCATGGAATGTACTAAAAATAGCATATGAAAGGAACGTCCAAGTAGCTAGATAGAAGTTTATTCATCACAATCGTTGATCTTTTCGTCATCACTTTAAAGTGCCCCTAACCCCAAAATAACCTAATAATCATGCATTTTTACAAAGAGTTAATGCAATGTAAATCAGTTTGTGACGTCACATCAGGAATAGGCCCACTCCCCTTCTGACTGGGTCGTGAACACAAGATGCTTGGATGTTCGCAACTTTCGAAGCCTATAAAATGGCAGGATTTGTTAGAAAAATGAAAAAATGGCCGCAATGCGTTTCGAACAGGTGCAAAGGTTAATTTTAGCAAAAAAAATATTTTGGGGTTAGGGGCACTTTAAATTGTAACTCTCATCCAAAATATTGTAACATCCAAGTACTTCAGTCAGCAATTATATAATTAATTTTTGCTATTTAAATTTCTCTATAATTAACTATAATTGACAATTCATCGTTCCTTCCGCCGGCAATATCACCCAATACTACCTTTCTGCGCAAAGAAGATTCTTTTTACCCAAAGACCTAACAGAAATTTACGATGAAGTAACGTGGCTTGATCCAAACTTCGATGTTGCGAACAGAAAGATCGCACTTGCACTAAAAATATAATATCCGCGATAGATAGGAAGTGGAAATGCGCAAAACGAGGGGTCCAATAAAAGTTGTTGAATTCCTAATCGTTGAAGAATCTAAAAGTGAGTGCGAAATGTTTGTTTGCGTTTGCCTGGAACTGGTGAGAGAAACTTATGTAACAGTTAAAGTTAGAGCGTGTTTACAACTTCCTTTATTGAATATACGAAGGAATCAAGGAAAATAACATAATTACTGTTTAAAAAAATGAGGTTGCTTTAGCGATAGTGGACTTCGAGGTCAGAATAAGGCTTGAGTAATTTCATGACGCGGGAACAATAACAATAGTTGGCACCGTCCAATGTATCAGCCCAGATCTGTTCCGACATTGCCCACTGGTATTATCATCGGGCTTTCCCGAATAACACAAAAGCACGTGCGATTAACACTCAGAGCAATTATCACGAAACATTTTATGGGTCACCTCCTTCTTGGCTTCTGGTTTTGGTGAGGTCACATTTCTCAGCCATTGCAAGGCGATTTCTAATAGGGCCCATGATTAAACAGCTTTTATCGATGACCGCAACAAAAATCGTCTTCTTCGCAGTCTAGGTTCAAAATAGTGGAAAGGCCACATTCTGAAGGGTGAAGAAGCCTTTTTACAACCTCTCGCTGTGCTATAGCCTTAAATGACGTAAAAGATTTGGATAGACTTTGAAGCCTTGAACTGATTGAAAAGACAAGTTGTTTGGGTAATTTTCTGTGTGACTATTTATCAATAAGGCGACTATATAGGAATTTGTTTTTGTTCGATTTCCAATAACGCCTTCCAAACTATTTTGTGGTTTTCCAAAGTTGTTTTTTTTATTGTTTTTATGTATATTTTGACTGAATAAATTATATATTTGAAGGAATTCAGCAATTCTTGCGGACGACTGGTGAATTCAGAGAAAAAGAGCAAGAACCTTAGTTTGTGGATAACAGTGCAGTAAACTAATAATTAAGATGGACTACCAAGAGCCACTCGTCCTATTATTCATATATATTCCTTGCAAAACTTTAAAAGTGATTGGTGCAGCAGAAATTCTGCAGCCATCCTCAACTGGTGCCGCAGAAATTCTCCGGCTATAAAATTCTGAGGCCATCTTTAACTGGTGCTGCAGAAATTCTGTGGCCATCTCTGACTGGTGCCACAGAAATTCTGAGGCCATCTCTGACTGCTGCTGCAGAAATTCTGAGGCCATCTTTAACTGGTGCCACAGAAATACTGCGGCCATCCTTGACTGGCGCCGCAAAAATTCGGCAGCCATC
>NC_090878.1:10027810-10032810 GCF_036669935.1 Montipora foliosa | reverse complement strand
TTCTTTACGAAATGAATTGAAATGTGAATATTTTGAAATTATCCCTATTACATTGATTGTTCACATTACAGTTATAGTTAGGATTTCTTAAAATGAATTGAAATATTTAAAATAAAGGACTTTCATCAGCTAGCAGTTGCTAGAAATTATTTTAAAAAATTCAATTAAACAGAACAACTTGTAATTAATTGAAGTTTTACAAATAAACGTTTCTGTTAAAAAAGTTATGGTTAAATTGTCAGCAAACTTCGGCATTATAAAGGGGGAAATCGGAAAAATTAAGTCACCCCACACTTACAACAGCCCTCCCCTCAGTGCAACCTATTTAAACACTCACCCGAATTATGCCGTTCATTTCAAAACGTAAAACAAGTAATTCCTTCATCAAAGTCTGAAGCCAGCACCCACTTTCACATTGAAATTACTAGTTTAGTTTGTATGGACGTTTTTTAACGTTAGGTGCAATACAGTTCAGTTGTAGTCGAACTTAGTATACCATGCACACAACTTTAAAAACATGTTGAGAACGTTTTCAGGCTCAGCTCCAGCCCATAAATTGAACGTTCTTATGAAAAAAAAAATGTATTTACTTACATCATATGTATTTACTTACATTCAACATAGAGATGTCAAGTGTAGTCTTTTAAAAGACGAATGGCGGAGTTCACACCAAACGACTATACCAAAGGAGATTTCGTAAATAAGAAAAAAAAATGCGTTCAAATGTCAACAGGCTTGAATTACTCTTGGTAAACGCCGAAAACGATTGCAACACCAAACAATTCGGAATTGACAAACACAGAGTCGACCCAATTGTCGTTCTTCTCGTCCCACAGAAAACGACTAGCAACCCGAACATCTTGCCCCTTCATCTCGCCGATATTCACCACGCAAACGATCTTGAACCTTGGAAATCCTAGCAGTTTGACCCTCTCGCAGATCGTGTGGGACAGCATTTTGCTCAAAGTCTTACATTTGATGGGGTCATACTTTGCATCCTTCAAGGTCGATAGTAGCGTTTCATCCATGATTTCTTTGACTTCAGGGACGTGAAATCGCTTGTCTGGCTCCATCTTGTATGTGTTTTCATAGCGTTTAGCGTGATGCATGTGATGCATTTGGCTGTGCAACATGCTCGGGACGGAAACGACGCTGGAACCGCGGTCGCGTTGAAGTGGAAATCCAACTTCAAACAGGCTCGAACGGCGTTTTGAAGTGGAGACCGTGGGTTTGTGAGCAAGATTTTCATCAGCTGCAGAATCGTTGCGTTCTGACATCTTCAAGCTTTTCGATGAAAACAGGTGAAGTGAGCTGCTGACGTTTTACAAAATTCGAGAAAGGATATTTTAGTTCAAAATCTCGAAAAAAAGACAGACGACAGTCCTTTTTTATCGTTTGCTGATGATATCAGTCACGTGACTTCATGGTGTCGTCATCGCGTCGGCTGTTTCCATGACAACTTGGGGAAACAAAGATAAAATGACATGATAAATCAAATATGACGGAGCTAGCAGGAGCGTGAAGTCTAAGGGGTATACCAAGCCGCTTAGGTATGGTAATCAAGAGGCAGTAGATTAAAAGAACCCAAAAAAGAGAAAGACTGAATTGATATTAAAATTGAGTTACGAATGAGTCACAAAGTTCAGAAACGAGAACTTAAGGGATTCGATTCCTTCATGGAATCTTTAATTCTCAAGTGACGTTCTGTGACAAGTCATGAAACAAAATGTCCCGTTAGATCACGAGGAGCTCGTATGTAACGACCCCTGTAAAGTTTAAATTATTTAGTTACAGCTGTATTTAAAAATTACATTTTTCGGAAAGGGGTTAAACCTTATACGCACGCGCACCCTTCCAAAATAATCGGCAAACAACAGTCTTCAGGGTCCCAAAGGGGTTTAGGGCTCCAGGGCTCCATAGCAGCTACTTTCAGGACCCCGGGCTCAACAGCTAGAAACGATCAGGGCTCCAGGCGGAGAAATGATCGGGCTCCGGGCTCCGGGCTCCGGGCTCCGGGCTCCACAGCAAAAAAAAACAGGGCTCCAGGGACCCCCCTTTGGGACCCTGAGTGTTCCCTTTTCATGCATGACGCTAAACTTAGTCAAACGGAATACGTTATTTTGCTCTCTGTTCTTTTGGATCTCGTATCTCACAGTGCGGCCCAGCTAGTGGTTAGGGCACTTGGCTGGTTGAAGACTCAGTTTGACCACTCGTTGAATTTGAGTCTGGTAGCATCTGGTTCAACTTGACTGAACGAGTAAATAGCCAACTGGTTTGCCGAGTTATTGTTCACGGGCACCAAACGTCACTTTTCGGAAAATATCTGTTCGGAAGACGATTTGAGATCTAGAATTTTCGGAACATTTGTTGTAAGATTTCTTGCTTGCTTGCCTGCCTGTCCTAGGATTTTCGAACATCCAAAATATGGTATATTTGCCCATTTTTAACGGATTTTTACCCTAAAAAGGTCACCTACAATTTTCGGGAGCCTTTTTTTCGGGCTGAAATTTTCGAAAAGGTAAGTTTTGACTAGACTTTCAGCTAGGAAATCCGAACAGATGAAAAATTTTTAGGGGATAAAAATACGCCTATATCTACCGTTTAAATACTAAAATACGTTTATCAATGCTATGTTTAAGTGGTTTGAGCCAAATTTTCTTTGGGTGCCCTTGATTGTTGTTGTTATTCTGTGCTGTCGTTTCAGTGATTGTTTCAAGGTGAATTAAGTATGTATGTGTCTATGGCAAATCATGATGAAAAACTATATTTTTATAACTTCTCCTTTCCTACAATGGCGAGAATGCTACCCTTGAAGTACAGTTGCAGGTCAATAATTGTCAGCCTAACTCTTTTCAAGTCACTTGTGGCTCTGTGGTATTGCATCCGAACTAGTGATCGGAACGCGATCGATTCCATTTAGGAGCACTCGGAATTTCCGAGGACTTTCTTTTGATCGTCGGAAAACTACATCTTTGTTTATACGTTTACGTATCTTCAGATTTTAGAGCAGAACCCAAATTCAGAACAGATCTTATTTATTCCTAGTAATTTTAGAAATCAACGTAAAAAATCAGTGAGTTCTCTCTGTTTTTAAAAATAAAAGCACGCGGTAAACAAGTTGAATGAAGGTCATATGAATCGTCTCCAGTTACAGAAGGCGAGTGATAAAGCGTCAACTTTATTTTAACACCAAGATAAGATCTCTTGAAAGTTGTCCAAAATAACATGAGAATATTTGTCGAGGTTTATAACTCTTGCGTCGCATAGAAACGAATACAAAATCGTCTATCTTTCATTTAAAACTTAGTAAAATTTAAAAGCCGAAATTGACCATTGATTTGTTTTTACTTTTTGGGCAGAATTCTTGCGTAGCCCATTTAGCATTTTGGGGGTATTCCATTCACTTTACAAACAAATCATTAGTCAGAACCACGGCTCTCGTTCAATATTTTAGAATCAATCTGGTTTGGAGGAGACAACTAAAGGATTTTGAAGTAGCTATAAAAACGCATTGATGGCCCGGCAAGTCATATCTTCCGAATTGCAAAATTAATCACGCGTCCCGCAAAAAGGAAGTCAAATGTCAAAGGTCTTGCTTTTTCGAGTAAAGTAAAAACCTCAGAATTGCAATAATTTCTTCATCTAGCTTTCCAGTTAAGCTTTGAATTAACTTCTTATCTTTCACCGTTGTCAGTAAGTGAAATGAACGGAGTCGCTAGAGAGATAACCACTACGATTCACTATTGATAAAGCTTGGTTGTTAATAATGGACTTGAACCGAGTCTACAGGTGAAAACAGGACACAACACACTCGTTCTCTGTTTATCATAGACGATGTATCTATAAGCTTGCTAACTTTCTTTTCATTTAAACACTCCAAGTGCATTGCTTAGTTAACGTCGATTTTGGTCGATTTTTTTGTTTTTTAATTTACTCCTGTCCCAAAGTGAAGAGGTCGAGTTGCGAGGTAGCATATACAATTGAATTAGCGTTCAAGTTATTCTTGTATTGTTACATTCAATTACAACGATTTGTTCAATATTTAGTTATGGTAGATTCAGTGCCTCGATGTGGGTAGTCGTCGCAGTCACGGTTGCGAAGGATTATAATACGCGCAAACAAACTAAATTCCCGCAGCTTTTGAGTTTCTTTGGGTGGCTAAGAATTTAAGCGGCCTTGTCAACCTAGGGGAACCAAAATTTAGAACCCATCTCCTCACATTCGCAGCATAACTTCATCTTTGAAGGCTTGGCGCACAATCCCTTACAGCCATGGTGTCCTCGATCGAGGCGCGACAAGTCTGTCACAGTGGACGTTAGAACGTGGAGAAGAATAGAAGGGTGTATTGGATTTCCCAAAATGCGCTGACAAGTCAAGAAACTAACCTTAAAGACGACAGAAGTCCAATATCATGAACCAGGATTCGATTTGTTTTTCGCTGTTTGAGCTGCGAAGAACACGGTGCTTTGTTGTGACTACGTTGAGAGTTGTCGTCGTAACTTCTTCGTATTCCCGTCAAAGGTTATCCTCTTGTCGCCTTATTGACCTGCGTTTATTAAATCGGATCTGCCATCACCGAGCGATTAAAGAACAGTAAACATTATTCGATACACAAATAATAATTACAAACAAAACAATTCAGTGGTCACGCGAATGCAGTACTTGAACAAGGATAGTCGGTTTTCAATGATTATTTTTCTTACAGTTCTGAAAAACTTGCTCACCCATCGAAACTTCAATGTTTTTTTTTCTTTAATGCCTCGGCCTTGTCCTTTACCCTCGTCCACTTTTATAACCAAACGACAACAAAGGGGCGTGTGTCTGTGTTGGGTCTCCGCTGGACAGCAGAAACCAGCACAAGATCGAAAGAACGAAAAATGGGCTGTTCAGAAGGCGAAACTACTATGAAAATCATCACCTGCCTCCGCGTTGTAGTGGCGATTGCGTAGTATTTTTCCGAGCCCCGCAGGAGCGAGGAAAAATACGAGCAATGAGCAAAA
>NC_090878.1:10002810-10022810 GCF_036669935.1 Montipora foliosa | reverse complement strand
ACTGTTTTTCTTCCAATGGAGTAACTATGGCATAACGTATAAAATATATCAGTCTATGTTCATTCCTCATAATTCAATCTGAATACAAGAAAGGATAATGAGAGTGATGTCAAGTTGATAATGGTATTTACCATGCTAAGCCTCCATTTGCCTCCTGCTCTCTGGAAGACAGGCGAGAGAGCAAAAGTCGTGACACAGGCGGCTGACAGCGAGAAGTACGTGTTGATCACGGATCGATGTTGGGCGACGTAATCAGGAGCCACAAGGGCCGCGTTGAAGCTGGGCCAGTACATCCACAGAAAAACGGTACCTGCAAGGGAACACGGGGAAAATGTGACAACAGAACGGAGAGGTCCTTGTGGTTTGTGCGATCGTGCAAATGGGATGTTCAGAGGCGCTTGCCTCACTTACCAATCATAGCAAACAGATCCGATTGGTAGTTGGATCCTTCCTTAGGACTCTCCAGAGCGTCCTTTGTGTGAAGGACCCGAGACAACGCCAGTCCGAAATAGGCTCCAAAAGTGTGGATGATAATAGAGCCCCCAGCATCTGAGTACTTGAGAAATTCAACAGCGATCAATTCATTGATGCCATAGAAGACAACCTCAAGGAAACCGATGACCAGCAGCTGCAAGCGGCTCACTTTTCCCAAGACAGCTCCGTAGGTGATAAGAACCGTAGCAGCTGCAAATTCTGCTGTCACCAAACTGTGATAAAAGGAGAAAACAACACATAGAGTGGTTTTCAATTGAGAGTCGAAAGTAATTAGATAATTTCTTTGGTTTATGATTACTTCACTCAATGATTGAAATTCCTCCCTACTATCGAATGCATATGTCTTTAACATAACGTTGTCAAGACCGGGAAATATCAGTTTTCTGAATCAATAAGCAATTTAATTCGGTAGACTCAATGGCCCGCTACTTGACTATAGTATTTCCCTTTGGATAAGCCAACCGAAGCTCTGTTGTGTTTAGTCTCCACTCTTTCTCCTGTTTGTTTGTTTGTTTGTTTGTTTGTTTGGGTCCTTTGTTGCTTGATCTATTTCCTAAAGCTGTTAGCATGTTTGCTTTATAAGGTTGTGTCCTAATCTAGTGCTGGTGTTCCAAATCAACCACCCAGCCAAGGTTGCTCTAATTTGACTTCGCGCAAATCTTCGATTACTTCAGTTGAAGTCAAGAGCTCATGGGCTTAGAGTCTAATTGAAACCTTACATAGTTATTTAAGCTCATCTCCAACCTCTCCTTCTAATTCTGGTCCTTCCTCTAAGACCAATTTTTTTTTTCTTGTTCAGCAAACTATGGCTACTTTTTGCTGTTCCACTGAAAACCCCCATCATTTCCTTTTCTTTCTAAGAGACAAAGGCGCTATACGTACGTTTTTATACTAAGCTCAATGTGCTTGTGGCCCTCGGCGTAAAGCTGGTTGAAACAGCCAGATACTATGGTTCCCCATTGTGTCACCAGAGAAGCAGTAAAAAAGTTATATCCGACGGCTCCGTAACCGTATTTCTTGAGGAACGTCATCAAAAATCCGAAACCGATGTAGATCATAACGTGAACATCTTGAAACACTGTGAAAAAATTCAAAGCATTTATTAGCCCAATTTTAAGCCGTACGATGTGATATTTGGTACTCGTTTGGCTTGGTATAATTTCGCTTTTCTGATTTCCTTGAAAATCTTTCTCGCATCTCTCTCGAATTGTCAACCAATGAAAGATAGTTGCTTGCCGCGGTTTCCCGCGCTTACTTTGTTCTAAGTACTTTAACCTACGTCAACCAATAGGGAGCAAAGGAGAGAGATAAGAACGCAATTTCCCGCGCTTGGACGTCTCCGTCACGTGCTTACTGACGTTCTGATAGGTTCATTTGATTGCAAGCTTATCTAGTGGGTTACTTAACTGTTTTGTTTTCGGTCTTTCGGTCGACGCTAACATAGACTCTTATGCTCAGTTAATAAACATTGAGCCAATTTTACCACACTCCCAACAACAAAAAGAAATGCAGCAATTTTATTAAAACAGAATTAACAATCTAAAAAGAATTCCGGTCCCGGTACTCGATGGTTATATATGGATTTTAACCCTCGCGCATTTTTCAACCTATTGGAAATAAACGGGAAACAGTTTCGCACAACCAACTTCAAAGTGAATAATTTTTGTTGACGAATCAAGGTCGTGATGTTTATACCGTTTAGTGCTACCGACACGAATGAATCCCGAGCTAAAACCCGAGTCGAAGCGGCCATGCCAGTCTTCTTTTGAAGGCTCTTAGTACCAACAAACCATATAACTATGAACAAACTAAGCGGGGTCGCTCGCGAGATTTAAACTACAGTATAATTTTCGATCTGTCTTTCAATTGCCTATCCCGTCGGGGTGATCTGTGATTACACGAAGTGATCAGTGTTTTTCATACCAAATTCACATGCTTGATACAAATGAACGTTCCAACTTCTATTCTATACTTCATGAGTCCTACGAAAGATATTTCAACCCCGACGACCCCTCCAATAGCACAAATGGGGTTTCCCCCGTTAAACCTGCTTTGACCTGCTTTTGAGGATTATTGTCGCCCAGAAAAAGGCGGGAGTCACGGATCAAAACGTGCTTGCAGGCGGAACGAATAGATTTAGACATGTTTGCCTTCAACGAGACTCTCCATTACGGAGGTCGTCAACCTCGTCCCCAGGGTCTCTCTTCTTCCAAGAGAGACCCTGGGGACGAGGCTGGGATGTCGTAAGTTTAAACACAACCAAGGACTCTGATTTCAGTTGTTTTTTTGCTTGTTGCCAAGCAACTACTAGCTTATAGCCCTTTCTCAAGGGCGCACCTCACTAGTTGCCTTAACATAAAACCGTTAAAAACTGCGTGACGGAAAGTGTATTTCAAGCATTTCGATTACAAGGCTTTTCAAGTTCCTGACATCGTACCATCCTTGGCGAGGGTTATTTTGCGGCAATAAACTCTACGCATTTCGCCCCCAACTGTTCAACCCATATCAAATACCCGCCCACAGCCTTTCCCCCTCAAGCAAACTGTTGATAAACAACATTTTTATGATAGTTGAAATTCCTTGTCCTTACGTTTCGTGCCCAGTGAATCGATTAAATCTCAGCCAAAGGGGCAATGTCACTCTATTTCAGGGTGTTTAGGGGAAATCTTTAGTTAATCACGCGTTTAAAAGTCAAAAATGGTAATGTGGAATTCCTTTACTGATAAAATTATCGTTACATCAGAGACAAGATGATTCGGAGAAAAAACGACTTTATGCGGTGGATTTGCCATAAACTTGAAAAACTACGGGCCGAGTTTTCAAGATTACCCAAATGCAATCCGTTTCAATCTTGTCCATTTGTGTCCATCTGTGCTTCTTTTTGCTTTTGTTGTATTTCTTTCTTTCATGTTGTTCATCAGTGGTCATTCTACTGTGACTTTTCCTTATGTGTCCTCTTAAGAGGGGCTGCGTCACGCAAAATGATGTAATTCCATGACACCCAAATGCCCAAAAAGTAGAATGAAAAAATTGCAATAACCACTTAAAATTGTTGAACAAAATAAAAAGTCTCGACACTTGGAGTGTAAACCTAGCTGCGCGCCTTCACTAGATGCATGAACGAAACTGTAATTGAAAACAAACCAAGCTTTCCAACACGCAACGAAGCGTTACAATCCTTGACTCATCAATGTGCTATGAACCTGCGTTCTTTTGTATAAAAGCAAATAGTGATGCAGAATGATTAAATGATCATTGTGATGGTTGACACAGTAGTCTCCGCAGATTGACTTCGATATAATTTTTTTCTCTTCAATTTGGGACTCTTATGCACAAATGTACAGTCATTCCAAAAACAAACTTCACAGCATCATTAGAGCATTTATAAATTTCAGGTCTCTAGTTTGAAAATAATATTATTTCAGTATGCAACATACTGATCTGCTCCAATGTGACGGTTGTCTTCTGTTGACACTTGGCATAATGCCTTTATCCAATCGTTCAAACTGTTTTATTAAGCATTGCATTTCCTTGTTGTTGTTCCATTGGGCTCACTACCGGTAATGTAAGCAGGGCCAGAAAAGCGCTCAACAACTTTAAGAAACATTGTTTTACCTTTTAAAGGATCGAATGATATACATTGCCATTCCGAAAATCGGAAGTTTCTCGACGACTTCGCACGCTCTATCACGAATAGAATACGGCGAAAAAGGGCTTGTTAAAGAACGTTATTCTTGAGTAGTCACACAAAGAACAACATATTTTCCGGCTGCTTTGTCGAAAGCAATCGGCAACTTTCTAAACGATCTGTATTTGAGAAGTTTGAACTTACTTGGATAGTAAAGTGATATATCATTGTTTTTTTCTTTATTTTCTCCATTCCCTGGGGACTCTTTGCTTTCCGCTTTCTCGCCCTTGGAGGTTGGCGTCGGAAGCGAATGGTCTCCGTAATCGACTAACGCCATGAATAAAACGATGAGAATTATTTGGAACGTGATGCAGTAAAACGTAAACTTGATGTTTGTGCCATTGATGGGCCGTTTACAGGTAGGTCGGCACGTGGTCGTTTCTTGCGAAAGGAGATTCCTAGCGGTGGAGTCCAATTCGTCATCCGCCATCTTGAACAGCTAAGCTTAGAGAAAATCAGGTCTTTTTGTTACCTAGGCTTTCATTCGAATTGGCTTACAAATGAGATTACTCGACCGTGATGGACAACCGATGAGACCTTGATTTGTCATTTTTAATGTATTCAGATACAATTAACAATGGGTGAGTTCACGTGTCACTAACTAAAATATGATAAAAGAGCGACTGGACCCAGCTGGACTCTGGACTCTGGACCGTCAACCAAAAAAATTCAATTTTAAATAAAAAGCAACCAGCAAATTCACTTTCAACTTAAGCTTAATAGTTAAATAGATAAGCGACACCATTATCTGTAAGCTGGAGAACAGAAATTCGCTCTGACGAAGGGCTAACGCTCGAAACGTCAGCTTTTAGAATCTCTGTACGGTGGCCAATTTACATTATCAACTCCGTTGATAAAACCAAATTTTTGTGTACTACTTCCCCACCGACGCAGCACCACAGTTTCTTTAGAAACTACCCCTTCATTCAAAACGCAAAAGTGTTGCGTTGGTTTGGAACGCACGCATTCAACACGGCAAACTAATTTCGCTGTTATGTGTTGCTCTGGCTTTCGTGTTCATCGTATTTTATTTTGTCTCTGAGAATCCCATTGCACTGTTTTCTTAAACGAACGATTTACTTCAGATAGCCGGTTCATTCGTTCTTTGAGGTAGTCTTTATTTTAATTATTCTTCTTCTTTGGCCATCTCAGTCTTGACAGAAATAATACACAAACAGCTGTGGCAAACATCAGATATAAACGCATCATTTGAAAATATCTTTTACTTGACATTTCGTATGCCTCTGTATACATCTTCAGAAGTGACGGTTAATACAAAATTGGAGATTAAATGTGCAGGATCACTAACTTATTAACTATTAGCTATTATGTAAATAGAGGTGACAAAAAAATAATACATGTAATAAAGAGTAGACACAGCTTTTCCTTGCTGATATATTCATTTAAGGTCGGCTTTAAATCTCTATGTTGAGACTTCCCTCTGTCTAACCAATGGTCCGCCTACGCGATTGAATTCAAAGCATTCGAGAAACAGAATTAACTCAGTACACTTTACAAGTCTCCATTTGTGACATTAGTCAACAGAAGATGGGCTAAAACTCTGGTCAACAGTTCTGCTGAACTCAACTTCGTACCACGTTTACTTCACTTGTTCTGGTTCTAGTTTGCGCACATTCCCATCTTTGATCTATAGTCGCCTATGATATCGATGACTCTTGCTGTGGAAGTTCTCCTTGCTGCCAACACACGGCTTATTTTTGGTCTAGATATTCATGAGACTTTAGTGAGGACCGAGTGAAAATATTGAAAGGAAAACTACCACTCTTAATGCAAGCATACATGACGCCGCAAATTAAAGGCCATGTTACACGAGGCAATTTTTCTTGCAACTCGCAACGCAACGATGACGAATAAAATACCTTTCAAGTTGCAGAGGGTATGTTACACGTTGGCAACTTCTTTCGCAACTTGCAACGCGTACAATAACAAACAAGATCGCCGACGCGCTAAGTAGCCGAGATCTTGCGATTGCACTTTTGTTGTAGAGCTAGATAACGACGAGGACCTCGAATGTGATGGTAGGAAAAAATCAGTTTAGGTAAGACCGTGGCTTGCCAGAAGGGAAGAGAGAGGATGTTTTCATCAGGTAAGAAAATAGATGAGCCACTGATAAGTGAGGCTGAAATTTTGTACGGGTTGCTGGTATCACGAAAAGTCACGCAAAACAAAGAGAGTTAAAAACAAGGTCTTAAAAAGCTCGTTATTACATTCAGGATTTCATTTTTCATTTTGTTCTGCCTAGATAGCATTTATATCGTTGAAAAAGCAAGCAGTTTTGTAATTTTTAGGGATTTTTCGGGCTCTCGTCGTGTAAATAGATCACGCCATGTCGTGGTCGCCTCGGCTTAATTAAGTATAGTTTATGTCATAGTTTATTTATTTTCGTAGTTAGTTCAAGAGCTAGAAGCCGAGGACGAGGGAAGTTTCCGTGACTATTTTCGAATGGAACAGGAATATTTTTCGTTACCACTTAACTTCTTTTCATTGTTTACGACTGCCGCCATCTTGAAATCTCCCGCGAGCGAAGGATGAGCTCTGATTGGCCCATTCTGACAAAATTGCGTTACTCGCAGAGGGGATGTCACACGCAAGCAACTTGTATCGCAACGTTGCCAAAAGTAGAGGGTCGTTCTACTTTTCTCGCAACTCGCAACGCAACAATTGCAGTTGCAAAATGGGGTGTTACACGTGAATTTTTTCTCGCAACTTGCAAAGGCCATGTTACACGAGGCAATTTTTCTTTGCAACTCGCAACGCAACGATGACGAATAAAAAACCTTTCAAGTTGCAAAGGGTATGTTACACGTTGGCAACTTCTTTCGCAACTTGCAACGCGTACAATAACAAACAAGATGGCGGACGCGCTAAGTCGCTGAAAGAGGAGCTCTGATTGACCCATGCTGACAAAATTGCGTTAACTTGTCTCGCAACGTTGCGAAAAGTGGAGGGTCGTTCTACTTTTCTCGCAACTCGCAACGCAACAATTGCAGTTGCAAAATGGGGTGTTACACGTGAATTTTTTCTCGCAACTTGCAACGCAACGTTTGTTGCGATGCGAGTTGCAAGAAAAATTGCCTCGTGTAACATGGCCGTAAGTAACACGGCAAAAAACAGGTTTACATCTCAGGTCTCTACAACGCATTCTGCGCACATATTGAAAGCACTATTGTTTTGGTTTTAACAGAATATTTTGGCACTGGGGGGTACCTCAAATTTTTGGGTCAAGACGCACAGGTCAACCGCAAGAGAAGAGGCAAATTACTGGTTGACAGATATCTCGTGTACTATGGTGGTTTTTATAGATCGACGAGTGTCAAGGTTAAGAATGCCAAAAGATTTTTTCCTGGTCTAAACAAGTGAATTCATACGGCGTTTGTCTGGAATCCTCGACGAGGGATATCAAAAATTCAAAATCTCTCGCTTACAAGCTCCATATCCAGCAGAGAAAGTCTGAAAGTCACTCAAAATTATCTCTGCGAACACAGATAGTTTTTCCGTTTTATTTTCACAATTCTTGGTCCTTTTTCGGGCTAATATCCAAACGATTAAGTCCACCCAAATAAAGACCGAGCAAGTGTCTTTTAATCCTAGGGCTAAATAGCTTTGCCAAACCTACTAAGAAAATAAGAGACAGAAACTCGATACTGTATTTACTTGTTAATGAACAAAGCTATGGTCGTAACATGGAAAATGCGAAAAATGCCTTGGCATATAATATGCTCGATCAATAGGGGGAAGTTCTTCGGAATTATCGTGGCAGGGGAACAAAGGAAACGTCAAGTTTAATCAGATAAAGCAAATTGTCGGCTCTCCTTAAAAGATATTTCTAAAGTTTTAATTCGCAAACACAAAATAATCATGTATCCCTGAATCAATGATGGTTCATACGTTTCCTCTGCGCCCGCCTATCTCGCTCTACCTAGAGCTCTTTCTCTTTTCCCTCCTCATGTTGATTCGGGTCTACAACTTAAGTCTCTGCATTCAAGTAGTGATACCGAAACATACCGACAAGAAAAAGATCGATGTCCAAACAACATATATACCGAAGTACTTTTTAATGCATTGCAGCCTCTGGGAAAGTCAAGTGGTGTAACATGACGATCCAATAATATCCTTACAACTTTACGGCCGTCTTTTGATAACGATGCAAATATAAGATAACACCTTTTAACGTAATAAAGCAGGAACGAGAAGAACGAGGCATGCAACAATAGACGCTATTCATAAGCATATTAAGTGGCCGGGTAATCTGAAATCTAGCCGTAATAAAAGTTCAGGGTTACAGAAAATTACGCCTAAGATAATGTCAAGTTTGATCGCCTGAAGCTGACATTAGTAAAATGTATTGAGTAAAGCGGACGTTCACGCGGGCCAAGGAATACACAAGAACACGCCCGATTGCAATGTCATCGCGAAAAACACCTTTCATCGTGCAGCACAGTAAAAACGTCGCAAGATCAATGACAACTGGAAACGCTTGCACCAAACTTAAAAAAACAAGAGAAATTCTTACTTGGGTAATAAACGGTGATGTCGTTGTTGGAAATTGTATCCGACGTGTTCTGGGACACTCCCGTTGCATCTTTACGATTATGAGGTGGTAATGCGTGGTTGGAATAATCTACCAGCACTGAGAATAATACAATCAGCAGTATTTGAAATATAGAGGCGACAACGGTGAATTTTAGTCCCATTCTTGACCTCCGAGGAGCACTGATGGCTTACGAAATGTTGGGTGTGCGTCGCAAGCGTTGCCGCGAATCGAATGATGCGCAACACCTCAAGGACGCCCACTTGTAGAAAAGTTAATTTTGAAATTTAAGGCTCTCATCATAGTTAGTTATGCTCTCATTGAGTGCAAAGTCCCAAGATCAATTACGCGATGAAAGAGAAAATGACATTTCATTTGAGTTAAAGCAGATGTTTTTTTCAAACAAAATATTTTGGTCGCCCCGTTTACAAAGCGAGCTTAACAAATCATCTAAATTTTGTTTCTTTCGTTCCATAATGCTGATTCGCCTCCTTGTAAATAGACTTTTTTTCTACTTGTAAAAACGATGGTTCTTATCTTCATCAATACAAGACCTTGGAATCAAGGGCTCTGAATGTTGAGGCTATCGCATCAGCTCATGTCATGCAATGATACGAGAGGAAATCTCGTAATTGGAGTCTCCATCGGAAGCTTTTCATCCATAAAGATATCTTTGGGAAATGCCGCTTTCTCCTTGATTTTGTAGCACTTTTCGTTTAATCCCCACGCGTGGCATCTCGCACGTGTTTATTTCGATGATTTGAAGTCGCGAGTTTAAAGTTCCCATCTGTGGTTCAGAGGGCCACAGATAGCCTTCTCTCTGGCCGATTTTCGGTTCAAAGGTTGTTTACTGATGGCGTTTCAGTGTTATCTGTCATTGCAAGATTGGACCAGACACAAATACCTAGTTCCTCCCACTCTACCTTTGATCAAGGATAACGCCGTACCCAACCCCAGATACCATGTGAAACAGACCATGGCGCGTGTAGCTCGAAGATAGTACTTGCGTGACAAAGGGGAAGACCATCAACCGTCACGCATTACGTCGAATCGTAGTCATTGCCTTGTTCAAGCCTATTTCATTTTTGAGGGCAGGTCGATTGATCTTAACATTCGTTGAGAAACATCTCTGTACGGTACAGTTTTTCTTATCTTTTTAGCATTTGTATCTTATCTTTCATTTCATATAATCAATCAATCAATAACTCCATGCGTAGAGCCGACTAGATAAACAAGGGCTCGCCATCGCAGGCGGTCCAGAGCAAGTTCCTCCGCATCTTTCAGATCGACGTGCTGGTGTTCTAGGTCATTTTACGGCGACGTCCATCCACGAGGTCTCTTCCAGCCAGAGGCTGCTGGATCAAATGGCTTATTGTAAATGTTATATTACCTACTTCCTGTATTACTTCACAATTTAAGTGCTCGAAAAATGCCTCGATACAAGCTCCCACTGAATCCAATATACAGAAACTCGCAGTTACTTCATGTCGTATCAGCTCTTGTTTTTATATTCTTTGTCAAAATGATGCCAAACAAATCCTCTTTCACCCGTAGCATCTAACGTTACGTACAACAAATTAACAGAACTTTGATCTTTAGAGGAGCAGCCGCTCCGAGGAATGACTAAAAAGAGTCAAATAAATAAAAAGCTTGCTTCTTGCAGTTATTCACTAGTGGAAAAAATATAGACTTGAACTAAGGCGAGATGTACGCGACACTCTGGGTATTAAGCGGCTACCCATGTAACAATGGACAAGTGCCGTAGTGTAAACACCTACGAGTTTCTTCGTAACATGCTATAACATACCAAAACAAGGTTTTAATTTATTCATTTTAAGAATACAGGCATTTCTTCAGTCAATACAAATCAGAACGAAATGCAAATCTCCAAGAGTGGCATTCAGTTAACCTTAAAACCATGCCCCGTTGAGCAGGAAGACATTTGACAGGGGTGTTGAAATTACACGTTGGGTTCTAAATCGTGACAAAATAAGTTGAGGTTTTTCCAGACCAAAAGTTTGCTCTTGTTGTATCACTATCAGCCAACATCACGACGGAAACTCGCGTGTAACTATGCGTATTCCTACACGTTACAATGTTTAAGTTGACTTCTCAATTTTCTTCTGGCATATAGCGGTCAGTAACATGAAAAGATTTTCAGGAATAGCTGTGCGATATTTCAGACTTACTTTCAAACATGATTTACTGTTAGTAGTTGTTACATCTTCGGACTTTGCAACAAGATTCCTTTGTTGTTCTCACTGATTGGCGCCTTTTTCGAATAGTACACGCCTTGAAAAAGTGATCAGTCAGGCAAGGACGTGTGACTTGCCCATTGCCTAGGCGGGTATATCGTCATGTGATTGTGATCGGCGTTTTTTGTTTATTTGTTATCTACAGCATAGCGGAGAGTGACAACACCTCGAGGTGAACTTTGTCCTCGTTCTTTGTTGATACGTGTTAGTGTTTCTTAGCGTAACAGAATTCAAAGAAAAAAACGTTCATACATCGCCGCATTAATAAAATTGACACAAACATCAGACTTTTAGTGCTTTTCTGTATCAACTTTGGGTTTGGACCGTTTGCAGCTTTTCGGTCTCGTTCATCCGTTTCGTTTATCAGCGTTTTGCCGAATAACTGGCTGAGTCGATTCGAAAATAGATGTTGGACCAATGTATGTTCTGTGGTTAACATACGGGAGCGAAAGAAATACCATTTCAATTAATGTGCATATGTTTTTTACTTAAGGAATTAAGATCCTAGTGAGGCCAGTGACGTGAGTTGTGGAAAAACTGAAGTCCTCTTTCGGCATGCAATGTTTTCCTGTGCTTTCGCCTCTTCGCATTCAAATTTATCAAAGTATATTTCAGTTCACTTTGTTTGAAATAACCACAATTTTCTTCTTTTTTCTTGGGGCGCTTATCTTTTCACAAAAGCTAGCAGGATCATTCCAAAGCTAACATATTTAAGCACTTTGTAACATTTTTCTCTCGTCTCTAGTCCAGGAGAATCTTATGAAATGCTGCAATCACTGTGTCAGAAGTATCCCGTTTGGTTTGATAGACTTTTTGAACTTTTTTTCAAAGGTCAGAGATTTTTTTCTTTGCCGCCAAATCTACACTTCGTTTTCCTTTCTTGCTTAATGGCCATGTAAAGGACGCGAGAAAACTGGGAATAGTACGACAGGAACAGGCTACTTACTTGGATAGTAGAGTTTGATGTCGTTTTCTACCGCGGTCGTCGAGGGTGGGGAAGCAAGCTTTCCATATTTCGTGGTGGTAGCAAAGAGTATTAACAATACTAATTGTAAAACAGCCGCTACAGCAGAGAACGTCAAGGTCATGTTTCGTTGCGTCGGTGGACGGAGTTCTTTTCGAACCAACGGTGTCGATTCCGTAGAGGATGAAGGAGGCATGAGATCTGGAGCGAGGGATCCCTGTAGTGATAATTATAACTGAGATTATGGCAAGTTCGGTTGGAATTATGGACCGAATTTCAAGTGAGAGACCGTGCGAAACACATGAGCGAAATTTAATCCTAAGGCGGGAGCCGGAATGATGTAAATACGTTAAAGAAGCCTTTCTGTTCGCGGAAGCTCGTGTTTAACACGTAAACAAGAGTGACTTTTCAATAGTCATAACATTCCTGTATAAAGAAAGTAAACTGAAAATCCTGTGCTGCTAACGGCAATTTTTAATATTTTATTCACAACCAAGTCCATAAATACATACATACTTTATTGACTTTCCTCGTGGAGGATTTTCAAAGACAATGATAATTCAATTAATTACATACAGCTAAAAAGAATGATAATTCACAACGATAACAACCTACTACAATAAAATTTAATAGAAGTATATATGTATTAATTAATTTAAAAACCTGTAATTAAGCACTCTAGGAAAATATTCACGCTGAATGACATGATAAAAATTAAGAATCTGTAAAATCCTTGACCAGTTTATGTTTCAGATTGAAATTAAAGGCAGATAGCTCTCCATGGAGTTCCAGATACTGAATATTCTATAATAAAACTTCCTCTGACAACTAGCAGTCTTGAAAAGTGGAATTTTCAGCATCTGTGAATTTCTCGTGGTGAACATTCCACTTTTCAAGACTACTGAGTGGAATGTTCACACTTCCAAGTCATTCCTAACCTTTGCTTATCTGAGTAATCACGATCCACTCGTTTTCAAAAGAACCTATTTTTTTTTTCAGGAGTGTTGAGGTTTAAACTCTTGTTCTAAGGCCATCGTAGCTTGATTAAGAAAATAACACAAACGGCGTTGGAACACAATGTTTATCACCGCTGGTTGAGGTTTAAATTAACCAGCAGACTATTGAGTTACAAACATATCTCGGGCAATGACTCTACAGAATTAGCATATGGAGGCGGGCGTGTATTGTTGTTATATGACTCGTTCTTCAAATGGTGCCTCTCTACACAATAGTGGTTGGGTATTCTGCATGCAGTTACTCCAATGAGAAGAATAAACAAAGATAAAATAAATGTAACGCCAATTTCATGCACTGAAGAGTGGTTTAAGGCTCGAATCAGCGCCCAAAAAATAAAGAAAGAAATTACAAATAAGAGCGTTCGGCCTCAGGAAGAAACAAAGTGTATTGGCTTTAAATTTATGACCAAATTAGTTTCTCTAGATGATGATCGAGATACTGCGATTTGAGGCGCGAATAAGCTTGTAATCGTTATGCTTTGTTACTGTAAGACCGAAGTGAAATTCATTTATTGACGTTCAACGTCAGCCTCAGTTTTGACAGGTGTGAAATTCTTCAGAAGTAATAAATTTGATCATACATGCCTAGGAACGACCTTCAACTGATAGCCGTAAGCCCGTGTTGTTATGCTTTTATCTCAAGCCGAAGTGAAAGTTCATTTATTGATGTAGTTACTTTAGCCTTTTCACATGTGTAAAATTGATCGAGACAAATAAATTTGCTCATACATGCCTACGATGGATATGACCTTCGAATGATAGCTGTTGCCCGTGTTGTTCAAGTATTGATGATCTACTTTAGCCTTATGACGGAAAAAAATATTAAACAAGTTATTCTAATTTGAACGTGCAAACTAACTAACCGTTTCATCATTTGACATGTTAAAACTGTGCGAAATCATGGTTTACATCAAGGCTCTTTTATTTGTTTGTTTGTTTATTATTTATTTGTTTGAGCAGGTCCAAGTTTTGGCAGCTATTCAGCTGATGTGGACCTGCTATACCCATCCATCCATATACACACATAGCCTTATGACGGAAAAAAATATTAAAGAAGTTATTCTAATTTGAACGTGCAAACTAACTAACCGTTTCATCATTTGACATGTTAATTAAAACTGTGCGAAATCATGGTTTTCATCAAGGCTCTTTTATTTGTTTGTTTGTTTATTATTTATTTGTTTGAGCAGGTCCAAGTTTTGGCAGCTATTCAGCTGCACACAGAGGACAGCCACAACACCGGGAACTTCATCCCCTACTCTTTTCGAATAGTGTGTAGGTTCTTTAACGTCCCACAGGGAACTAATGAACATGGAAGTGATTTGTGAGACGGCACCTCTGGCTTATCGTCCTTATCCGAGAAGACTGAAAGTCTAACCATTTGCGAATGTAATTACAAAGGCAGCAATTTTTCCTCAGTTATTTAAAGACCCTGAGTGTTGGTCCGGCCGGAGTCGAACTCACGACCTCCCGCATGGCAGCCCGGTGCTCAACCGACTGAGCCACCGGTGCGCCGTGGTTACAAAATTTCATTTTGGCCTTTTTACTTCTCTTTACTTCTCAGTCATTATATATTTATTTTATTTTCCCGCTACGGCAACGCCTCGTGTGTCGAGGATTATTTGCCGATTTGAGATCAAAGAAAACATGAAACCATTGTTTTTTTTTTCTACAGTTGTATTTAATTAACTTGCTTTGGTGAGACGAGGTGTAAGAACCTGTAAGATAAACTCGGCTAACAAAACGATTTTTTCTCTCTCACTCACCGCTGTGTTAATTTACATTTTCCTGATATCTTCGTTACAAGATTCATTAAAGCCCCTATCGAGTTACACTATGTCAAAAAAACATTACGTCACAGAAGTTACGTAACCATTGGTTATGGAGTTAATTAGATGCACGCCAATGTCAACAATCGTCACGAGGTGTCCCCTTCTCGTCTCTTCTGCATAACTGCAACATCACTTGTGTCTCGGAATACAGACAACCCCAATTGCTGCTCCTCAGGTAAGGATACACAGCTGCTACAAGTGTAGACATGTTTGCTTTTTGTCTTATGCTAAGATTTACAACCCTTGAAATAAACATCAGCTGTTCAGTAATCCGTTCCGATACTCATTCACGTCAATTAATATTTCCTATTTCCTTAGAAACGTCCTTGAAACGTGGTTCCCCTACATTTCATCTTGAAAATAAACACAATCAATTCGTTGAAACTCAAAGTTCAAATGATTCAAATAATAAGCAAGATTTTTAATACAAATTTAGGATTGAGATACCAGATGTATTAGAGAGCGTCATAAATCTGTTATTTGTGTTGTCAAATCTTAAAAACAAGACAGACGTAAATTTTTGACAAGTTGAATACTTTTAAAACTTCCTGTGGTCACCTTGTGGTCAAGGTGAATTGTATCTGGTGAGCTAATAACAAAAGCACCATGCAACACGTGAGAAATGCTTATGTCACGTACGTTGAAAAGGATTTGATTTCCTCAAAGTCAACACTGTAAAGATGAGGCCGAAATAAACACGTTTCGGAAATGTTGGAGGAATTTCCAAAGTGTCATTCAAAAATCGCCGATTTGAGTTAATTGTGAGAAATCTATACACCAAATGTTCTGACCTTTTTTTTTTAGCAAAGAAAGTAATGTGTCTTACAGTGAATATTCATGGTTTCATGATAAGGCCACCCTCTTGACCGAAGTTCACCGGCTGATGCACCATGTTTTTGTTTTTGTTTTTTTTTGACTGACAAAAAGATAATAGAAGCGCTATTTTTTTACTCCTATAAAATTGTGGAAACAACTATTTACATACGCTGATTTTACTCGTGTTCGTCATATTCCCTTGTGACCTGTATACTTTCTCTTGGTTTTTTAGACCGGGCCGTGTGTTTGCTACCGGCTACGCCAACCTCATTACCAATGGTCTGCTTCTCAAATACGGATTTTCTTTAGTGGTATACGTAAAAATGACACTTTCGGATTGGATCCGGCGGACGAAACAGAGAATTATCTAACTAAGTTACAAATCCCGAAAATCCCTTTGAGGCCGGTCGAGGTTGCTCAAAGTCTGGTTAGGACTAACCGTTGGTTAAGAGGTAACAAAACCAATAGGTTTCCATGGTATTTAACGCTTGCTTTGTTTCAAGCAAGTATGAACGGGTCTTACGAACACAGTTCCTTTATCAAAAAGTATGCATTGCTAAAAAATAATGAATAGTTTCTTGGAAACTTTAATCAAACAACCAATTATCATAAATCTCAGCTTAAGTTCCCGTGACAACCTTATTGCATCCTCTTATCAGATGTTGTGGTTGGGCAGGAAGCAATGTTATGTTGTGGGCGAGCTTATGCGCACGTATGGATACTTCTGCGTTAATCATAAAGGCCAAAATACTACATTATCCATAAACCAGGGATAAAAGAATTTTTTGGAGTGTGATTATACATGGTCAAATCTAATTGAAAACGTGGCACTCACGACATTCAGGGTATTGGTACGTCACTGAAAAGACTTATTCTTGGGTAACGCCTATTGGTTTGGACAAAAATGACCTTCACTCCCTTTGGGGCTGGTTGCATGTGCTAAAGCCTCTTAAAAGTGTGAGAAGGTCACGTTGCCTATTGCTGACAAAGGTGTCAAAGCTGCAGTATCGGCAAAAGGGAGGTGTTAGCTAATGAGAAGGCTTGTTCGTTGTTATCTCTGGTTCAATGTAATACGATAGTTTTTGGTATTGAGCATCTTTCTTTCCCAGATTTCTTCGAGTTTGCCAATAGTACTGACGCGTACAAGAGCTAACCACGACTATAAACTTTATCTGAAAAGAGCAGTTTGTAATTGTTACAATATTCTTTCTTCATTCGCATTGTAAGGAAAATTAATGGAATGACTTTCCAGGATACATTGTACATGTCGAATCTTTGTCTGTTTTTAAGACTAGACTTAAAATTTCTTTGAATATTTATTGAAATTTTTTTGAATCAGTAGCTATTAAATTTTCTCTATATAATTTTTGTAAGTTCAGTTAAGTAAGGGAAAGTGTTTTTATACAAGGTTAACCTCACGATTTCCCTTTTCAGGATGTTTTTATATTTGTGTTGTAACTTCCTGAATAAAATGTTAAGTTATGTTATGTTGTAAAAAAAAGTCTCCGTCACTCGCATTTCATAGTTACAGTTAGATAAGAGAATTCGTGTTTTGACATTGAACCTGCGATTTATCCCTTAATCCTATAATGACTTAATTATGCAACTGTTGGTAGAGTTCCATCACAAAGGTAGGAGTACCCTGCGTTTTAAGAGGGTGCCCTATACTTTTTACGTGAAGCATGATGGGGCGATTTATTTTGTCGTGAATCGTGATTTTGAATTATTTTAATTCGTGATTCGTGATTAAAGATGGTAAGATCTTTTCATGTGCACGTGAACGAATTTTTTTTAATTAAACGTGATTCGTGAACCACTGTGTTTTGCGTGATGAATTTCCAGCCATTTTATTGTTTTGAAAATGTATGTGTTGTTTTCGAACGGCTTTGATTAGGTTTTGATAGGACATGGATTTCATATTGCTCGATAAAAGTCATAAAGTAGACAACCAATGGTTTTAAAAGAAATAAGATGAGATATTACGTCATCTTTTGTCGCGTATGCCGACAGACAACCTCAGCAAGATTGGAACCACGTGCTCTGACTTAGGGCTGGTTTGAAGTGAACCGGCTTCAAAAGAGAGAGGGGAATTTTTCTTCCTTTTTACGTGAAGTGTATGAACCGACTTTTGTTCGTTAGAGCGGGAATAGTCGGAATATTGACCAATATTTTGGCTTTCGTGCACAGACGCTACATACATGAATACAACGGACTAACCGTGCGTGACTGGTGCAGGAAATAAGGGAAAACAACTTATACCACAAATAATACGTCTCGGTGAATTCAACGACAGTCCAGGAGACTAACAATCGAATTTTCTGTGTTGAGCAAACTGCCAGGCCCGCAGTTTTACTCCATGCAACTCCAAAAATGGCGGGACTCCAGTGGTAAGAATAAAGACCTTATAGAATATCACAAAAATGGTGTCAAAATGCAGGAAATGCCATTTGAGAGAAACTGAATTTGCAAAATTTCCTGGGGGAGGGAGATACCCCCGGAACCATCCTATAGGCTCGTGCCTTCGGCGCTAAAAAATACGCCCTAATTTCCTTCAAAACTCAAAAGGGGTTGGAATCTCTGCAGGTGAGACAGACCTGCGATTTAGATGACCACTCGATCGAAGAGCCAAACTCGGAGGATAAACACCTTTGTAGAAAGGTTACAAGAAGTGAAAATATTAATTCGTGAATTTAATTTTTATTTTTACGTGAAACGTGATCGTCTCGAATTTAGCGTGAACGTGAAAGCATTTTGACTATTATTCGTGACGCGTGAAAAGGCGAAATATTTTTGCGTAACTGAGTTTTACAAAGGGATATAGGGGACCCTCTTTTAAATTGAGACTGACAGATCCCTTTATTTTTTGCAATACAGTGTTGTTGAGGTGTCCCCACCCCACTTTCAAGCCTTGGCCCCTGTGGGGCCATAGTTAGCTCGATTTCGATAAATACGTAGGACGCAGAGTGGAAATAAAATACATCGCTGATAGATATTTCACGCTTGTGTCAATTGACAGTTTCATTTTCTTTTAATTTTCGTCAATATTTTGTTGGACTGCGCTTTTTTCGATCAGCGGTGACCCAAAGTAGCGCTTGGTATCCGCCCCTTGTAAGCAATACCTTGGCAACGGGGAGAAACTTTCAAAAGCAACCATGTTTTCTTTACAAGTAAACTGTAACCAGTTAGCAGTAGTATTTTGCTGTTTTACTCTTGTTTAAAGCCAGTTATCTATTTATAACGTCGCAAAAAGGAATATTCGTCTTCACAGACAGCGTTCGAAGTCTCACTTGGGGTTTAAAAGGTTTGAATTTTAGACTCTTCGATCAACATGTCTATCGCGGTCGCTACCCCACGGCACTGTTTCGGCTTGAAGGCTGATGTGGCGGATAATATTTGCTATCTGGACGAACAGACGATCATTTATCCATCGGGATCGAACTGTATTCTCTTCAATATCGATCAGAAATCGCAACGATTTATTCCCGGTACGGACAAAAGTACAGGAATGACCGCAATATCCGTCAGTCCAAATCGTCGGTACGTTGCCATCGCCGAGAAAGGAGAAAAAGCTAGTATTACTATATACGATCTTAACACGCTGCGGAAGAAAAAAGTACTTAGTTCCATAGAAGTTCAGTCCACCGAGTTTGTAAGCCTTGCCTTCTCGCCGGATTCAAAATATCTTGTGTCTCAAGGAGGAAGGCCTGACTGGACGCTGTTGTACTGGACTTGGGAAAAAGCAAAGGTTATGGCTGTCACAAAATCTACAAATCAAATGAACTCTCCAGTGTATCAGGTAACTTGATAACAGGATACCTTAAATGAGTACTATCTGTATTAATGAGTTTCAGTTCGACAATATTGGTGTAATCATTCTATCATTAGTATGATCATTGTAATTATCATAGTCATCATCATTATTATGAAAACAAGGTTTAGACCTTGTTGCAGTGTTTGTGCCAAAAAGTGAGATTGTATTTGGTCAACGAATTTTGACAAAAAATATTTGGACATCATTTTGTTTTTCTGGGAAATAACACCTTTCAGCTCGGTAAAAATTAATACTACTACTACTAATAATAATAATAGGATATCTGGGCATCCAGAAGTTTTTACTGCCAATGATAATGATAATAATAATACTCATCATCATCATCATCATCATCATTATCGTTATTATCATTATCATTATCATTATTATTATAACAATAACATAAAAGACTTTAATACAAGTGCTTTCACAAGGTGGCTAGGGAGTTGGTATATTTTATACTAATTATGTACACACAAAGTTTGCATGTACATAATTAGTATAAAATATACCAACTCCCAACATATATATATATTTAACTTACTTTCAAGTACTGTACAAATTACTGACT
>NC_090878.1:9992810-9997810 GCF_036669935.1 Montipora foliosa | reverse complement strand
TTGACTCGGATCGACAAACCAACTCAAGTCCATCGCACTAGCTACATGTAGTCGATCCACGGGGATTTTTTTCCCTCCCTTTTCGCCATTCTTGCTGAATTTTTGACGTCTCTTGCAAACCGACTTCCCGCACCACGGGTCGAGTCGGCTCAGCTTCGATCACTGGGCAAATGTTGATGTGACTCAGTTTGGGTATATCAGACAGCCCTCTGCTAACAAAGTGCTTTACTTTTTTTTAACTTTCAAGCTATAATTAAACTCAATACTAAATTTGAATGGATGAATAAATTTAAAAAATCCCGGTTAATGTAAGCTGATTCTTAAAAAAAGGTGCAAACCTGATACCCTCAATATGACACTCTTGAAAATCTTTCAAGGATCTTACATTGTCAGGTGAGCTGACTTTCAATTTGATTCTGATCCTCATCTTTCTTGCCAGAAGCTCAATGTTGTTGACTAGTAATAATAATAATAATAATAATAATAATAATAATAATCATAATAATAATAATAATAATAATAATAATAACAATAATAATAGTTTATTGATATCTCTCTCGCAGCCTAAAGGCTGAATTACAAGGATGGTCAGTGACAATAACAGAAGACAATACAATACAAAGACAGTCAAATAGATAATTATATTTAATATGATTAAAAGCATTAAATAACAGAGAGAAAATAACAGA
Source organism: Montipora foliosa (assembly GCF_036669935.1). Lineage (NCBI taxonomy): Eukaryota > Metazoa > Cnidaria > Anthozoa > Scleractinia > Acroporidae > Montipora > Montipora foliosa. The sequence continues at coordinate 9,997,121 of NC_090878.1, read as the reverse complement.
GAAGAGGTTTACAACTGATCTTGATACTTAATGATGTAGAAATCTGCGAACCGTTTTGTCTTAGGGACAAAGCGCACCGGAACACATTCGCCTGAACGGAGGCAGTATGGCCTGTCTATTGACACACAAGGAATTAATGGCTTGAGTATAGGAGACGACAATTCTCAGGTGGCCCCAGATGTTCCCAGTTGATGAGTAAAATCGTCTGGCATTAGACAGAATAAAATCGGTTAATTCTCAATCCCAGGGGTCAAGGGATTTAAGACCTTCCAAGGTTTTTAATGCAAGCATCCCTGCAGATCTTACCAAGCTCATTACACTTGTTTTTAATAAAACCTTTGGAATCCGCTCAAAAGATTAATTTAAGATCTTCCTAATATCTTTTACCTTCCAGGATCTTAAACAGATCTTTGAAGATTGAAAGATCCTTGTGAGATTTATCATGAGATTGACTATGTGAAATTCGTTTTAGTGCGGTAGATAATTTTTTTCAGTTAACTTAATAAATCAGAATTTGTACATGCAGTTTTGCTTTACTTTTGACTAAAATAAAACACATAGGCACAGGCTCAGATAATTGTTTAATACGATCTTGGGCCCTTGTCCATGTTCAACGATGATCAGTTTTCATGTACATGTATTTATTTGTTGAAGACAGAGTTGGGAAGTGGTACATAAAGACAGTTGTGGAAAGTATAAAGTTTCATTTAAAACCACTGTTGACTTGTATGAAGCTGGAATAATGCATACAGCGATGAATTGCATTGGTTTTGATGAATAAAGAAATCACCCATTTTTGACATTTTTTAACATTTATTTTAAATTTTACCAGGGTGATATTGCTTCATTTGAGCTACTGTCCCAGGCATTTCACCATGGTGTCATTACTGGTATGGATGTGTGTATAAGGAAACCATTGATAGCAACTTGTGGCCTGGACAGATCAGTGAGAATATGGAACTACGAAGCATGGTAAAGCAATTAAATTTCAACTTAACAAAAAGTCAATAAAGATCGGACGACAACATCAGGCCACTGTACTTGCAGATTTTTCAAAGTTGCTAGCACATGACACGAAATCGCCTTTCGTGTGAGGGTGGTAACTTACTTTTGAACGGTACTGACAGTTCATAGGAAGTAGACTTTCTGGAGGATTTTGCTAGTAATAGACCTTGCTTATAAATGACACCTGTTTTATTATTCTTTTGCAATTTACAAATTAGCATACATGTACCAAGCCTCATTTCAGAGCAACAATTCTTTTCAATTCACTGTATGGTATAGAGACTCGATAGGCTAATTCGCACTTGGACAAAAGGATTTTAAATTGACCACCATTTATGAATAAGGTCTATGAAGGGGAATTAGATTACATTTTGACATCATCTGTGATATATTACTGAACATGCGTATTTGTTTGATTGCACCAGACGTCGCGTCGGTTATGTTGGTGGAGAGAACGATAGCGAAAACGTCTTTTGGGATAATTTTGACTCTATTATTATGCAAAACTTGAGCTACTTTTTTCTATTGTTTTGGCACTAACATGGCCATCTTATCACGTGACTGCAAGCAAAGAATGGCAGCATGGTATCATAGTTAATCGAGGGACTGGTTTAATATGAAACCGTGAAACCGTCAAAAGTGAGAACAATGTTGTCGCAATATAACCACATTCGCAGGCTCTTTCTTATGGACAATGGAGGCATTGAAGAGAGACCGTGACCTTGCACAATATTTTGTTTTCGCTTCGCATGGGTTTGCAAATTAGTTTCGCATAATTTAATCGAAAGATTATGTTGTGGAAAAAAGGTGTGGTTTGTGCACCGTCAAGGCCAAAAATACGGACAAAAACATGAAACTGTTACAGTAACACTTGTCGAGTTTTATAACCATCGTCATGCATTAAGTATGATGGACTCTATTTTTTAAGTAGATCACAGACAGGATATGAGCAAAAATCAAACTACAATGTAGTGAGCTTTAATTTTTGGCAAAACGGAAATTGCAGTCAAATTTTAGCGTTTGCAGTAAACATGATGCAGGGTTCGTGCTACTCCTTGAAGTCCTTGAAAAGCCCTGGAATTTAATTTTGGACTTGAAGGGCGCTTGAAAAGCCCTCAAAAAAAAAAGGATTTTGTGGGAAACTGCTTGAAAACTCCTTGAATTTTTTCTTAGGTGAAAGTTGTAGAGATTGCATCATGCCAAGAAAAAATGAAGATCACGCTAAGTTAAAGACAAGACATCTCAATAATTGAGCAAATTGACTATTGGGGAAAGATAAATGTAACAATTAAAATGCCCGTGCGTGCACTTAACTTGCAGGATGTGGGAAAGAATGAATATCAATGTAGGCTTTTTCACCAAAGAAAACACTGAAACGCGATGAATGGCATAGAAATCTCCTTACAAACACTCCTTGAAAACTCAATTTCTGGTTCTTCTATACATAAAATCCAGCACGAACCCTGTGATGCTAAAATCTCTCGACTGCCTTCAAGTTCTCTGGAACGTCTTCAACGTTTTCGTTGACCAATTTTTTGTATTTCCCTGCAGTTCTCTAGAACAGCACAAAGAGTTTCAAGAAGAATGTTATAGTATTGCACTTCATCCCTCTGGGCTGTACATCTTGGTTGGATTCAGTGACAAACTGCGGCTTATGAATCTTCTCATTGATGATATCAGATCTTTCAAAGAGTTTACCATCCGAGGCTGCAGAGAGGTTGGTGCCGTTAAACTTTTAACAAAATGATGTAATGGGCCTTATTCGCGCGGCCGCCATATTGGCCATAGACAATAGATTTCGTACCCTGAGCCTCGAGTTGAAATGCTTGGGAACGAGTTTCGGTTTCAGTCCCTCGGGACTCAACATGGCTGCCGTGCGATTAAATTAAGGCCCATTAGCGTAGCCAGTGACAACAGACTCGGGCCATCAAATGAGCCAATCAGAACACGAAACAACGGTATGCAGCCGGTTCTGAGCCCGGGAAATTGCGACCAAGCAAGCCTCTCCTCGGAGTCGAGCTGTACTTATGCCACTGATGGGTGTAAATTTGGCACAATGTTCTTGAACCAATCTAGCGGTACATTTATGTGTGTTATAGCCTTAATCTTGGATGGCGAGTAAATTCAAGGTGAAGCATTGGATGGAGGTGACTTTCTTAAAATCCCACAAAACTTATCTCTCGGTTGACTCGCATGTTCGAGCCCTTAGCATCTCTTGTTAGATGTTTTACGCGCTCTGCTAACGTTCACTTAGAAAGTACTCGATTATCAGGTGTAGAGTTTTCATGCCAACAACTGGCCTCTGGACTTGTTGTTGAACTCTTTTTCTACCTTCAGAACGAAACTGTGGAACTCTTTACTTCGTCAGTGGCGTACAATTTGAAGAGATCCTCAGTTTAAATGACGGATCCGTGAAGGACTGCTTACATGTACAGTACTTGGGGTTGAAGATGATTTATAATATGAACGTCCAGTCGTTAATATCACAATTTATTTAGTTTAATTTAAAATTTGAGTTTTCTGATTACCTACTATTTTTATTCTCGTAATGAATCAGCTAGTTTGCGTGATGTATTTCCCAATTCAAAGAACATTCAAATACAGATTGCCACCTGTTGCGGAGAGTAGAACTCAATTCTAGTTTCCGCAACGGTTTCTGCAACTGGTCTCGCAACGTTTTTGACCGTTGCAAGGTATGTTTTTATTGGGCAATGATTCGTGCAACTTGTCTCGCAATGGCCTTGTGAGACAAGTTGCACGAGAAATTGCACAGTGTACAGCGTCTTAAGTTTACCCCGATAGTATTGTGCATTTTGTAAACTCAATACGCTGTAATGAAAATAAACTCTCCTTTTTCTAACGCAATTTTACACAACAAAAATGCAACCTTTATAGACCTTATTCATAAATGGCGGTCAATTTATAATTCTTTTGTCGAAGTGCAAATTAGCCTACCAAGCCTCCATACCATTCAGTGAATTGAAAAGAATTCTTGCTTTAAAATGAGGCTTGGTAGGCTAATTTGCACGTGGACAAAAGAATTATAAATGTGACCGCCATTTATGAATAAGGTCTATGACGGTGCCTACTGTTGTTATTGCGCATACGTTCTGCGCATCTTCCAGATACTCGGGTTTCCTGTGGGTGGTGCTTATTAATACAGGGATGTTTTTGCGCGGTTCAAAACTATGCGGAGAAAGCGGAACTTAGCAATTGCTCTGGGTATTCAAAAAGAAAATTGGGGGTAACCATGCAATGTTCTGAGATAATTAAGCTTCATTTTGGAAAAGAACGCAGGACATCGCT
>NC_090878.1:9980310-9987810 GCF_036669935.1 Montipora foliosa | reverse complement strand
GGAACGATAGAAGCGAGATAAGTCGGGAAATAGCCAGCCAAAAACCGCTAAAAATCTGTCCACCATTACTCGGACGGCATTGGAGAAGCCTGCGATTATTTTGTAAGCGGTCTTCACGCAAGACTTGGCTCGTGACGTCATACGCGCATCGCTTCGTGGGCGTTTGACAAAGCGAACAAGTCGATCAAGGAGTAATATATATATTATCAGCAAAAAGCAACTCGGCGATCTCTCGCATCTCATAGACGGCATGGGAAATTAGCCGCGTTTATTTTGAGCGTTGCGCATATGACGTCAGACCCTTGGCGATCCAGCTAGACCCAATCCTTTTCCTTGCTCACGGTCATTTGCCGTTCGAGTAATGGCGGACAGCGAAAACCGAAAAACTACGTTACAATAATCATACTTTCCGAGGGAATTTTGAGATAAAATTGGCATGATACCTATTTAGTACGTCTATTTTCAAAATATAAAGAAAAAAGGACATGCAAAGTTTTCATCGTAGTGGCACTTTAAAAACACATTTCTTCATTAGAGTGGTTTGCAATTGAGTTTCGAAAGTAATTAGCAAATTGCTTTGGTTTTGCATTACTTCACTCAGTGATTGGTTCAAAGTTCTCGCACCAGTTTTTTTTACCAATCAGAAGTGAAACCAAAACCAATCGTGGCTCGCTCGTGCACATTTTCCCGCGCTTGTGTCCGCTACGTGTAATTACTTCCGAGTTTTGATTGGTTTACTGGATTGTATCCCTCCTTTTTGATTGGCCAAAGTAATTACATTTACTTTGGTTTTGGTTTTACGACACTCGATTAAAACCCGCTCTACATTTCGACAATTTCTGTCCTAAAGCAGAACAATTGACACCTGAACCAAGTTAATGGCTTAACCTCCACGAGCGTATTGGTTGAGCAAACAAACTAGTGATCGGAAGGTTCGACTTCTGTTCGAAGCGCCCGGAATTTTTTCCGAATACTCCCGAGTCATCATCGGAAAACAGGACAGACATAACTCCGTGGTAGGTAGGTAGGTAGGTTATCCGGACTAGTAATCGGAATGTCGTATACTTGACTTCCGTTCGGAGCGCTCGGATTTTTGTTCGAGTATTCCCGAGTCAACATTAAAAGAAAAAAACACAATAGTATAGATCTTTCGTTACCCTTTTCTGTTCGCCGTTAAAATTTGGTTGCAAACCGCTTATTGGGTTGTCTATTGGGCAGTGATTTGACCAATGGATAGCGAAATCTTCCCTTCAAGTAACTGGAAAGGAAATGAACTTTATTTAAGTGTCTAATCTTCTAGCGCTGTAGAGCACTAATCGGGGACAATGTAAATTGAAATTAACAAGTTAACGCAAATCAAATCAAATTTTGGTTTTTGAGGAGAGGGGAAACCGGAGTACCCGGAGAAAACTTCTCGGTGCAGAGTAGAGAACCAACAAACTGAATACACATATGACGCCGAGTCTGGGAATCGAACCCGGGCCACACTGGTGGGAGGCGAGTGCTCTCACCACTACGCCATCCCTGCACCCCAAGAGAAGATAAAACCGGAGAAAAACCTTTCGGTGCAGAGTAGAGAACCAACAAACTCAACCCACTTATGACGCCGAGTCTGGGAATCGAACCCGGGCCACATTGGTGGGAGGCGAGTGCTCTCACCATTGCGCCATCCCTGCATCCCGCCATCCCTGGGGCCAGAGAAATAGTGTTTGAAAGACTGACCTCTTCTAATGTGGTAACTTTGCAGGTTCTCAAGACAGACAAGGACAAAGAAGAGGCAAAACACGAAGAAGAAATTGCAGATTTTTTGGAAAAACACGGTAAAGAGCTACAGGATCTGGAGTCAGCCAACAACCAGAAGCTTATGTCAGAATATGAGAAATACCAAGAACTTCAAGCGAAGAGCCAGAAGATGCAGGAAGATTACGAGCGACAACTGACGGAGATGGAAGAATCCAAAGAACAAGCATTGGAAGAGTTGACGGAGTACTACGAGAATAAACTGACGGAGAAAAGCGCACAGCTGGAACAGGTAATTCCGATAAGGATTGGAGACGAACCTTCAATTTGAAATTAAATTCCCTTCCCCAAGAAAATGCACATCCGGTTTGAGGTTTACGCGAGTTCGGTGGTCCTTAATTTTCGCTTGAACAAGTCTTTGAGGGGAAATGATAGAGCGGTAGGCCGGTTTCATCTCTAAACCGACGTGCAGTCCGTGGAATCACTGCTTTAGTTAAAGTGCAGCTCTGGACCGCGATTTCGTAATAAGAGGTACTGAATAGTATTATATTTCGGGTAAACTTTGTTAGCCCACTGTTTGGGTAAAATGCTTTGAATCCTACTCGCACTAAGTTAAGTATAAATACTAAGGTGATCCTCTCTGCTGGTGGCTGTGTTTTATTTTTCGTTGAGTTGATCGATATGTACGGAAACGGGAGATTAGTTCTCTCTTCTCCTGAATATCGGAATGGGCAAGTTTTCTTTCTCATTGCAAGTTCGCCTAATATTAAGTAACGTGAATCACTCATTATGGCGAGAGGAAGGCCTCTCGAAAAAGCCCCTCCTTTTTTTTCAAGGGAATTAGTCCACTTGCAAACTTTATGGTAATTAGACTATAGGTCTAGTAAGATAATGGTTTGACACTGAACGAAACATCAAAAAATAGTCAGTGTCAAAGCATTATCCTACTATGTTAGCTCCTGGCTACCACTACTCTACTTTTAGACTATGTTTACTTGTTACCGATTAAACACAAAATCTTAAAGGGGTTTGCCTTGCTCCATTCGGAAAAGATGTAGCGGAAGTGAGACTTGCTCAAAAGCCCACTTGCTTACACAGGACCCTCAGAGAAGCCGCAGGATCTCTTCCCCGAACTTAAAGGGTGCTCTTGAGTTAACTAAATTTCACCTTAATTTTATTTGCTTCGTGTTTATTCATTTTATTACAGTCGCAAGATGAATCTAGACAACAGTTAACAGAGTACGAAGAAACAAAGAAGCAGATCGAAGAAGACGCTGATCGAGAAATCTTGGATATTAAAAACAAGTACGAGAGACGTTTGAGAGAGGAGAAGGAAGCCAATTTGAGACTGAAGGGTGAAACAGGCATCATGCGAAAAAAGGTAAAACCCCTCGGCGCGAAACCCTCTGTTTGAAGGATAAGGAAAATTTAAGGTTAGGATAAGTATTGGATTAGAGTTAGTTTCAGATCTTAGAGAGATTTACGAAAGAGACAAGTGAGCCTCGTACTTACCTGGGACAATCTGGGTGAGGCTAAATCGCGTGGGTCGTGCGTCGAGGGCCGTGTTTGTTTAAAAATAAAAATAAAAATAAATATATATATATGAGCTTCCTCAGTGCTCGGTCCAAATTTGTCTTAGGTCTTAGGTCTTGTCTGTTTCGAGAATTTCCAGTCGTTGATAAAAACTTTGAAAAGGGTTAGGGTTAGGGTTAGGGACCAACGACCAACGACCCACGACACACAACCCACGACTCACGACCCACTTACCCACGCCGATTAGGCACTCTCGGACAATCTAAGCAATGGGCCATTTCCGAGTTCATGTCAGCCTCCTGTTCAAAGCGAAGCTAAGTGCGACGTTTTTGTGATGCTAATTAGTTCTACATTAAATATGAATTTTAATCTAGTAACCTGAGTTCAAGAGTCCATGACTAGGAGCGAACAACTCCCATACTAAGCCTATGCGCGGCCTTTTTGCAGGCCGCTCTATTTTTAGACTTCCTTTTCCGCAAAATAACTAAGGCATTTCCGGTTCGGTGACGCTATGACGTCAAGTTAGTTTCTTGTGATTGGTCATCGGGCTCCCTCGGGAGTCTCATTCGCGGGAAATTTAATTTGAAAATAAATCGGTCTTTGAAAACGTCGTGCAGGAATATAGGGCTGTTGTTCGTTCCTAGTCATGGGCTCCGGTCTGAGTTCGATATTTCATAAGGCAGTTCAGTCTTTTTTTATAGGGCGAAAAAAACTTAAAAAAGAAATCATTCCCTTGCTTTAAATGGCATCGAAGATTTGCAAGAGAGACCACAGACTTGTAGCTGTGTGATGCAACCAAGCAGCGTCCTTGGGATTTTGAAATGCTAGATAAAACTTTCATTAAATCGTGTTAAAATTGCTCTGTTGATTGTTTTAGTTTACAAGCCTGCAGAAAGAGATCGACAATTGCAAGGCCGATATACAAAGGCAGCAAAACGAGAACAACAAACTACAAGGAGTCATCAAATCTCTGGAGAAAGATATATATGGACTGAAAAAAGAGATTCAAGAACGAGACGAAACCATTCAAGATAAGGTACTTGCAGTTGCCGTCATCTTAGATCAAGTATTCCACGCAGCCATTCTCGTGTTGTCACGCAACTCTCCTTCCCAGAATCGTTGCGTGACGACACAAAGAACGGCTACGTGGAGACTACTTAACACATCGCTGAAGAAGCCTATTTTGTTCCCCTGGAAAATACCCTTAGCCTATTATATTATTTTCTTACTTGAAAGCACGCCTGATCTTGGGCACTTTTGACAAGTCCAAGCCAGTTTGTACGAAACGGGAGTTCATAATTAGTCGTTGGAAACGTTCAAGTTTATCACGATGGTGGCCCACCATTCGCCTTAGTCTTCGCTCGGCCCTTTTCAATGAGCAAAGGAATGGTAACGTAGATTCAAGAGTGAAGATTTTCTGAATAAATAGGTCCTGGATTCTTTAAAGGAGCAAGTTATGCTGTTTAGCGATAAAGCTTCTGAAGCCCAGTTCAACTCTCGCCTGTGACTGCTTACTTGAGTCGGTTGGTCAGGAGCTTTTAAACACTTTGAGGTTCTTTTTATAGCCAACTGGTTTTCCTCTCACTATTTCGGATTCTTGACTCTCTTATCTCCAATTGTATTCAGTTTATTTGTATTTGTTTGATCTGCATGAAAATTCTTTCACTTCAAGAGGAGTAATCAATTAAATAACCTTATTCGTTCAATAGTCTGTTCGAACATTCATTCATTCATTTCAGTATAAATTTACAATGACGCTGTTCTGTCTGTTAAAGGAAAAACGGATCTATGACTTGAAAAAGAAAAATCAAGAGTTGGAGAAGTTCAAGTTCGTGTTGGATTACAAAATAAAAGAGCTGAAGAAACAAATAGAGCCCAGAGAAAATGATATTAAGGCCATGAAAGAACAAATACAAGAGGTGAGAAGACGATTTGTACAGCGCCTTGGGAACCATAGAGAGCAATTCCCTAATAAATATTTCCTTACAACACGGGGCTTTCAAAACTACAGAGACGCGTTATCCGTCTAGGGAAAATATGGCGGAATTATGAAGAGACAGGGGTAGCTCAGTCGAACGGTGCGCGGCTTTTTGAGTTAGAGGTCGCTAGTTCGATCCCCGTCTCATTCCATCGACGTCTGTTTCGACTTTCATCTGGTCCCTGTAGCTGTAGCTTTGAACACCCGTAAAACGGAGCATTGACGGAGGAAGGGGGGGGGGGGGTAAAGGTGCGCACCGAGGGCCACAAGTAAATCAGTAACTCTAGTTCACTGTCACGTGTTACCCTCGTAAAATAGGGACCTCTGTGGCTCTGGCATTCTATCCGTCTTTTGTAAAGACGAGAGAAAATTTGTGAGGAACACAATTTGTTTACAGAAGGAACTTACGCAAACATTTTTAAAACGTCTGTTGAGTTTGTCTAGTGCAGAGACGAGCACAAGACTTGTTATGCATCCAGACGAATTGTTCCTTTAGTACATCTTTGAAGACGGTTTTAATAAGATAGTGCAGCTAGACGGATGACGCGTCTTTTGCCCGTCTTTATGCTTGACGAGCTAAACAATCGCTCTCCTCAAAAAAGTTTGCTCATGTTCTTTCTCGACGGATTCATGCGTCTCCAGTTTAAGAACGGTCATTTTGGCAAACGTTATCCGAATGCTGCATGAGCGTGGCTCGAAGCGGTTGTCCAACGGTGGTTAGCTGGCATTTGTTTGAGATCCACAGCGAAAGCTAACCTCTAGACGAGGATGTGGTAACAATGTTGGTTTCACCTCATTCAACATGTTGAAGAACAATCGTTCTGGCATTGATACGTCCAACAAAGAGTAAAATTAAGCGAAATCATGATAACATTCATCTAACGACAACTATTATATAACTCATTGCCAATCAACGTGAGATGTTAGACGCCCTTCGTTTTCGTCACCAAAATGTTGCAACGTTTAACGTGAGCTTAATATTGAGGCCTTGCTAAACCTGGCAAAGTTTTCTTGAATTGTTAATCTTCAAGGAAACCGGGTAATGTTGAAATATGCTTTTCGAAAGAAAATTTTGCGACCGGGAAGCAAAAATGTTTTGAATAGAGTGTTTTCACGTGACGTCACGGCGGCCATGTTGGTGTCCCCAACTAATCCTCCGGGAATTGAACTCTGTTATCATGCAAACGTTTTCTTTTGTTCTGGTGGAAAAACAAGGTTACTGATCACGTGAGTGAAAACACTCTTTAGATTAAAAAGGTATCTTCATCATCATCATCGTAGTAGTCGTCGTCATTATCGTCGTCATCATCGTTGTCGTCGTCATTGTCGTCGTCATTGTCGTCGTCATCATCGTCATTGTCGTCGTCTTCATCATCATCATCGTTATTTGTATTTGAGACTGGTTTTTTACAGCCTCAATACATGTTCTCAATACTCGCTGCGCGCTCGCTTTGCGTGAGCTACGCGTTCACTCTGCACTTTGCGCGTATTGGACGTGGGTGTGGAAAGTTCACTGGCGTTGGGGCGCACAGAAAAATGTTAATTGTGTCAGCACTTGACTGTTTGCACTCAGAACTCGCTTTCTTATTTCATCCCTTATTTTTAGATGGAGAGCGAGCTTGAACGGTTCCACAAACAAAACACAAGTCTTGAACTAAACATCACGGAGCTTAGACTCAAACTGAAGGCTACAGACAAGGAGATGCATCTGGAGAGACAACGGGTAAAAACCTTTTCGTGAATTTGCCTTCAGTTCTCAGTTTGCCAGCTTTCTATGACCAGCGATTTGCACGTGTCGGCTATAGCTCCAGCTTTTGGGGAATGTGTTTACCACATATGCTCCTTTCGAACAACCTAAGCCAAACCCTAGTTGTTGAAAAAGTGGTATCTGCTGGATAAATCTCTTTCTAGTGGATAACTGCTCATTTAATTTTAATAGCACTTCTCCTCTGATGGAGAGCTATTTCTACGGTTGATTGCGCTGTCCACCTTTCGAACATGCATTTAAGGCTCGGGCTTGATGTTAGAGGGATCGAATAAGATGTCGTAGCTCATTTTTTACTTTTGCTTCCAAGGTTCGTGACGTTGAAGCTGTAGTTAAAAGGTTCAAAACTGATCTTCATAACTGTGTTGGATTTATTCAAGAACCGAAAAAACTCAAAGAAAATGTCAAGTCGTTGTATCAAAAATACGTCCAAGACGAAACGGTAGGTTGATAAAAGAATAACTGTAGTAGCAATTTTACAATT
>NC_090878.1:9907810-9977810 GCF_036669935.1 Montipora foliosa | reverse complement strand
ATAATCCTGTAGGACGTAAAAGAACCCGCACACTTGTCGCAAAGAGTAGGGCATGTAGTTCCCGGTGTTGTGGTCTGTCTTCTGTGGTGTATCATGGTTGGGAGGGTAATTGCTCGGAGATATTAGCTACACCAAGCTACTCTAAAAATCCAAGGGTAAATAAAGATATATGATATGATGATGATATGATACAACAACGTCGTTTACGCACAGAAATGCACCGTTTCCGGTGAAAGGGCAAATGATTGACAGGATAGCGCAATGCGGGCGCGGGTTCCGTATGCACGGCCTATCCCTTCTTTGAACCAACTAGGCCTAGTATTTCTTTGTCGACAAACTCAAATTGTTCAACAAACATTTTCTTGTCACAGGAAAACGTTACGCTTATCAAGGAAATCAACGACCTCAGGCGTGAACTCAAGATCGCCCGCACTCAAGTCCATGATCTTGAAACCGCAATAGGTGTCATGCGCAAACAGCAGTTCTCCGACGGAGAGGACTCTGGGAACACAGACAACAGATTATCTTCAGACGAAAATAACGAGATGGAAAAGATGATTGACATGCAGAAAGGGGAGATCAGGAAATTGCGCGTCCAAATAAGTGAAATGGAAAATGTTATTAACTCTCGACCACCTTCGGGATCGAGGTTACCTCCTGTCGGTGTTATTTAAATATTTGACACTTTTTTTTATCTCATGTGACTTATTAACTGTTTTAAAACTGACCACAAAGGAGGAATTTCTTTTTTCAACTCGCATGTCCAATTTTAACACCTTTAACAATGACTCAAATTTTGGCGGGAAAGCTACTTGCTGTCGAATCCTGAGGTGAATTTGGCGGGAACTGTCTTGTGGTTGTAATTTGCCCTTGATAAAAACGTTTTTTGTTTTTTCACTTCTAAACGATATGGATCTATGAACTCAGTATCTTCAACGTATATGTTATTATTTTCGTTTTGTAAGACTGATTTTATTGAACGCTTGTAAATAGAACCGGACTTTTGTTCAACCAAACCGTCTCAGCCAATTTTTAAAGTGTAGACATTTTAAGTTCACGATGCATTCTATTACTCCAAATCTGTAAAATATCATAGACTTCTAAAAAAGCCTGTAAATAAATAGTATTTTGAATCTAGTAATTTCAGCTTTCCTTTTTTAATTTCTTTCTTTCTTCCTTTCTTTCTTCCTATCTATCTATCTATCTATCTATCTATCTATCTATCTATCTATCGAAATTGTGCAACTTGCTCATTTCACTTTAACAACTTCTCGAACATCACTTATCTCATCTCCGCCCTCAAAATATCTTTTGATATTTTCTCCATATCCTCTATCACGCATTGCCTGTTTCTAATGCAGCCCTTACCAAACCCGACAGTTGATTAATTAATTAATACGAAGTTGATTGCAGGGTTCGTCCTACTCCTTGAAGTCCTCGAAAAGCCCTGGAATTTAATTTTAAGTATCAAGGGCGCTTGAAAAGCCCTTGACAAAGAGAATTTTGTGGGAAACTGCTTGAAAACTCCTTGAATTTTTGCTTGGGTAAAAATTGATATGTCCACGTTTGACCCTAATTAGATGCACGCGGATTTCAATAAGCGTCACGAAGTGTCTCCTTTCTCTTCTCGCCAACTTCAACATCACTTGTGTCTCAGAATACAGACAATTTATGTCACAAAGTGTCCGCCAAATGCTGCCCTATAAGTAAAGATTAACTGCTGCATTTACCCAAAGCTAAAAATAACGCAACCTTTACCCTTACCTTATTGTTGAAAATAGGTAGCAAATGCTTAGACTTAAAGGGACACTTTGTGTTGGATGTCAAAATTGGGCGTGCATCTAATTAGGGTCAAACCTGGATATAAGTGGATTACATGCAAAAATTAACATGCCCGTGCGTGCACTTAACTCGCAGGACGTGGGAAAGAATATCAAGGTAGGCTTTTTAGCAAAGAAAACACTGAAACACGATGTATGGCATAGATATCTTCTTACGAACACTTCTTGAATACTCCTGGAATTTTACATACAAAATCCAGCGCAAACGCTGTGATTGATAAAGTGCCTAGGGCTATGGTGAAAGACTGTTTCTGGGTAATGGGGCTGGGTTCCAATTTAATACCAAGGGGACTTCTGGGATTCGTTTAAAAGAAGCCTGTGATTTAAACCCCTTCAAAGTATAGCGACCGGTTGTGCAATAAATATAATTGGATTGAGTTGCTTATATACGCGCACCAGTAGCAGAGAATTTCTTAAGAAACAAAGACGACACAAGTTTTCAGGTGAGGACATTGTTTGTATCTAAGGAAGCGAAAACAGCTAGAGCTAAAGAGAATGTTTTTTTGTTAATCGGCCATCAGTGGCCTGACTGAGTATTCCATGATCACCAGTTTCACTCCTATTGTAAAGTGAAATGGGGACTTACTGTTATCATAGAAGGAGTGGAAAGAAATGTTGTTTACGCTAACAAAGAAGGCTTTAGGGTAGCAGGTTCTGGGATGCCTACCAGTGTAAGATTTATAAAAATTAGCATATTCTTCCTCAGCGGCACGATGAAATTTTAGATGTGACACGCGCACTCCGTGCATTGCGCGCTCTCCCAATTTGCACGTGTCTGAACTCGAGGCTGTGAATTGCGCAAGTTTTGTTTGGTATGAACCGCGCATGATTCAGTCAAGTTCAGCTGCGGAATTTCTGCGGAATGTGTACAATCTCGTTCCCAGAGTCATCGTTTCCTTGACCAGCGGTCGGGAAAGAGAGACTCTGGTCGAATCCAAAAAAGGCCATATTTGACTGCTTGTTGAAAAACGGTTTTATTTCCCGCCATTTTCAGTCTAAATTCGAAAATCGTGCTTTCTTGTAGATTTTTATCGACACGAGGTTGAAGATGATCTAGAAATAAATCTTTTTACAACTTACCAGTTCCGTAACGTTTTTGTTTTTGAAAATACAGCAATTGTCAATTGCGTGACACCAGACGCTGAAATCTGTTTTGATTGATAAAATGATGTATCTCGTTATTCTCCGCAGTTTTAACGCTTCGAGTGTACTAGGAGATGTTTGTAAACTCATGTGTACTGTCTTGGGAGTGAAAAGTAAGCGCTGTCATGGCAAGGTGAACTCCATTGTTGATTTCTTTTGATTTCTAACCGTCTCCCCTCACGCACGCGCAGTTATTTAACTCTGGTTCCGGTTTTGGATTTTTCCAGACTCTCCCGCGCCCGTTCTGCTGGAAAAGGGTAACGGAGGCTCTGGGAACGAGATTGGAATGTCTACAAAAAACGTTCGCCGTTCAAAGCTGTGTACAAACATTCCCATCATCTGTCAACTTGGCACATGGTGGCACTCCGTGCAATTTTACAGCATCCTATAATCTCTGAAATTAGAACCCTTGAAAATGTGAAATTTAGAAAAAGGTGCCTTGTTGCCACGATTGTCTCTCTCCGTCAGGGTACGACTTGGATCAAATGAAAGAAGACGACAGGGAAGAGAAAATTAAAGTAAGAACAAACTAAAATGCCTGGATAAAAGCATCGCATAAAAGTGCCCAAACGTCTAATACAAACTATATATGAGTTTGAATAAGCATGTATGTAACGATCTCTCTAACATAAATTATCTCGACTCCGAAGCCCACTGATTTTTTTTTTCAGTTCTTGGTTTTTAACTTCTCTATAAATTTACGCCGTGGTACGTACTGAGACCTAGTATCCGCTATGATACCCTTTCTGAGCAGCAAGGAGACTGAGTTCCAATTTAATACCAATCAAAGGGACTTCTGGGATCAACTGGCAAAAGCGGGCGATTCAAGAACGAAATGAAGTGGATTTAGTTGTTTAAAGCGCACAAGGAACAGAGAATTTCATAAGTAAGGGAACAAAGACGTCACAGGTTTTCAGGTAAGAACATTGTTTGCTTCTAAGGAAGCAGCTAGAGCGAGGGAAAACGATATTCAATGTTAATCGGCCGTGATCGGTTCTCTGACTCATCTGTTCACGATCACCAAGTTAAACTCTCAGAGTGAAATGAGATGATTACGTAGTTACACTTTATTGAATGTTATCATGCATAAAATGAGTGCCAAAAACATTTTCATATTTACGAAAGTTTGAAAGAAGGTTTTTCTCGGAAGCCATGCATTTTGAGATTTGAAAATATTAGCATTTTTGTCACGGGCATGATGGAATTTTATTAAGGCACGTGCAATCCGTGCATTGGTCTCGCTCACTTTCTACGTGTCTGAAGTTGAGGTAGTATGTTCCCCTTCGGTATGAACCGCGCATGATTCTAAACAAGGCACAACAAGCGGTTTAGATAACAAACTCATTTATTCAACTCAATTTAGTTAATACATGATAAAAAAAAAGACAATAACTGAATCTCAGTAATTACTTAGAAACAGAAAAATAATACTGCAGAATTGCACTGCCACTAAGGCCTAGAACATATCCGTTTCCATAATAATCACAAAACATACACTCACAACAACGGCGCGCTCCATCATTCCTACATTTCCGCTGTTCTAATAACAGTAATGTAGCAGTTCTCGTAAGCTGCTACTGTTTGGTATTGTAAAGGCTTGGGCAGTCGACTTCAACATTTGCTTCAACGTCTGTTCAATTTCGTTGAACAGCGATGTTAAAACCGTTTGCCCTCCACTTTCAACCGTGTTGAAACATGTTGAATCGAAGTTGACTCGATGTTAAAAGAGTTTTTAAAGAGCGTTAAACTTTGATTCAACAATCATTTAACATTTCTATTGTTATCGCGAATGTTGAATGAAGTTAAAGCCGGTTGCCGCACCCCCCTCCCCCTCCCCCTCCCCCCCCCCCATCCCCGCTTACTTCTTCTGCAAACAAACACTTTATGGAAAGAAGACTTTTCGGGAAGTGTGACCGTTATTACATGACGTGCGGTGAAAAAATTAGCCGATTGTTCCTGCAACTGTGCAAATAACCAATATTACAACGACAATATGTACAATATCTCAGAATAGTTGTAATCATTTTGTACTTTTTTCTGTTCAATAACCAACAGAGTTGGATACTAAATCATTTGTGACTTTGTTCGAAGAACAAATAGGGAGCTTAAGATCTACGACGGTGACGTCGACGAAAACGTCACCTCAAAATAGAAGTTTGCTCTAGTAAAAGTCTTTCGCGATTATTCCATCTTGTTCACTTCATAAAATGTGGGTGAAGTAGCCTAAAAATAAATTGGTATACGAGCAGTTTCAGACTGAAAATAGAGAATGAAAGATTCTCTGTTGCATGCTAACGTTGTCGTCAAAACCTAAAATTTAGTGATTTCACGTCGTCGTCACGCAGAGAACCGCAAAAATATAAGCTAAAATCCGTGCCGCACGTGCAGCACGATTATTTATGCTCTTTTAACCAATGATATCATTGTTTTCTGGCGTTTTCGACGACGTCGTCGTCGTAGATCTTAAGCTCCCTAATTATAGTTTTCGACTCTGTTTTTGGACTTTTTTTTTCGGGTCGGGCTGCGGCTGTGTATGCGTAAGATTTCTCTGTCTCGTAGAAGGCAGTTTATGGAACTCTTTCTTCAGAGGTAATCGCGATGACCACTAAACCACGTGACAGATTAACGGGGAAATATGTATTAAAGAATTGTGTGCGCGACCGGAAACGCGTTTTTGTGATTTCGTTGCACGCAACGCAATATCCGGTTATCGTATGACTCTGTGACAGATATCGTAATTTTATCATTCTCCCAGTATTGTTAAGAAAAAGTATTAAATATTTTTAAATATCATCGTAGAGACTTGCAAAGCATCTGTTTTCTGGTTTTTGAAATAAATGCCCTTAACAACAGTTTCAAATGTAAACAAATATCCATGATCGCACTTAACGTCATGGAATGTGGACTGTGGACTTGAAACTGGATATTCACCAAGATATTGTAACTTAAAAAACCACACCCACTGAAATACTGTGAACTTAAAGGAAGTCGGCTAAAAATCCTTCAAACAAAGTGCAGGCTACCCGTAGCCTCTTGTTTACTTGAAGGAACTCGATTTTAAAAAAAATTGCAGCGAAAATTATTTTTGTAAACCGCGGTTTTTGTTAAACCTCTTGAGGATAACATAGACCGCGGTTTACAGAAAGGGACATTTTTTCTTTCTGTGCAAATCTTTTATCAATTTCTTGGTTCATACATTGGTGCTCAGTAAGTCTAACTTCAACTTGAAAACATTGTTTAGACCAAAAGGGAATATTCGTGTTGCTTGACATAATGCGCCTGTAGTGAGTGTGCTGGAATCTAGTGATCCGTATCTACTTCATACAAGAATCCAGTGTCTGGCATTAAAACCCTGTTATATGACGTACTCTGAACAAATACCCGCCATTTGTCAAACGACGTCGGTTTAATTTTGTTTGCACCCCCGGCACCAATCATTTCGCATGCTTCGGGGCCTGTAAACATGTCTCCTGACGTTTTATCCACCAACACGACCTCCTTCTTGTCTGAAATCTTCTCTGGTTTTGTGAACTCGTAAAATCCCCGACCTGTTTTGAACGAGAGGTCGTTGTTCTCCACGAAAGTGCGGATATCGCAGCGCTCGTCGACGTCCAATATCTAGGAGAGAACATTGAGATGAAAGCAATGAATCATCAGCGTCCGCGTAACTCTCACTGGAGAAAAGGCCTGGAAACGAGGCTGGACGGCCACATGTGCGTTGAAAACGAGGCTAAACATCTTCCAGGGATTCCCAGTTAAATCATAAATTCTCCACAAATCAAATCGTTGCTTTGCACACGTAAGTACATTCGATTCATCGCTATCTCAAAAAGAACTCTTTCTCTCTCTGATTCAAAGCACAAAGCTTCTGACATGACATGATTGACATTAACTAAAACCAATCAAAAGCATTAGTCACGTGACTAGTCCTCACCAAAGAATTACGGGCTCTAACTTCCTTTCATTTGTTTGTTATCAACTTGAAGGAATCGAAAAAAGCCGAAATTAACGTAAGCACAGAATCATCTCAACAGATATGTCACGCTATTCCTTTCTCAAAGGCTCTAACGTTACCTACCTGGAATCGCGAAGGATTAACTGGCACCAATTCCCCATAGTCTACTCCGCCAGTGTAAGTGCTTTTGCTTCTCCCAGCTAGAGTGTCGAATAACGAGTGCATGTTACGATTCAGACCGGATCCCTTAGATCTTCCTTTCACTTCGGCTTCAAAGGCTTCTAGATGCTCCACTCCCTGTTCACGATAGCAGATCGCTGTCAAGAAGTCAACAATGGAGGCAAACTGGTCTAACTTCAAATGCCAACCACAGGTTAGGTCAGCTAGTTTGCGATAGAACGTGTCCGAGCCGCCATAGTTGAGACACTGGACCGAATATATTCGTACTCCCATTTCGTTATACAGTTTCTTGGCCTCTTCGCGCCAGTCAATTTTGAGTGTATTGAGGCTGTACGAAGGGGGGTGGGGTGAAGCATCACCAATCATCACGAGCGAGCGCTGGGAGTCTGGTGTCCAAGAAAGCTGTTCACGGACCTAAGGAGTGAATTTGGATATTCGTTCAAGTCACACAATTAACCAAGTCCGAATAAATCACAGAAACATCCATCAGAAGATGTCAGTTTTGACAGAGGTTTGCTTAAACAATCATTGAAAAAGACGTAATCTTGAAGGGTTTGCATTCGATATTTCGCGGGAACAAAAATAAAAGATATTTGCTCAAAGACATCCACAAGACGGATCCAACTATTAGGGGGTATTTACATTAGACCGGGACGAACTTAGACCAGTAAGAACTTGTACCGGCATGAAACTTTTTCGGCGTTTACATGAACCGGAACGAAATGCTTAGTGCCTGGTTTCGGGACGAAATTATATCTTTTGTGAAATAACTATATTACTACCACCAAAGCATACAGGCTTGAAATTTTTGGACCCCGTCTGAGATTTGTTGTTATTTACATGAGAACGGTACGAAATTAGACCGGTACGAGAGCTTACCATCTCGGTCCAGCAACTGAGACCAATATCATTACCAGGTCTAGCGCTGGCGCAGTAATTGGGACACTGTAAATTGAAATTAATGATGAAATGATATGTGAAATGAATCATATATTGAACTGCGGGTATGAAATTAAGTGAAGCTATGACACTATGACAATTTTAACAATTGCGTAGAGAATTACTACTGCAAGACCTAAATCAACTCTTTGGAGTTGTGATAAAGAAATAGGTACACCCCTCACCTGCCTCAAAACTAGCTCGTAGCATTCATCACTGTCGTATCCACAGGTGGAGGAAACATTCGTAATAAAGTCGCAAATTTTCTTCTTGTCACTACTAAAGTCCACCCAAGTGGTGTCGTATGTAGCCTCTTTGTCTTGATAGTCACCATGAGCAAAGACAGCAATGCGAATTCCAGGAATCTCATTCAAAAGACGAGTAACTGTTTGTCCCACACGTTTTCTGACCTACAGAAGAGCATCCAAGAAACCAACACAGGTGATCATTAAGTGGACAGACTTTGCATGACTTAAGTTATCGAAAAAAACTTCAGCGCAGTACAGCGCTTCATTCATGTGACAACAGCAACACTAGAAACAACTTACTCTGCTCTTACAAACACAAGAATGAATTTTTACATACAATCGAAATGAAAAAAAAAGGGTATTGGAATCTCCTAAAAATATTAGAGAGTATGTTAAAGAGCTAGGAAGCCAAAAACCAAGACTGGATGCACTTTACAATGGTCTGAAGGGACTTACTGTTATGGTGCACACTGATAAAAGTCAAAACAAGCTAGATTCACAGGTACCCCAGTACAGAAAGAAATGACAGGCCACAAATCTGGTAACACTGTGCCCTCCTCTTTTTCGGAAAAAATTGGGGCACTCTTAGCTCCCCGTGAGATGGTATACATGGTTTGCAGTCCTTATCCAAGCGAAGACTTCGAAATCTCCCCAGTAATCACTCCAGCTCTGATTTAAAAGACATTGCTTTCTCCTCAGTAATGTTGGCCAGGGCGAAGCTGAACTCACAACTTTCCACACACTTGTCCAATGCTTAACAAATGGGACCCTTTTCTCAAAAAGGAATAATACTTTAGGACCCTTTTATAGCCTACAAATAGAGTGCTTGGCAACAACTTTGATTTCCTTAGTGTGCAATAGTTGTAGACAAGCCATTGTGACTTTGCAAGTTGTCAGTAACGCTAAAGGCGCTGTTACACTGTGCAGTTTTTCATGTAACTTGTCTCGCAAGGCCATTGCAAGACAAGTTGCACGAATCATTGCCCAATGTAACATACCTTGCAACGGCCAAAAACGTTGCGAAACCAGTTTCAGAAACCGTTGCGGAAAGTAGAATTGAATTCTACTTTCCGCAACGGTTGCAACGATTTTTTTTAAGCATTGTGCAGTGTAACATCTGTCCTGCAACTTGTGTTGCAACGGTTTGCGCCACCAGCCAATGAAAATGTTCCTTTAACCTCATGTGATCATCCAAACGAGACAAGTTGCATGAAACGTTGCTCAAGAGCTTAAGCAGACGCGTTTTTAAGACGCGGACGTCAACCGGAAGAGGAAATTTCGCGTGCCAGGGCAGTGGTGTCTCCCAAATTTTTATACTAACTATCTCTAATGGATAAAAGATACATGGAAATGTAAATGTGGTTGTGTGAAAACAGGTTAGAAGGGAAAACAGAACACTTCCGGTTGCCGTCTGCGTCTCAAAAACGCGCGTGCTTAAGCTCCCTAGTGTAAGACCCGTAAAACAACTTGTTTCGTAATGTGAGAACATTTGTAGAAATGGCGTTACGAGACAAGTTGCACGAAAAATTGCACAGTGTAACAGCGCCTTAAAGCTCCGTCTTTTCTTCCATTCAAATGGAGTATGGGGAATAAACTTTAGGTTATGAGCTTTTATAGACCTCACTTAGTCATGGGCCAAATAGTTTTCATGGTCTGAAATGCCTCCATCATCTCAAGGAAGCACAGATGCCTCCCATCAATGTGGCCCGGATTCGATTCGCAGACTTGGTGTCATAAGTTTTTTGAGTTTGCTGGTTCTCTACTCGGCGTCAAGAGGTTTTTCTCCGGGTACTCTGGTTTCTCCCTCCCCTCAAAAACCAACCTATGACTTCGGCTGTCCATCGATTTCGATGATAACTTAGTCAAGTGTCCTAGTTACAGAATCTTTGGTATGCAACAAGACCAGGTCTTGAGCGGCATACTCTGCCACACTTCACACATCTCAGTTCACATATCTCAGTTGTGCCACTTGGCACTGGTGAATGGGTCTTTGGTAGTCTCGTAGTCGCTTGTCTTCCACAACTACCTTGGATTTATAGACTGCTGCGCGCACTAGTCTTTCTTTAATAAGGCCTGCTGTTCCCAGGCGTCAGGATCTATCTGTGCCGTTTTCATGCACGACGCTTGCGCACATCCCTATAGCGCAACTTCAGCCCACCTTGGTTCCTTTTGCCTTGAGCTAATTCTCCACAGAATAGACCTTATTCATAAATGGCGGTCAATTTATAATTCTTTTGTCCAAGTGCAAATTAGCCTCGATACCATACAGTGAATTGAAAAGAATTCTTGCTCTAAAATGAGGCTTGTTAGGCTTATTTGCACATTAGCAAAATAGTAGTGAAACAGGTGCCATTTATGAATAAGTTCTATACCAGCTTTGAGTGGCTATAGTCTGGCATCCGCACAATGTGACCTGCCATCTGAGCTGCGAAGCAGGGATGTTGCCTTCCACACTTGTGGTTTGACCACGCTCTACTACAGTACTGTAGTGTCAGGGACTCTATCTTGCCACTTCAATCCTCAATGACCTGGGACTAGTGCCCCAGTGGAAAATACATGTGCACTTGACACTTTAATAAAGCTCATCATCATCATCATCATCAATATCATCATCATTATTATTATTATTATTATTATTATTATTATTATTATTATTTATTATCATCCTCATCATTACTATAATGACTATTATTATTATCATTAACGCAATAAGTTTGCCTAAACCTTGAAAGGCTTGATCTGTATCAATTCATTGTTAGGTGAACACCTATAGTATATGAGCCCTTCTGATGAAAACATTACCTGAGTAAGACATGGATACATGGAGCCTGTGGTATCAAATGAGAAGACAATTTCCTTGACATCGGCTCCTCCAGTTGCCGTTGCTGCTGCTGCTTTTGGCTTCTTAGCTGGGGATGGAACTTTTTTTTCTTTCTTTTCCTCCTCAGCAGCTGTTTCTGGTTTCTGGGACAACAGATAACATTATTCTTTCATAAATGCAGTCAAAACCAGTTACAGGCTCTTAAAGAATGAAGGCCTTTGAAGGTTCTCTCAATGAGAGTCAATCTTCCAAAGATCCCGGACGGTAAAAATCAGCTCTGGTAATTATAGATCTTGGCAAGATCCAAAAAGGATTCTCCAACATTCTTTCTTTGAATATCATGAGAAACCCTAGTTGTGCATTTGAACATGGTGATCTTGGCAATAATTTTTAAGAATCATTACTGAGATCTTTAATTAACTGACCATCTTTAAAGGTCTTTCCACATCAACAGTCCTCACAGATATAAAAATATTTGAAACAACTTTCAAGCTCAAAACATTAAGTGTTTTTTTTCATTCATTCTGGACTTTGACATTCATTTTTTACCAGTTTGCAAGGGGGTTTAAGTTTAAGTTTAAGTTAAGTTTAAGTTGAAATACAATAATAATTGTCATCAAACAGGTATTCAATGTCACCTCAGGTAAAAGTACCACAATAAAGATACTACATGCCCCAAACACAGCCATGCAAAAAAAAAAAAAACATGTCTTTGAACAAGTGTTATGAGGCAGGGCTGATGGTTTTCTTGTCTTTTCTTCATCTACTGATTCGATTATGGATGAAAGTCTTTTCTTTTGCATTCCTTTGTGGTTAAAAAAGAATTAAAATGATTCAGGGTAAAAACTACAATCTTAGGCTCTTTAATTAAACTCAGAAATTAAACCACCGTATAGCACATAATGCTAAAGTATTATTTTCCAATCATCACCATGATGCTAAAACATTCAGGTACGGACCTTTGAATGAAACATGACAACAATATTAAATCAATTTGGACATTTTCCCTCGCTTAGCTGTTTCACCTCCTCGACTGCTTTCTTTCGTTTTCCTCTTGCAGCTCCTCGGCTTGTGCTGGTCTCAGGTTTGGTATCTTCTGTTGAAGCTGGAGTCACTGTGGTAGCTGGTGCCACTGTCCCTGACATAGTAGTATCACCTACACCTGTGTCATATAAGAATTCGGTATCTGGCAGCAAGACGCGATTGTAGGAAGTTGACTGAACAAAGACATCAAAGTCCTCAAGTTTGGATTTATCAAGGTGAAACTTTGTAGTTTCCTTTGCAATTCCTAATAGTTCACGAACCTAACAATAATAATTAAATAAATTAATATTAATTTCCTTCAAATGGTGCACCAGAAAATGTTCACAACATAATTACAGGGCATTTGATAAACTGTGAAAAAAATTTGTGAATTATGCGGCATCACATGGCTGATTATGTGGTAAATTACGTTATTTTTTAAGTCTAAAAAACAAACTATTACAAATTTTTAGCTTTTTTATTGTCTCCTATTCTGCTCTTTGTGTGCATTATGCACCATTGTGTGGAAATTAGTGAATTATGCAGCTATAGGGTTCAATTTGGGGTCAATTATGCAGGATCACACCATCGCATAATATCAGATGCCCTGTAATTATCAGTCTTTCATCCAGGTTCTTATCTCCAAACACAAGTTTCAGCTTGGAGACTGATTTGTTGAGATCTTGAGATTGTGGGTAGCAACATGAACTTACAAATGCCTGATTTTGGTTACTATCATTTACTCACAGAAAAAAATCACACTGCATTGCTTTAATGACTTTGCAAAAACAATATATACTATTTTAATTATTAGCAAGTTTAGGATGAAATCTAGAGAAGGGTTAGACAATCTGATCTTTGTGTTTCTGAATATATCTGACAGTATGATCCATTTAACTGGCAATTTCTAAAATGCAAACAGTTGTCGCAATAACAAAAATACAGAAAGGGTCAACTGGTGTCTTGTGCCTGTCAGAAGAATGATAAAATAGTTGCTTGGCCATGGGCAAAAGGAAAACATAAGAATGAGATTCCTAGACATGATTCAAACCTGCAACATCCATCGAACTGGTCGGATGCTAGAGCTACCCTTTGAGCTACAAGAACTCTGAGGGAGCTACAATCTTTGACATTTCAAATGGAAAATGAAGACCAACCCTCCCCTCAAATTCGATGATGAAACAATGGCGGGCTTCAACTTGCAAACGGATTCATCATTGATTTTGGGAGGAGGGGAATACAATTTTTTTCATTTTATTTTTTTCATTTCAAATGAAAAATGAAGACCACCCCTCCCCCCAATTTCAATGATGAAAAAATGGCAGGCTTCAACTTGTCCAAGATTGTAGGTCATTAATTTTATGAACTGTGAGTCCCACTGGTCAATGTGGGCTCTAAAAAGTCATTTCAAATTAATGCAGCTATTGACATTTGAAGGCGTAATGATGAAAATTAACTGAGAAGTGATTAATTTGGTAAAATAGTTGCTTGGCAACTGGTGAGAGGACATTAAGAGAAAAATCTGAGTCTTCGTAGTCTAGTGATTTTCAATAACTCAGTATAAAGGAAGCTCAAACAATTACGTCAGCTCTTTGACTGGGATCTTGGACAAGTGAAGGCTCTCAAGCTAGGAATACCAGCCTGCACAGTATGTTACATGTACTTGGTGGGCTGGTAATAAAAACGCATTCCTTGCCAAAAAGCACCTGTTTCACGTTTATAAATAATATCAGTCTTCTTCAAGAATAGGAAATTTACTCCAAGCTTAAGTTTATTTTGATGACTTCAAGCACGTAAGATCGTTGTGTATTTTGTTATGTACGGGCTTAAATTAAGCCACCTTCCTCGACAAATCTACAGTTGTTGGGAAAGTCACGTAGTCGTGTACCTGTAATGAGATATAGTCGAGTAACTTATAGATCAAAATTAAGTCTAGAAACACTTTCTCTACCTCGTCTCCTGAAGCCATAGAACCATCTGATTTTCTTCTTACAACGATCTCCTTGTGAAATTGAATCGTTTCTGGTTTCGTGAGTTGATAGAATCCTCGTCCCGTGGCGAACTTCAGCTTGTGTTTTTCGACAAAACTTTTGATCGAAATTCGTTCGTTTACCTTCAGTGTTTTAAATCGTGAGTCGCTCACAACCTTGGTTTCGGCTGGAGCTTTTGGCTTGCCTTTCTTTGGAGGCATTTTCAAAAAAACGTTTTGAACACCTTCAGATCGAGCTGCAAACTTAATGAATAGACGTTTTCGATGAAATAGACGCTTACAAAATTCTCTATGGAGGCGTAGTGAATGCAAAAATTGCTTTATTAGCACAAGCATTCTTTTCGAAATTACGTCGAGGAAAAATCATTACATTAAGTTAAACAATTAAAAGTAACGAAAAACAATAAATTACATTGGAAATAATAAAAAATAGTAGTTCAAGGACACAAGAATTATTTTTGTGATCCCTCCCTTCCCTGCCAATGTTTGTTGTTTGTACAAGTGGGTGTTTCCTGATGGTTTCCACCAATCCGCATTCTTCTATTTTTAAACATTTTTGTTCTGTTCCAAGGAGCCTTCGAAATGGTAGTCTGAAGTGTCAGATAAATACAGCCTTCCTGAATTCGACGCAAAAGAAAGAAAAGTAAGTTTATTTTGTTCACAATCCCTGATGCTAATATTATAATTCTGCTGCATATGAATTTTATTTCTTCAAGATAAATCTGACCTCGCATCCTAAGAACTTTTGGTCGGCACCCAATATGTCGGAATAGGAGGTCAATTAAAACTCTGGTGGAAATTCGTGATTTGATCTGCGTTATGCACAAAACAAAGAATATCAAAGCAGAGGTAGCTAAGACTAGCCTCTTGTGACTCGTCACGCAATCTTTCCTCCTCAACGAACCTCTGCTGAAACGAGACGGGTTTGTTGAGTAGGAAAGAAATGTCTGCGTAGGAGGCTAAGCTAAAACTAACTTATAAAGAAATCTAACAAAGTACAACATCACCAGCTTTCTTAGATGGTAATATGACTCTGGAAACGAAGCAACCCCACGCATCAAATTTTTTTTAAAGTGTCCTTTACTGTTTTTGTATTTCGAAAGTAACTGGTAAAAATTGGGAATTGGGCTACACCAGGCCTCAGTTTTTCAAAAGGTGGATAACGCTATCCACTGGATAAATCACTATCCAGCGGATAAATACTAGCAAAACCAATTGAGTTATCCAGTCGATACTAGAGTGATTTATCCAGCAAATAGCGCTATCCCGCCTTCGAACAACTGGAGACAGGAGTCCATCGTGATGGGAGGCACAAACTGAAATTCAACCGTGTTAAATCGTATCTTTATTTATTTATTTTGATTATCTTTTTCTGGTTCGCAATCGTTACTCGATCAGACAGATCCTGAAAGATTGATATGATGTGAAACACAAGGCATCCCTTATGTAACAAAATTGATGGCAATGATTAATTCTGTTTTCTTGCTGTAATTTTTCTCTTTAAATAAATAGGTAAATATTTTCGCATATAACACTGCGTTTTTATTCATAAACAATAACATGCTAGAATAATTCGCCTTTAACTTAAACTTATTTGATAATATATTGTAAAGAAAGTCATTTTTTACCCATTTAAAACATCGTATCCAGCTAAAAAACAATTTGATTGTTAAGGATTTTGTATTTTAATTTTTTTCTCTTATAGATTTAATTTATATATATTTAAGAACTTCAGTCAATGTTCAACATTATTCCTTCCTTTTTGCAATATTCGGATCTTCACACGATTTGGAGTAATCATTTTCGTACGTGACTTTTAATGCTAGAGTTACTCGGAATTTTTTTAAACTTCATTTTTGGTCAAAACTATACATAAATTTTATGCGTAAATTTGATGGATACATTGTCATTAATTTTAGGAAGGAAGACTATCTCTAATAATTTGTAGCGATTTTGTCGAAACAAGAAAAAACTCGCTTTACTTGCCCAGCAACAATCCACTGCAATCTTTGCTTAAATCAGCTAGCATATTCGTTAATATGGGATCAGAACTTTATCATTTTCAATTTTGGCTTTCCTCTTATGTGAAGTCGATGTCCTTTGGCGTTCCGTTTAACCAACCTTACATAATACAGCTCGGCTGTAAATGACAAATAACACAGTAAGGCCTCAACAACTAAAATTGTTCTATTAAAATAGACGCATCCCTTGTCACATAGTTAATTTAGCAACAGGGCTTAAGACTGCTTCTTGTCATTGTCTTCGTGTTCATGGTCATTGCTGTTGGTCGTCGAGGCTTCCTTTTGTTTTGCCATTGGCACTTTGGCACAGATCCTAAACGAAAATGAAATAAGTGTCAAATAACTTAGTTTATAACAAAGTGCTCTTTTAACAAGCCCTGCGATTGGCTTAAACCTTGTACCCAATAGAACTCAAAGAACTCAGCTCACGCAAGCACAACCTACTTTTGTTACGTTTGTACAATCTTAAAAGCACGCTGATTGGCTCAGGGTCTAAAGGGCTGCTGTTTGGCTCTTGATATATGAGAAAAAAATAAACACGATAAAGGCTTGTGGTTAATGCAACGAAGAATGGCCAGCTAAAATAATCCCTTCCTTCCCCTCTACCTGCTACGCAGGGAACGCAATGCCGCGGGTGACTCGAACCTTCAAGTTAGGATAGTTTGGAGCTATTGACCGTAGAATTTCTCGATCTTAGAGTTTTTAGCAATACGAGATATCGCAGGTTCGTATTAATACTAAGGCTCGGGCAGCAGTAACATAGGTAACGCCGATAAAGAGGGCATGGCTGCGATATTGATTCTGTTTCTGTTTTTGGATTGAACTTTTGTTTGCAATCGATCGATGGTTTTTGTGTGTGTGTGTGTTTGGATGAAACATTAGGGAGCTTAAGCACGCGCGTTTTTGAGACGCGGACGGCAACCGGAAGAGAACATTTCGAGTGCCAGGATAGCGGTGTCCCCCATATTTTTATACTAATCATTCTCTAATGGAGAAAAGATACTTGGCAATGTAAATGTGTTTGTGTGAAGAAAAGTTAAAAGGGAAAACAGCTCACTTCCGCTTGCCGTCCGCGTCTCAAAAACGCGCGTGCTTAAGCTCCCTAATGACCGTGCTAAACGTGCAAAGGCAGCGTTAGCCCAGTGGAGGACACATGCGCATCCTATTTCCTTGCACCCAATGTGAATGTCCTTGCGACTGACGTTTGCGTCTAAAATGAACTGGCCTTTTTGCGTATCGCGAACTTCGAGTACGTCTGCTTTCGTGTCAAACTAGCAATGAGTCCATCCTATGAGGATGTAGCATTTCTTACTTCTTAGTCACATCATCAATGGCGCTCTTTATTTTCTCCACACACGAGTCAATCTCTGTCTAAAAATACAAGAAATTAAGTGCATGAACTTATTATATCAATTTTATCTTTGCACTGTGTATGGTTCAAACATTTTCGTCTGTGAAATGGAAGCTACACGTGAATTAATTTGAGAATTCTTTCAACTTTTCTCTCTGGTTAGCCTTTTGGCTTCCAAAGTGGACACATAAATTATTATTATTTAGAGACTTCTTCACACTGAAGATGCAGACCTTCACGTAGATAAGGACACAGCTGAAAGTACAAAGTCTAAACGCAAAGATTGTGGATTCAGTATTTTTGATCGATTTTTTCGCTAAGGTTTACTTTTGCTCATGACTTTAACGGTGTGAATAGAGTTGAATAAGATGCAATCACAAGCTTAATGCTATGGACGTACTCTTTTCTTTTCGCTGCCTCCTTGCGCTTGCTCCTTCTGTTCTACGCATGCGTCAACAACAACGAAAGCTTTTATTTTGATTGATACACTAAATAATCTAATTACAGTTTTTAAATGAAAAAAGAGAGGGGGCTGGCTTCCTAGAATAAGACAAAGTTAAAAAGATAGGCAGCCAGTGTTGTGCGTATATATTAATTCAAATTTAGGTCGGCATGCACCACACACATACACGCAAACAAATACAACACAAACCCCAAAAATGAGGTTTATAGTGTGCTCATTGCTTCGTGTGTTTTCGACTAAATAAACTAATTAATTTCTTTGTACTTGAAAATCGTTTAAACTTAGGAAAGAAAACAAGGAATTGACAATTTACTTCACTTACCCGGTACATGTCGTAAACCTTTGGAATGGTAAATGCCCCAATGAATGCTGTTCAAAGTTTGAATAATAAAAGGAGTGGTGAAGTCGAAAAGCGCCACAGAGAGTTCAGACAATGTGAGGTTTAGCCTGTGGCTCAGTTGGGAAGCAATGCGATGAAAATTTGGGGCCGAAAACTGGCTGGGCGCCGAAGCGTTCCTAAAACTTTTCCTCGTTTTTGCAGCATGATCCTGTGTACCTGTTATGCTCAAGTAAACGCTAACTTTTGCTGCGCACAGCCTCATGAAAGATTAAACAACAACTGAAACAAGTTTGCGCTTATTTTGAACAAAGGCGAATCTCGTAATTTCCCCATACAAATCTTAGTTGTTGTTTAAGTTTGATTGCCTTAAATGTAATGTTGCACTGAATGAGATATCAGCCAATTTCTCGGTTTTGATGCAAAACAATCAAAGCTTCCTAGCCTGTTTATGGTAAAACACAACGTCTTTTTATTCTGAATACTCACCGATAAAGGTAAGCGTTATTCCACTGAACCATTGCGCAACGTAGGACAGAATATACAGCGCTA
Source organism: Montipora foliosa (assembly GCF_036669935.1). Classification (NCBI taxonomy): domain Eukaryota; kingdom Metazoa; phylum Cnidaria; class Anthozoa; order Scleractinia; family Acroporidae; genus Montipora; species Montipora foliosa. Next base: position 9,958,946 of record NC_090878.1, on the reverse strand, counting down.
CCAGCAGCTATTAGGAGAACAATATATATTTTAAGTAAGATAAAACAAACCATTGTCTCTTTTGTGTCCACTTTGACGCCAGTAGCAAGAGCACAATCAATAGCTTTGCATATACTCATTTAGACTTTTGAAAAGTCCTTCGTCTCATGTAGATGGCACGCGGAACGAAGGACGACCGCTCGCGACTTCGCCGCTCGCTCATCCACTTTGCGTACGAAAAATCACGTTTCGCTCGCCAAAACATTTTTTTTTTCTAAACCGATCCAAGGCATCTTTGAAGAATGGATCCTTTTTTCCATAAGTGGGGTGTCAGTTTCTCAAAACTATTTTGTCCGTATTTGTGCTATGAGAATGAAATAAACATCATCTTTATGCTTCTTGAATATAGTTTTGAATGCGAAAAAGCCTGACTCTTTTATGTGAACGTTATTTTTTCTGTTAGGTTCTCTTGAATTTTTCTGAAAAATTTGAAGCAATCGATTTTGAGATAAATTTTAAACCAAACAGTGTCAGCGATTTTGGATATACTGCGTTTTGCATTTGTTATCTTCCATGGACGTTGAAAATAGTGTTTTTGACCTGAAATTTAGACAAAGTATGATATAAAATCAAAACGCGTTAAACAATTGAGAAACGCCGACAGCATTTTGTACATCGAACTATGTTGAAATAGTCCTGAAAATTTGAGCTGTATCGGACAAGTTGTAGCTACCTAAAAGGGCGACTATTAAACAATATTCTAAAGTTGAGAAAAAGCTAAGTAAAGTTCATACTCAAGTCACGGTATTGCCGCGGCCCTGCAAATTTGCTTTCAGTTTAGGGGCTTTTCGAAAATTGGATGGACTTAAATCTTTTACAAAGCGATACTCTACGTCATAACGGTTTATATTTCTGCAACAAAAAAACTATTTCAGAATTTCAGTTACCATTGTTATTCTTTCTTTCTACTAGGGAACAACTAACGTTACCTAATTCTTTCAAAAGTACAATCATCACCATCAGCATCGGTATCATCAGTTTGATCAGCTTATGATTTTAAAAACGGACACAAACGGGCCAAAGCGGAGTACTGATTTTGTACAACATGCAATCTTTAACAAGTGCAAACAGTCCTTTTATCAGTTAAAACGCCTTGGTGTTTGTCTAATACAAATGTTAGCTCCTGTGTATAGTTGAGTGGGTACCTAGAGTCGTGTTTTTGTTGATACCATTTGAATACGCTCGACGGAATTCAAACACGAACTACGACTAGAAATAACGGTACATTGGAAAGTGCCGGCAATTATTTTTCCTTGATTAGTTGTGTTTTCTTAACCTCTAACTAACCGAGCGCAAGGGCCGTACTGGGGAAAATTGGCCCTCGGTAGCTGCGGGACAGGCGCAGCGAGGCCCGTACAAAAACGATCGAGGGCCAATATCCCCTTGTACAGTCCCGCGCAAGTGAGGTTAGTAAGTTGTTTATTATATGGGATGGTTTCTTTTGAGCGATCGGACAATTCTACGCTTCGTCTTTCATCAGCGAACTTTGAATGGCTGTGCCTTTTACATGTAAAAGTAAGCTCTGCTTACTGTAATACTGATTGTACTGTTTTGATGAAAGAAAATTATATTCCGCTTTTTAAGAACTTTTTGTGTTGCGCTCAACTTGAATACACCATATTCGTATTCTCAGTATTGGACTTGGAACTAGCTTGTAATGGAGGCAAATGAGGGGGGGGGGGGGGGGGGAATGTATTACAAAGTATTTGCATTTGAAAAGACTTCCCCGCATTAGCCTCCATTGCAAGCTAGTTCCAGTCCAATCAGGCTGAGAATACGAATATGGTCAATTTCCCGGGAGAGACAAAAAATACGGAAACGGACCGTTTCCATGGTACTAATGCGTACTGTAAAATCCCGACCAAAAACCAGCCAATCAGAATGCTTCATTTTGCTTGCGAATTGATTGCTATATAATAAATTAGTTTATTATAGAGGTTTGTTGCCTAAATCTGTAATTAGTAATTGATAAGACTAACCTTGAGAGATGCAGACAAATCGTCTACCAAAAACAAGCTCCTTAGTTTTGTCGTAAATGAGACAGCCAATTCGGCAACTTTTTCACCAACTTTGTCCGCCTAGTAATACAAATATGTCCAATATCGCAATAGGGCTTTTTACAGTCGTTTGCTCAGTGACCAGTAGCCTATGAATGGCTGTGAGGCTGCCGATGACCTTGTATTGATACAGACCTCACTGCTTTTATCATGTAAATTGTGTTGTTGTAATTCTAATTAGCCGAAAGCACTAAGGTTTGTATCAAAACAGAGTCACCGGTAGCCTCATTTCCATTCTTGAGCCTGGTAACTTAGCCATAACTGTTAAGTGGTCCATTGGTAAGATACGTGTCGTTTTTATAAGCGTAACGAAGTGTCGTTTACTTTTCCTCAGGTTTTATATAATTAACCGTTCGCGTGTGTAGAAATACAGGAGATGTTTGTCACAAAGCTCGCCTTTCATTCGACTCCTACGAAAACCCTGCCTTGAATTTTACCCGAGCACTGACGGTAGCATTCTAGTTGTGCATACGTAGTTGACACCCGGAAATAAAGGAACGCTTCCTGAGGTTTATCAAAATTGAGTGTTTATCTCGTACTTGCAATCATGGACTTAAATGGAGAAGTGACGCCAAAATGTTGAGTGTAAAAGCATGCTTCATGGATAAAAAGTGTCTTTTCTCATTTAAAAAGAAAAAGACAACTCGTCTAACAGGAAGATAAGAATGCGCGCGCACGCCCCTCCCAACATCAAACAGGCGCTCATCCTGATTTTAATGGTCGCTGACTACATCAAACATAGGCTACGCAATACGCATACTTTACAGATGTCGAGCAATTCGTAAGCCTTAGTAGGATTAGTAGAAGCTATCGGTTACAAGAATTAGTTCGCGAGCGCCTTAAGCTGATAGTAGGTACATTTTTTCATGAATTGCTCTTCTTTAATGTACGAAAGAAATTTGCATACCTTGTCTTTGGGTACTTCAATGTCCTTTGATAGGTACGCCCTACATGAACGGTAAAAAAAGCAATGTCTATCAAACGAATGTCCCCGTTTCGAACTCGATCTCCTGAATATGTTAATTAAATTTTGTATGTCTAACGGTTATTTTACTGACACATGAACATTTCCACTGAGTTTTCAATATTCCAGAGAAATCTTTCTCTATATGTACAACATGATTCTCAAAACAAAACTTAACTATGCCAGCCTATTGAATGTTGCTGTATGTAAATGAGCGAGTTCTACCATGTGACCATCGACATTGAAAGTTGTATACTTTTCTGTGGTGCTGTTTATTGTATTTGTCGAAGTAGTTCTACCTTTTTAGTCAGTGGGCTCAATCCTGAAGTGTGACCATTCAAATGAAAGGTACTAGACTGTAGTTTCCTGTGGTGATGTTTATTGTGCTGTACAAGGTGGTTCTAGTAGTTTTTGATTCTGTGGGTGAATTCCTAAAGTATAACCATTCAAATGAAAGCTACTAAGCAATACTTTCCTGTGGTGCTGTTGATTATACTCTTCAAAGTGACTTTAACATTTGAGTCTGCCGGTGACTGAAAACCTGCTAAGCCGTTATTTCATGTGAAACTTAATAAGAAAAATGACACACAAGGCGGTAATAAACATTGTCAGGCGATGCATTTTAAATTTGACTTGAGATTTCGAATGCTGCAACACACACATTTTCGAAAGTATCCGTTATTTTGGAGAAGACCGTGCTGTTAAATACAATAGCAATAGCGAGAGATCTGGGTCGAACTAAAAATAGCAGTGATAAATTAATAAAGTGACAGCTTGTCACTGGTTGGATTGACATTTGTAGAGCCGAGTTGAGTTCCTGTATAAAGAAGGTTTCTTTTATCTTACAGTAGTAATCAGTTTTTCCGGACACGAGAATTTCAAAATGATCCCATTTTATATTGTGTCCCCCTAGCCAAGATATGATCAGTAATAGCTGATGTGTGTTCTTGTATTGCGAGGGATTTAAAATCTGATAGTTATATATGTAGTACAAGATAATCTGTTTTGGCTCTTTATTAATATAGAGGCTAGAAAGTTTTTAACTTAAAATTGCAGATAGCATTTGAGTCCTTCAAGTAATTAAAAAATGTACAAATAATAAGTGACGCACTTGAGTGGGTGTTCAAAGTCGCTCTTTGAGAAACCTGATCTGGCGGTCAATAGCAGTCTCAATGCTAGCATGGGAGCGAGGCAAATGAGTGCTATATTAGTGATGACGCTAATCACATTAAACTGAGTCAGGCAGACCAGCAGAACAAAACCGCTGACAAATACGATGGCGGAAACTTTGATGTCATGCCATAACAGGATTTCTTTAACGTCCATACCGCTCTGAAAGAGAAAATAAAAGGCAATGATTAAAGCCTGCATTTGACCTGGGGTCCGAGAGCAAGAGCGAACAAATTCGATTGATAAATATAGTTCTTCCTGCGCGTTTTCATTTCGCAGAGGAAAAGCCTCGTGGTGACACTCTGTAGCCAGATGTTGTTCCTTTTTCTTGATGCCGTATATCAGTGAATTAATAACATTTGACATTTACGGGATGTATTTCTCCAGGGCGACTCGGGTATACTCGGAAAGATCCGTGTGCTCCTTCGGCGGAGCTCGGAGTCGAACCTACGACCCCCCGATCATCAGTTCGGATTCAGCTCCACCAGTGAGTTGTGGAAGACTCGTGAGGTCCATACTGCTAGACTGAAATTGTGGAGATGGTAAATCGTATGACACTGTATAACCCGCGGATCAGGGGACACATTGTCTATGAAGAACCTAGCTAGATAAGCAACTTGCTAACCCCAAAATGCTCAGTTTAACGTAGGAGCAGGGCTGGCGCAGTTGTTAGAGGACTCGCTATAATAATCGTCTTTCATTTAATTTTGCATTCACGCATTTCAGTTGCATTTTGCCGAACATTGTTGAGCCCAACGCAAATGATTATTAGGGAGAAGATGGAGTTGTGTGCATCAGAAACCCACCAGTAGCACCAGTAGTCACCGCCGAACCGCTGGCATTGTGCCAGCGTGCACGGTCAGCCCAATAACTACCAACAAGGCTGTATGATGTCGGCAGTGTTGACGAACCATTACATTATAAATTTTGTAAGTGATAAAATGCTGACATTTCACTGGAAAAAAGACTTTTCAAGAAATTAAATGCAATTGCTTCGGAAATCGAAAAAAAGACCAAGTCTTTGCTGCTAGTGTATCTCGATGTTAGGTCGGGAAAAGCCATCGTCGGAAGATCGAATAGCTTAATGATGAAAAATTCGTCAAAAATTTGCATCAAGCGACTCAAAAATAGTCAATATATTTTATCAACTTTCCCTCAAAAAATAGTTCAAAAAAGTATGCAAGTATGAAAATTCTGAGCTGTTTTTAGGTGTTTTATTATGCTCACAACAGTGCATTGATTTCTGGTATATTTCGATTTGTTCTTATTATTTATACGAAAACAGAGGATCAAAGATCATTTTCAGTCTTGTGTCATAGCTAGCTTTTAATGTATGATCGATCACACCCTACAGAGGATTTGCATAATAACACATGGTAGACGAGAAAATTTTAATAGGAAACTTCGATGGTTTAGCTAAAAAATGCATCGATCGCCATAATTTGCCATCGGTTTTAAGAAATGCAAACGATAAAAACTCGAGCGTATCGCTAAATAGGGCTGACATTTTACCTAACAATAGTTTCTTCGTTGCGAACACCAAGACGAGTACTGTATAAATGTCTGTCGAATGAAAACCGCACAGTTTGCAACAAAAATGATGTTATTTCTTGCTAAAATCATAAAATCTCATTTTTAAATCTTACCTTAGCTAAATCTTGGATGGATCTGATTTACAAGTATCCGTGGACAAAGAAAATATTATAAATGTCTTTCACGGTAAGAATATGGACTCCAGAGGAAGGGCAGCTGATTGCTTGATATTAAATATTCAAAAATACTGCGGAGTTTCCGAGGAACTAATTAATTCCAACATTTATCGAACGCAGCTTTTCTTTCATCCAATAATTTAAAAAGTGGCAAATTCGTCTGCAAATACAAAGCGATCGCGGATAATTGAAACACAATCAGTATCTTTTAATTTTGAAATTGATGATTAAGTCATCGTTAGATTTTCATCTCGAAAGTTGATTGGGAGAAGTCAGAAGTGAAGTGAAGTTTAGATGAATTTCAGAGTAGAGAGGGAGGAGGAGCTTGAAAACGAACCTTGAAGGAGCGGATTTTAAGAGTGAGTTTTAAGAGTGATTTGGGTAGCCCCTTTTCCCCTCCCTAAACAATCGCTACGGAAACTGATCAGAGAAATACACAACCACAGGACGTGGGAGACGGTTACCAGCCTGGAGCTGGACGAATGACTGCACAGTGCATGATCCGACCACTCCTGAACCCAAAGTCAAAGTGCCATATTGGCACTTGAACTATGTTTCAAACAGGCAAGACCGCACAGGTGGAAAGGGAAATGTTGCTTTACCGCATTCATATTTTAGGCATTAGCGAGTGCAGATGGACTGGCAATGGCTTTGTGACAACATCACTGGGCAACACAATTGTATATTCAGGGAGGAATGATAATGACCATAGAGAAGGAGTAGCGATCATGATGTCAAAAGAGGCAAAGAAGAGCATGATAGAATGGACACCAATAAGCGAGAGACGGATGGTAGCAAGATTTAAATCCAGGTACACAAAGCTATCTGTTATACAGTGCTACACCCCAACCAACGATGCCGAGGAGGAGACAAAGGACACATTTTATCAACAGCTGCAAAAAGCACTAGATAATGTGCCCTCACACGATGTTCTGCTAGTGATTGGAGATTTGAACGCCAAAGTAGGACGTTCTAACGAAGGAAGGGAAAAGACCAGGGGAAAAAATGGATGTGGTGAGATGAACGAGAACGGAGAGAGATTGGCTGATATCTGTGGTTTAAATGATCTTGTCATTGGGGGTACCATCTTTGAACACAAAGAGATTCATAAGTTAACATGGATCTCCCCAGACGGGAACGTCAAGAACCAAATAGACCATGTCTTGATAAATGGTCGCTGGAAGCACTCTCTTCACAACGTCACCGTAAAGAGAGGCGCCGATGTTGGAAGCGACCACCACCTTCTTCTAGCAACTGTCAAACTACAGCTAAGAAGAAATCCCATCAAGATGGCAGAGAAGGGGCAAAGGTACAACATTGCTAGGCTGAGAAACCCAGATGTCAGCAAGAATTTCTCTATAGCTGTAAAAAATAGGTATGAGGCTCTAAGTAGCATCGATGAGCAGGCAGAAAGGGATGCAGAATCAGCATGGAGGATAGCAAAGGAGAGCTACTTGCATGCATGCGAATGTGTGCTAGGGAAGAAAAGGAAAAGAGATAAGAACTGGATAAGTGCCAAGACTTGGTCCCTAATCGACAAGCGTAGGGAGATCAAGGGAAAAAAAAGGGTCTGCAAGATCACAGAGACTAATTGAGAAACTATCAGCAGAGTACTCATTGGCTAATAGAGAAGTTAGGAAAAATTTACGGAAGGACAAGAGAATGCACTATGAGAACTTCGCCTCCCAAGCCGAACAAGCTGCGATAAGGGGGGAGCAAAGTGAGTTGTACAGAATAACAAGGGACCTCTCTGAAAAATTCCAAGGAGAATGCGATGCAATGAAAGATAAGGATGGGAAGAGAATCACAATCGAGGATAAACAGCTACAAAGATGGACAGAACACTTTAGGGAGGTCCTTAACAGACCAGATCCAGCAGAGCGCGCTTGTATATCTCAGCCCTTTGGAGATAAACTAGATATCGATTGTTCGCCACCAACAAAAAATGAGATTCTGAAAGCGATCAAGAGTCTGAAGAACAACAAGGCACCTGGAATAGATAACATCACAGCAGAAGTATTGAAATGATGAAGATGAGACTAAGTGATGCCATCAACACCATCTTAAGGAAGGAGCAGGCAGGCTTTAGACCAGGAGTAGGGTGTATAGACCACATTTTCACCCTTCGAAATATCATTGAGCAGTGTATCGAGTGGAACACTAAGGTACATATTAATTTCATAGATCTGGAAAAGGCTTTTGACAGCATCCACAGAGACACCTTATGGAGTATCCTGCTAGCCTATGGGTGCCCAGAGAAGATCATCAGCATTATCAAATGTTTCTACAGCAATAGACCATATTCGTATTCCCAGTATTGGACTGGAACTAGCTTGCACTGGAGGCTAATGCGGGGGAATATATTAAAAAGAATTTGCATTTGAAAAGATTTCCCCGCATTAGCCTCTATTGCAAGCTAGTTCCAGTCCAATACTGAGAATACGAATATGGTCCATTTCTCTTCAGTGTTATCCATAGAAAGAAGCTAACGGATTGGTTCAGTGTCAGAAGCGGGGTGCGCCAAGGTTGCGTCCTGTCACCCATGTTATTCTTAATAGCCATCGACTGGATAATGCGCAAGACAATAGGCATCAGATGGACACTAACGTCTTTGCTTGAGGATCTCGACTTTGCCGACGATGTTGCACTCGTGTCATCTATTAGAGATCCATTACAGCGGAAAACATCAGACCTCTCATTAGCTGCCAGCCAACTAGGCTTGTACATCAGCAGGAAGAAGACTAAGACAATGCAGCTTACGGAAACACCATTACCAGTGGACTCGCTTAAAGTCAAGCGAGTTCTCACTAAATTTAAGCCACCAAATCAGGTATCTTAAGTGAGTTGGCAATTACTCTCGGCCAATGATGAGGCGCTTGCGGTTATTCAAATCGGAAATACAATAGGCGTGCTATTTTAATTTTTATTGTTGTATAGGCGCGTGCTCTCTCCTCATTTCATCTTAGGTCGCTTAACGAAGTATGCAAACAAACCATGCACTTGAACACAGCTCCACTTGGATAAGTCACTATCTAGCTTCACGTCAGACGTCGGCCAAGGTTTTCACACAAGCATGTCCTTAGATGTGCTCAGAGTGTGCATATTCAAGGTCACTTGAACAACTATTCAAAATCTCTTCTCAGATTGAACCTCAGTGTTGGATAGCGCCGACGTTTTCCTCATCACACTTGTTGCATGAAAGCCAGTCAAAGCATCGCAGATGGGTATAGGAAATCTTACTTGATCATTTACAGCGATCCGTGAATTGATGAGTTGTTTGGATTTTCCATTTTCATCTCTCTGAGTCGGTGTCTTTGGGCCAGTTCACGGCTCCTACTCAAATAATTGTACTTTTTTAAAGAGCTTTAAATGATATCAACTTTCTGTCCACCTCTGAGACCCAAGGGCAGCTAGTCGGGACGATAGAATGTTCGTGGCGAAAGTTTACTACAAGAACGTGAAGAGCACCTGGGCACTTACTCCCAGAAGCGTTCGAATTGCCTGCTTCTGATTGGTCACAAAATTGTTTTTGTGACCAATTAGCGAAGAGGAGCGGCCTGGTGATTCTTGATCTTTTCTTACACGAAGTAGTTTTCCTCATCGATCGCCATTGTTGCTTGGCCTGTGCAACGGAAATTTTGACGCCGTAGAAAGTTTCAGAAGTCGTTCGACGAACATGGAGATGTAAAAGGTAAGCTTGGCGTTGTGTACTAGACAAGTTAGTGAGCAAAGGGGCAGAAAGTGAAAGTCGTGCATCCCGTATCAGCAATAAAAATTACTATACCTGCGAAAGATCCACCGCAAACATTTATCGGAGAGTGTTTGTTGCTTGCAGCCGTGCTTAAGCTTGTAATCTTTCCGGCTTAGTTCACGTTTTGTTCTGAAACTTTCCTCGAGAAGCTTTCCCCGTTGAACGCGCTAAGCAACTGTAGCGATCGATGAGGAAAACTACTTCGTGTAAGAAAAGATCAGAGTCACCCGGCTGCTCCTCTTCGGTGAATGGCCACAAAATAAAAGTTTGTGGCCAATCAAAAGCAGGCAATTCGAACGCTTGTGGAACTGGTTCGGTAAGAGTAAGTGCCCAGGGCCCTTCCCTTATAGTAGACTTTCACCACGAACATTCTATCGTCCGTAGCCTGCGTAGCATGGCGGTTTTGGTTTGCTAAGTAATAAAGGGCGGGCGAGGGCAGAAAAACCGCGAGGAGATTGGGGCGGGAGATTCATTGCATACAGCACCACAGGAAAGTATTGCTCAAAAGCTTTCATTTGAATGGTCACACTCAGTATATATAGGATTTCACCCACAGAAGCAGCAAAACGTAGAACCACCGGTACCTTGTACAACATAATAAACATCACAACAGGAAATTACTTTTCAGTGGCTTTCATTTCACCCATCGGTTCAATAGAATAAATATTCAATGTATATTCAACGTAATAGATCTGAAGAACCATGGATTCATGGACCCACCTTGTACTGAGCATAATAAAGTTAACAGGAAACTTAATAAACTATCAGAGTCAATGGTCATGCACCCAATTATTTAATGTGATTGAATTTATCGGTTTTTACTTGTGCTTTGGGACATTAAAGGAAAACAATTACGAGCACTCTTAATTCCAAACCTGTGGTCTTTGGCCTACAAACCAGCGTGACTTATGAATTAATTAATCAGTATATCATGGATACACTAAATATCTCAATGGGACCAAACCCTATATTCATCAGCATGACCGTATACTGTGAGAAAATAATACATAGTTTTGGCAAATGTTTTCAAAAAATAATTCTAGATTTTGAGCTTTTCAAAGTCGAGTAAATCAAGGAAACGTTATTCAAGCTTCTCGTTGAATGTGTGGGCGGGCTATTATAGAAGGAAAGTAAACTCATCTACGAAATTCATTTGGAACAAGGCAACCGATTGGATGTTTACAAACCACTTTGCATTTTAATGTGGTTCGCCGCCAGCGCTACAAACACTGGACGTCAACATCTTTGCGTCTTTTTCAAAACTCACCCTGAATTACAAAAAAAGCTGAAATCCAGAGGGGCTCTATTGAGGTCTTAAAGCAAACTGATGAACTCGTTCTCTGCTGTAGATTATAAGTTTGGGAAAAGTATTTGCAAAAACTCAGTTTGACTTTTGCAAGTTGAATATAATTTTTGTAAACTTTAATATACAACGAAATTAAGTCGTTATCTGGGTCTAGATGATTACTAAAAACATGTGCAAAATTTTGATTTCTGACAGCGAAAAAGAGTCGGAGATTTTTTTTTTTTGTATACCATGAAGTCTATTTTGCGATAAAATGTGTGGTAATGATTGCTTTTTTCTAGCAAAAGTGGATGAACTAAACGAGGTAAAATTAAACCAGATAAATGATCGACACGAAATTGATAACTTCGGATTCTGAAAGTACAAGATATCGTACAGAAATAAAGAAAAAGGTAAGAAGACAAAACATCTTGAGTCAACAGGATATTTACTATGGGAATTAACGATCTACATTCTTACAAAATATAAAGGAATCAATGCTGAAATGATTCCTGTCTTTTTTTTTTTATGGTTTCGAATTCCTTAGAAAATGCAATCAAGATTATTATGTCAATAATTGCACACCTGTGTATAGATAGCTGAGTTAGCAAGGACAATAATGAACGTGTCCGAAAAAACATGAACAAAATGACTGAAAATCATAATAATTCGGTTACAATAATCATGATAATAATAAGCTTGACTTTTTGAAGTCAAGCTTTGAAGTCAAGCTTTTGAAAGTCGAGCTTATTACTACGCTAATAGTTTAAGAGCTAAACAGTTATGAGTCGAGTCTATAGCTGCTTCCACTCCCACAAGATTTATGGTACAAACAAGGCTGTAGCTGGGATCATTTGATTGTAGCGATTTTTCATCTATAATAATAATAGTAATTATTATGGTGCTATTTTAATAATAAAAATTTATTCATTAGTTCTTCCTCTTGGTGGCGCCTAGCTTCTGAAGCAACAAACTACAACTCTACATGAGGCGTATTAATAGCATAGAACAAAACTAGCGATGAATGGCCCCGGTGGATGGCAAAACTATGTAAAATAGATAATAATCAAAACTACAAATGTTCTCGTTTAAACTGAAGGTACAATTTTCTTTCAAGAATTTTCTCTGCATTTAAATTCATGCATTGACTCCAGTAGTCTTTAAAAAATGATTGACACATCTCTTCCTCAAGTCTTGATCTTTAATTTTTCCTATTGAGGATTTGCAGTGATCGGAGAGATTTTGATGTTTTTACTGGTATATTTGCTTTGCGTTAGAATATTTTCTTTCACGTTTGTTTTTTGCTATCGCCTTTAAGAAACAAGAAATGTTAAATTCTCAGTAATTCCCACTTACTTTGATAGGTTCAATTGAGACAATCTTGTTCCGCGCCACCTTTGAATCAATTCTATACGGCAGTTTACTATGTTAAAAACAAAGCCTTGCAATTATGTAAAGTCTATGACTAAAAAGTTATTCTTGCCTCGTCAAAATTCTGCCTGCTACCTGGTGGAAATGTTGTCAGAAAAATGAACATACCGTCATTATATATGACATAATAAAAGATCATCTTAAATAACTAAAAAGTGAAAGACTTGCATTTGGAGACCTCAATTAACTCTTTGAATGTAATTCTCTTTCATCACAAGAGCTCTTGTTAAATACAAATTATTTTTGATTTGGAGGATTTAAGTCAGAGTAAATAGGAGCAACAAGGGACCACTTTTCTTTATACAGCTTTAGAGTTTTCTTTTTGAGGTTTCTGCGCCGTATAAGAGTCAACACTTGCTAACCATACCAAACCAAATCAGTTTGCTTTGGGAACAATTCAAGTTCACGCTGCGCTAAAGTAGGCACACACCATCTTTGCGGAGATAATAAATACACTTAGCTTTTGCTTCAAAAGCATAAATTTGTTTAACCAACAATAGACAAAATAGAAAAATGTGAAACTTATGTAGAGATCCATAGGAAAGAAAGGGGAAAAGGTTTCATTGCTCTCAGAATAAGTGTCGTAAAATCTGCAATATCGGTGTCTTATCCCCCATAGCCTTCACTCTACGCAAAATAGTTTAGTAAGTGGTGATGCACGTGGTTTAGTGTTTTCGGCTTCCAAAGCCTCGTCACACTAAGGGCGCTTTTCAATTTCTTGACACAAGTAACTTCACTTGTTCTACTCTATTTTGGATTTTTTTTACTACAAGGATTTATACGAGCATGCAAGAACAGATCTAAATGCTATTCTTTAAAGTACTTTTTTTCAGGTCTCCCAAGTTGTTTCTCTTTTCACATATCGTGAGTTTCGAAGTTCTAAAGCCGATGTAGTTATATGTAAAAATTGTTGATTTAACTCAAGAGCGGTTGCAGAAACGCATGACTCCATTCTAATGCAAAAATATCACCATGCCGGAAGACCAATACAGAAAAAAGTAACTTAATACATAAATTCTCCAGTTAAAACAAACCATGGTGCATTTAAATTTCTCTACTGGTACTTCAAACACATTTGGCACCCTTCAATTTAAAATCGTTTTTTTTGTATGAAAAGGTGACACCATCGTCAGCTTTAACGAAGGTTTTCCATCCATCCATTCTGCAGTTTCTGAAGTCGCTTTTAGAGTTAATTAAAACAAATTAAAAGAAACTCTGTTTCACAGTTCTGTTTGCTGAAAGCACCTGCGTACAGAAGAGGAATGATTAAGTTCGCAAACAAAGTATAACATTATTATTTTCTGTAAACACTTGTAACCCTTTTGAGCAGCGGCGAGTTATCCATTGAAAATATACTGAACTGAGTTGTTCCTCCTGGGTCCAAAGCCATATTCTTTCCTTTTAAGAATCCTTTGGCTCTTAAGTTTCAATGGACCAAAGAAAGTTTAGTTTTTAGCTTTGTTTGTCATTGTTATGCAAAAACTCTAAATGTTCTACAACATGAACTAAAAGACCATATGACTGACTTATGAGCTATCTTTCAAAACATATTTTAACTCGAGAGGCGTTTATCTTTATTTGAAGAATATTGAAGTACCTCGAGTGTTGTTACAGGGCTTGTAGTATAGCATTTAAAGGTTTAATCATTAGAAGCTCTAGTTTGAGTCATTAGGTTAATTGTAAACTGTTCGCTGCTTTGCGACAATAGCAGGTCCATTTGTGCATTGAGTAGTTTTGAAGCCATTCATAAATGAGTCCCATTGTTCTGAAGCTGTTTTACATCAATTAGTAAGAGATGAATAAGGCAGTGTTTAAGGGTAGGACAAGCGGAGAAATACGCTTGACCCAGGTGCGATAGCTGACGATTTATTGGACGGCTTTGTTCAGTATTCTCTGCCAAAGAAAAACAACTGTCAAATTCTTTTTAAGATCAGAAAAAAAGGAATCATGATAAGAGGTTGAGGATTCAAAGGGAACGAAATGAACAAGTTGTTTTTGAGAGTCCTTCACGCCTTGATGTCACATTAATGATTAATCAAATACAGACAGCGCCTTTGTTTGTAGCCTTGTATAAAAGCGTGGTTTTGTATTCGAAGTAGTAATTCAAACGTGGTGGGTTGATGTCTTAACATATCATAAGAATTTGCAAAGCGGGAAGCTTCGAAGCAACCGGGCTAATTGGTAAAAAGCTGCTGTCAAGATTGGAATCCCACAGTGCAAAAGACTGAAGGGGTATTATTCGATAAGATTCCTATTGAACGTAGTGTTTAAAAGAAGGATTTCATGAGCTTACCTCGATAGCAAACTTCATTGATTGATTTACTCTCCAAAGGCGAAGAATACCGTTGGCGTACCGATAGCATCAACAGCAAATTTTTCATGGAAAAGACAACTTCCTCGGAGAAACACATAAAGCGACCGATGAACGCCTTTTATGATATGGTCCAGCCGGAAAAGGCGAGAAATATCGACACAGAACCCTAAGCTACACAATTCTCAGATTAGTAAGGTTCTGGGCATCGAATGGCGCAACTTAAGAGAGGAAGAGAAACAGAAGTTTTTCGCCCAAGCTAAACTTTTGAATGAACTGCACTTGATTGAACATCCTGACTACAAATATCGACCAAAAAAGACGCGCGAAGAAGAAGAATATTAGGCACGCTAAGATAGCGGACAGTCATATGGTGTGTCCATACACCACATGCCACTGTGAGCGAAATGGATTGACTTCTTCGACGGAGCCAAATCAGAGCATGCTGCTTCAAAAAGATAATCAGTCAGACAGCCAACAAGTGCAGCATAACGAAGCCACGGATCCCAGCGAGATCTTGATTAAAAAGGAGAAGGCAGAGAGTCCGACCGCAGTGGACAGCATTCTCTCTAAAGACAGCACTTCAGGTCCAGGTGTTGGACACATAAACTTGCACTCAAGACCTTCCGAAAACCCGTTGTTTCCAACGTGTGAAAGAAGGGATTTCGCAGCATTGAAGTTTTCAGGGCATGTAGCAATGTTAGGAGCCACGATGCCGCCCTATCATGCAGCGAACTTCCATACAGAATCTTACCGGCCCCATTACCACGTTTTTGCCCTACAGGTTTTCAGCAAGCGGCGAGAAGGAATCGGTGATCGGATATCCGCCCTCCTATTCTTCTACAAAATGCAACTGCTGTCCAAGAGGCTTTACAAGGGGCGAGGAATGCCTTCTGTCGCAGGGTACACGATACCCCTTCTTTAATCCCGAAGTAAGTAAATGCTTTTACGGGCGCGGATGGTAAAGACCGAGGTCGAAGAGCCGAAGCCGAAGTTGATGACGAAGAGACAGATGACAAGAACACGTATCAAGAGATCTATTAATATACTCTTTGATTTTTTTGGAGACTATTTATGATTACAAAAACCAAAATTACAGAGTTAAAGCGGATTCTTCATTGTATGTTAGTTAAAAAAGGTTTTTTGGGAGCCAGCTATATCGTTGCCTTTTGCAATGGATCAGGTCATGATGATGATTTTATCCGAAGGTGCTGATTGAACTTCGTAATGCTTTTGTTAATGGCAATTTAAAGCATGCATTTGCACATGTTAAATACAAAATAAAAGACAACGGAGTAAGCTATCCTCAAGGTACAACAAGTTTTTCTATTTCAATCGCTGCTCAAAAGAAGCCTTGCAAAGAACAAGAACTTTTTTAGATAATCCAGTAAAAAAGGTGTGCCTTCCAACGTCTTCTTTCTATTAAGTTGATTTGAAAAAGTAAAGAAATAATAGTTCAAATGCGATTTAACAAATGCGATTTAACAAACGTCATCCCCACGGGCTAATCCTTGCATGTAGAGACTGTTTATTGCCGAATATATTGTTAATAGTCACAAGAGCCAAAGGAGTTCTGGCGATAAAATGATTGTTGAAAACCGCGGTCAAACTGCAGATAGACTTCATTCAAATCCTCCGGACAAATGCATTCTTAATGGCAGGTGATATCGTTTTTAAATTAAACTTTATGAGGACTTGCAAGTCCTGTTCTATTTTACAATACCTGTCTGTGTTACATCTGTAAATGTCAGTAACACAATTGCAACCAATCTTTATCCCTTCATGGAAAGTTTTCATTTGCGAACAGGACAATGTCCCCATTGATGTTGCATGGTTAACGCGCAGATTACTTTCGTAACGTACACATTAACGTGCAAAAAAAACTGTTGTTTGTTCACAATAGACATGAGTTAATTGTTTCGTCTTGTTGTCTAAGGCAATTGTCTTTTACGTAACAGGATCCATAAACACATAATTAAAAAGTGGTAATGATGATGGAGGTAATGTTTTACAACGAAAAAAAAAAACAGTAAGTCAGTGGTGTTTGCTACGAAGAGCATATCAGATAATTCTCTTTGTTTGAAATTTGACGCTCTTTTAAAAAAAAATATAATGGGATATCAGGTCAACAAAAGAGATTGATAACAGATGAGTTTATTTCATTTCTCATTTTTAAAAAAACACAGTTTGTGGAGATCATTTAGTCCGTACGTTCCACCGAAACAAGAACACATAATTATTAGGTTTCCAACGTGATTAATACTTCACTAGGTTGCTAACCGCCAAGCAACAGCTCATTCATAATTTAGGAAGTCAAAGGCTTAGATACGACAGGCGAGAGTTGGAAAAGTCATTTTAAACTGAAAATATTCATTACGTGGTAACAAACAACATGATGATGTCGTGTTCACCTTGTACAAACAAAATATTCAAAGACCAAGTTTGTAGCGGTATAAGGTTTTTGGCGTTGAAAAAGGGGGGAATGTTTCACCGAAGGGAACCATTAATTCTTAGAAAGTCATTCCGTCGTTTTGAAGAGGGAGGCAAAGTGGGCAAAAATGTTTAGAGGCAATGTGAAGTGACTGGTATTGCCAGGATCTCTTCCCAGAATGCTGAAAACGGGATTCACCGACTCGACTATTTTCTACCCTCGACTGAGGAATTCGTGTTTACAAGGAGAATCAACAACTTACTTGACTATTGTTCTGTGAGGTTATTGCTCTCGAGTCATACCCCAAAGGGATTTTTTTTGTAATACTACTGTAACAGTCGTTATTTATTAAGACAATTCGATTTTGCTCCAGGCCTCATTTAAGCTCTAAGTGCTACATCTTCGTTTTGCCGGCAGAGCAGCGACGTAATCCTCGAAAAAGGAAATATTTGAAATTAAAAGTTAATGACCTTTTTGGAGTTAAAGTGATTATTAAAAGATGACTTTCGTGAATTATTGAAAAGCGAGTGAGTACTTAGTGAACGCAAGTTTCAGAAGGAACTTATGGGCCAAGCGAATCAAGATGAAAATTGCCACCAAAACATTTGCTCACGTCACACAAAATGAATAATCCTCTTTTCGTACATTGAAATTCAATCTTAAACAAAAGGCATCATCTCGGGGCTCTGGGGAATAAACCAATACAAATCCTTACATATGAGGGTCATGACGGGGTAAAATGGGAGCTGGGATCACGGACCAGGAGCCCATTAGTAGGAGCTTGCCTCTCTCATACACGCCCTTGAGTCAACTTTTGCGCGTATCTTTCTATTTTTAGAACGCCACGATTTCCTCGGCTCTGCACACATTGTTTTAAAAGGCCAATCAGAGTAAAGTCATTGTCTAACAAATAAGACAAATAAAGCAGTAAAACTGTTTTTAAATCGTAAATGCGAGTCTCCCTTTCAAGGGTTCGTTCTAAAAATAGAAAGATACGCGCAAAGGTTGACTCAAGATCTACTGCATATGGAGGCTCCTACTAATGGGCTCCTGCACGGACCTAATTTTTTGGTGGGAAAATGGGATTTGATCACTGGGACTGGGATTTTGTTACTGGGAATGGGAGATAAGGAGTTCTTGGTGCAGATGGGGTTTGCATCATCAGAGGTCATCAGGTATTAGTTCTGCTCAAAATTCCTGATATCAAATACTTCATGCGGTCCTCCTGCGTTCCTGGCCACTGCCATGTGAGAGTGAGGACCTTCCTATGCTAACAGGCAGATTTGTTTTTGAACCTCAAAGCTCCCTACCTATAACATTCATACCTCACTAGCATGAATGGACTTCCCTAAAGCCATTGCAATCAATGCAATCACTCGAAAAGAAGAAGCTCAGATGAGGTATTGGGCAAGGTTGCCATGGTAAATGTGTCAGGCGCAGGAACACAGTGAAACGTCCTTGAACGTACCTTACCGATTTGCCAGACCTTCGGCCCGTAGCGATTGTTGTGGGTCAGTAGTGAAGAGGGCGAAGACCCGAGGAAGATATTGGTGCCAGGATACTTATGTCGATGAATTTAGTGATGATACTGATGACAGTAACTCTGAAGATGACTTAGAAAAACGGGAGACTGCATCATTTAGAATGGTTTTATGTGTCAGGTGATAGCAGGCCTTTTTCGACGGACATTTGGGTAAGCAAACCCAATTGAGTGTTTTCACTCACGTGATCAGTAACTTTGTTTTTCTACCGAAACAAAAGAAACGTTTGCATGATATAGAGCTCAATTCCCGGAGGATCAGTTGCGGACACCAACATGGCCGCCGTTGTTTAGGTACATCATCAACATGGCCTCCGTGACGTCACGGCGGCACTGTAATCTCATGTTTCGTTTTGAGACTAATCATTAACTACTTTATAAAACACATCGATGCTCTAAAATTATATTTTTCTCTATCGTACCTTGCATACAGCTGGCGCGCCTGAAATTTGAATTGACCAATCAGGATTCAGCAGGAGGGAAAAGCTTTACTGTACTGACTTCAATGAAAGTTAACAGGAATAGCATTGAAATAAGGCCATTTATCATATGGCCCGTTCGGCCCCGCGCGCGCTTTCATTGCAAAACTATTGGGAAAATGCCCGTATGAGGGCCGTACGCGTTAGCGTGAGCAGGACCGGAAAAAGCCGTACGGTCCTACTGGGAACACGTACTGCTCCGTGCGATGCAATTTTAGAGGATTTCGCCGCTTTTAAACATCGAAGTAATTTACAGCCAGAAAAGCAAATGCAAGCAACATATTAGATAAATTTTCTGTGCAGATTTTTGTTTTTTCTTTTTTCCTAACTTCATCTTCTGGGTGCTCATACATAGTGTAAAGGGTCCATATGATAAAATACTTATTGACTGACTGGTTTAGGTCGGGCCGGACAGGAGAATATTTGGCCCTCGGTCATAGCGCACGCTGAGGGTCGGTCCGTACGCCATGACCTCGGGCCAAATATTTTCCCGTCCGGCCCTCCCACTCAGTCAATAAGTACATATTATCTCACTGGAGATGGCATTAAATATTGAGGAAAAGGGACTTACAATATCAAAACCCACATCACACTGTAAAAAGGGGAAAAAAACAGAAAACATTTTTTGTCTCCAAGCTTGCCATTTGGCGTCCGTCATGACAACTCGCTCGTAGTTCGTGAAGTGTCGCCAGGCAGGTAGTAATAGTTGTGTTATTTCGAGAAAAATATGCGGTTCCTCGTCGAATTAGACCCGGGATTCTTAACTTAACTATTAGAAGAGGCCAAGGCAACTTTAGCATTGCCTTTATTTTTGTTAGCTTTGAAGAAAAAGGCTATTATCGTGTCGTTTTGGTAGGACAGCTAAGTTTGACTGCCGCTCGTACTGCGGGGCGCAGCCGCCGTATGCAAGGTAACTCCGGTTGGGCTTTTAGTAGCAGGGACTGGGACTTCTCAATAACCTTGCCACTGAGTCTGGGATTTTGTCCAAAATTTGCCTCCATTCGTGACCCCATATTTATTCCCTAGAGCCTCGAGATGATGCCTTTTGTTTAGGACTGAATTTTAATATATTGAAATTGGTCGATTGGTGCACGTCAAGGAGACAACAGAAACTTTTATGAAGTATGGATCAATAGTGTATCACACTCATACGGTGAACAGAGAAACGTCCAAGCTTGCAGAAACAGGAAGGGCCGCTTTCACATTATCGCATCAACAGTGCTTTAACTTTTTGCTTTCATTACTGTTATTTTAAAACAAGTTTTTTGTACAGTGCAGCACACTCGGTATCTATTTTTAGAAAGATAAAAATTTAAAAATTAAAGTAAAGTAAAGAATAAGAAAAAAATCCCGGCTTCATGCAGAACTAACACGCTGTCAATGCTTTGTGCATCATTAGACTCCCTCTCTTATTCTTCAGTCAGTGCGTGCGTTTGTTTGCTCGTAGATCACTCACATCAGTCCGTGACAATTTTTTAAAGCGTTCAGTTTCGTTTTTGTATCGGTATTTAACCCGATGTAGCGCCTACCATGGTACGCTGCAATACCTACCTCATTTAACTCCGAAGGTGCTTCGAAACGTTCAAACTTGGTCGTTCTCTGACAAACCATTCAAATTGCTGGTGAGGATCCTCTCCCCGGCAGACTTAACTTGCCAGACGTGCGATTGCATGTTCTTTGACATGCAACCGGAGGCTTAACGATTGAACTACATTTGTCATTCATCAAGTTAGTATTGTTCCACTTTCCTTAACAATCTGTTAATCTGTTGGATAGAATCTTCTACCTTGTGTGGATTTTTAGCTTGATCTTTATTTTGTGGATCTTAAGCTTGAGATCGTTGTTAACGAGTGGAGGAATAAAAGAAAATTGACAAATATTGTGCTGCTATGTGAAATCAGGGGAAGACAAAGGAAGAGGTTTAAACTCAGGCTAGCAATGATTTATAATTAAGCAGATTGGTTGTGGACATCCAATCATGTGACCTGCTCTGTTTCAAGAAGAGTTTAAAGGGAAAACTGTCACGAGAAGCGCATGGGTGCGCTAGCGTCTTGTGAAAACTTGAAAAGTGTTAGGTTAACTTTTTCCAAGTTGAATCGACAAATTCAAAATGGCGTCCACTGGGGGAGGGCTATGGTGGACAAACGAGAAACTCCGGCGAATATACGTGACTCACGCGTGAATCCATGATGGCGGCTAGAATTTTCCGTGAGCTCGAGAGCAAACAAACTCGAGCATGCGCAGCTCATGACAATGCCCCTTTAAATCTGGTAAGGTGGAACGTGAAGAGAGGTGATGATGATGATGATGATAGACTTTATTTAAGTGTCAATAGTATTTAGCTTAGGAAAAACTAATTGGCGACACTATTTACACAATGAAGTATACCTTAGCTAAAGTTAAAATTATTTACAATTTAATGAATAATGTATAAAGTAAATAAATAAATAGATAAATAAATAAATGAAATGTATAAAATTGGTAAAGATTTTAAAAGCTTAAAAAAAGATATTAAATATATATATAAATGTAAAAATTTAAAGCGGGCCTAGCAACATATATCACAGTTCTTACAATTGGTAAAAAAGGAGCTGGTTTATGATGTTTGCTGCTGCTGCCGATGATGATGATGAGGATTATGATGGTGATGACGATATTGTGAAATGACTATGGTACATGATAGCTTTCAGATCAACGTGGCAAATGTGTTTACTTTTGTCTCAAAATAAGAGGACGTCTTGAAAAAATTAGTCTCGAGATTGCGGCTTTTCGGCCAAAAGCCGAGCTCGAGGAAGCATTTTAGGATCTCCCTGGGGCTTCGTAAAACATATGAATGACGTCATATGTTACCATGGAATAGGTTGTAGAGCCGGCAGAAATTGCTTGTGAACCCAAATGACAAAATGACAAAGAAGACCCCTAGCTTCACTATGTTGTATATTGCGAAGTTTTCTAGAGAATACACAAGTGAAATGCGAGCACTCATTGAATTAAACTCAATGCAAAAATTTATAGAGAACACCGCATTGAAAAATGATGACTTCAAAAATTGACTGACCTCCCTGAAAAACCGACATCGCTGAAAACTTAAAGTCTGGGTAAAATTGAAACTACCGCCTGTCCTTCAGCTTGAGTTCATTGACGAAGTTTAAAGTGGTACTATGATCAAAAAAATCATTTTCGTTTTCCTCAGGTTTTGAAGCGTGTAAAGTATAGACCGTATTCATAAATGGCGGCGCAGAAAAATTATTCGTTTGTCTTTATGCTAATCATCCTCACTAGCCTCGTTCGCACGGACAAAAATTCAAGAGAATTTTTGCTCCAAAGTGAGCTAGTGAGGGGGATTAGCATAAAGACAAAGGAATAATTTCTTGACCGCCGTTTATGAATACGGTCTATAAGTAGATAAAGCGACTAAATCAATCTAGCATTTAGTATTGTTATAATGATCCATGCTCTTTATAGACAGATATCTTCCTTTGAACACAAATCCTGGTAGAGACAATTCCTTAACCGAAAAAGATCCGAAATAGCAATTCCGCCAAGATACAAGATATAATTCCGAAGTGTTCCACTACTCTCTAGATGTCAATCAAAACTAGATCACTCGTGTTACACTAGTTTCTAGGCCAGCTTATTTCCGATTTTCAACAAATATATTGAGATAAGTAATGATTGAAAAGAGGATTCTTAAATAGTTTTTTTCTGTGGCCAAGAGTGAATAAAAAGGAGAAGATCGTTCCATTGAACGAATATTGTATAGTTTTAAGACATAATGATAGAATTTTGGCAACAAATCTATCTAGTTGGGTTCCCGTACGATATGTTATCGTATTCTCTCCTCCTACAGGGTGGAGTTTGGGGTTCCAGTACCGATATTAATAAATGAAGCCCAGGACACCGACAGTCAATCCAATCAATTCCAATCTCTACCCCATAGCTCTTCTCTTGACTGAGGAAGAGAAGAGTCTGGGGAACCCTGAAAACAAAGGGTCTTCTCATTTGTCTTCGTGAAGAACAAACAAAAGCGTCTCTGTTTGGTTTATTCATGTTAGCACAAGGAGAAAGCAGGCGCCATAAGGTTTAAATAGCCAGATTTTTGGTATAAGACCCCATACGGCGCATGTTCTCCTACATAGAGATTTTCGAAGCCTTGGTCGATCCAAGGCTCTGGTGACGAGAATGTTTCAATTCAAAAGAGCTTTTACATCTTTTTTGATTCATGTTCTAGGAATCCTCCTAGAGAAAACGCCGGGTTTTCAAATCCAAATCAAGTGCTTTTGAACGAACTGGCTCAGGCAATTACCTACTGTTCTGTCTGCCGCATCGAACGAGGCTTAACTCGATTACCTAAGTCATTTGCCCTGATGTCTTTCGCATCTAGATTTTCCAGAAAATGTCATCAGCGCTTTTGTCTTCTTCTTTAGTAAGGGTAACTCTGTTCACACAGGAGTGAGTACCAGGGCTTCTCAGGTCTGTCGATGGTAACCGCTTCGTCAAGATCTCCTTGTCCGGCAAGGATTTTTTTCCTGGTAGCTTTCCCAGTTTCCATGCAGTGTGGCTGACTTCGATTGCCGCGTTAGGTATAGTGGTCAGCCTGGCTACCTCTCTCCATCTGTAGAAGGATCAGTCACCGGAGTCGTGCGTGCCCGCTCATGACCTGCTGGTCAGTCTACCTCCGAAGGTCTTTCAATTTCTTTTCGTCAAGAGGTTGGCACTGAAGCCCTCATTGCCATTCTCTCTGGCTTTGTGGCCGATGAGAAGGATTAGAACGAAGGTCCAGAGTTTGCCCCCCCCCCCTCCCCCCAACCCGAGGATGAGTGTGCTGACTCTCCAGGTGAGGTTGCATGAGATTTAGTCCATCGGTTGACGAGGAGGTTGTGCTCCTCAGCTTGCTTGCTCTTCACTCTTTCCGTCGTCACAGATCTGTTGTAAGCGTGATGAGGTGAAAGATTGGTGCGGGGTCATTACCTCTGTTCGATGATGTTGATTACCCTGCGATGGACAAGGAAAATTCGCAGTGAGAAATTATGTCCCTGTCGTATTCTCCCCTCACACATGATGGGGTTGGGATTCCGAGGGCCTGGGTAATAAAAGGATTGAGTAAATCATAAAAAAGGATGACAAGACAATTACAGTGATTTGATTTGCACATGGATGGTAATTACATTCCTCCGGAGGGGGGGCTTCCTATTAATGGGCTATTGGGGATGTGCCGCCGAATGGGGTTGCATTTTCACGACTGGATTGGCTATACTGGAGTTGCATTTTTAACAGAGTTCCCTACAGAGTTGCTAGAATGAGGTCGCAAATTGTCGAGATTTTGGGCCGTGAAGAAAATTCTGTCTGGCTAGTGGGATTTAAAATGGAAAGATTCGCGGTAAAAAAAAGTTGTTACAGAAAGAAATGTGGCGCTGTTGATTTAAAGGTTGTGGTAATAGATCACGGAAGTGTGAGTGGGGGGGGGGGTGGGGAGCTTTTGCCCTCCCAGCCCCTCCCTCTGCGTGGCCCCTGTAACTTTGCAATTTTATCAATTTTTAATCAAGGACTTTTTGCACTGCTGTAAAAGATTTTATAGTCACGATCATAAAGCTTGTTTTGTTGTTGTAAACGGTCACAATTTTGGAATAAGGGGTATGAAATCATAGTCACGAAGTTCACTAGAAATTACCTCTTACAGACGGAACCGTCTTCCTTACTTTGATATCACTAAAAAGCTCTTTCTTGCTATCATTAATCTTTTTCACGCCTTTGTGAAGGTGATACTGAAGTGGATCTCGCCAAGAACGCTAAGGTAACTTCATGTAAAATCCTTTAAATAATCCTTCAAGAAGATGAGTTAAAAACTTGTTTTAAATGTTTTGAAAACGTATTGTAGTCCGGTTAATCTTTTTTTAATTCATTTAAGGGAGTTCCGGACTGCGTTACGTTAACATAATTATCCGATCAAGTTTCGCTCTTCTGATTCGTCAATGGACCTCTTGAGGCTTGTACGTTTTGTTTTCCCATTTCAGACCACGTGATGTTACTCTAGGGAACAGTGTCTTTCAAATGTCGTCTATGCACGGTGCATATGTATGCATAACTTATGAAAAACAAAAGGAAAATTCCCTTGGGAAACATCACGTGGTCTGAAATGGGAAAACAAAACGTACAAGCTAAAGAGGTCCATTAAGGACGGTGCCTACTAATTAAAGATATTTTTGCCCCGGTGTGTGATTATGCAGGAAATGTAGATCTTAACAAGAGTTATTGAAATCCAGAAAGAAAATTGGGGGTAGCACGCATTTTTCAAAGATAGTTCATGAATAATATTTGTAAAAAGCTTTAAAATACAAAGCAATCCATGGCATTCTTTCGCAAATTGAAGGTCAATTATCTCTGAAAAATGCATGGTTACCCCAATATTCTTTTTGGATACCAAGAGTACTTTTTAAGATCTACTTTCTCCGGGTAGTTTCAAACCGCGCAAAAATATCCCTGTGTTAGTAAACATCTCGAGACGCGCAGAACGTATGCGCAATAACAATAGTAGGCACCGTCCTTTTAAGTGGACTATCGAAAGAGGTTTCTTTGTGATTACATGTACTTTTGTCCAGGCGATATCTTGCACATCGAACGAAAATTCCCAAAAGTTTGATTAGTCCACGAAGGGCGGATAAAGCAACCAAGCATCTTTCAACGAAATTCAAGAGTCGGGTTTTAACGCTGGATTTAACTGCGACTTGGCATTGATGTTCATTGTGTTCTAAATTAGCAAATAAGACCTCGCGTTTCAATTCGAAATGTTTCTACGCGCGCCTCTAACAGTTCTCTGTTGTAATGTCGTGTCCTAAGCCTCAAAATGGTATCAATGACGTATGGTCTGCTTCAGAGATTTTCAAGAAAAATCTACCATCATGTTTTTTGACCAGTCAGAGAGGAACTATGCAAGATTGATTTTACCGTTCATGTATACGATTTCCCGTTTAGTGTATCTTCGCCGGCGTTTTGTCCTCCTTTTGGAACCTTTTCTCCTCTTGTCTTTGCGACATACGCCTCGGCCTGAAACAACATTATTAGTTATCGATACTGCGCAGCTGATCCGATATCGTAGATTTCGATACCCGGGGTGGGAGCCAAGGTGCCTGGGGAAGTTCCCTACAATGTACTTTTAATACGTTTTAATGCGCGCTCATTGAGGGGAAGAAGATTGGGAAAACAATTACAGCTGAAGTCTGTCAAATTGTGCAACATGGAAAGGTTGTTTCAGTTGTCCTAATTGTGTCTTTAAATTCAAATTTTTTTAATCTTTAAAAGTAATTTACAAGCTGATTTGGTGGCGGAAGACAGAAAGTAGTTATTAAAATTATAACTTGTTTGCTACCCGGCTTTCCGCTTACATACAACCTACTGATTAATATGTTTCCAAATAAAATGTCGGCAAGGAAATTACTTTGTCGTATAAAGAGCCCACGGTTAAGACCTCACTTAATTTTCAAGGCTTAGTCGCTAAATAAACGTCACCGGTTAGCTTGAAAGCTCCTGCGGAAGATTCATCGGAAGTTTTGCTTTTCAACGACATTGGAGGTTTTTCACTGAATATTCTTCAGTGCCACTTTTTTTACAAGGTCGGTTTTAAAACTACAAACAACAAACGGCTTTTTGTATTAGAAGAGAGCTTCATAAAACAGCTTGTAATTTTGATATATAAAATGAAACAAAATGGTGTTTCTCTTTCCCCGTGTTCAGTTTATGAAAATTAACTCCTGTTTCGTTCACCGTAAATTTATTAAAAACAGCAAGCTGTCCGCGGCTTGATGATTAGGTGACGAAACGAGTTTGATAAATTGTAAAAATGTAGAGTAACCCATCCCCGCTGTTTAATTACAGCCTCAGTCTTTGGTGTTAAAATAAAGTGTTTGTAATAAAATTTAAAGTGTGAACTGAGATCATGAAAATATATGTTTATTTTGGGCACCTAGCTTTTGTCTTTTGTTGAAATTGAGGAAAATGTTCAAAAGCTTTTTGTTGTGAAAACGAGGTACGTGAATCTTCATGCTTAAACATTAGTTCAACTTGATATGAACTTTCTAAAAACATTTCCACTGTTATAAAGGTCGTTATTTGTATTTAATTTTCAACTTCGAGAATTTAATGGGTCGGTGTTCTCAAGACGGAAAATAAGGCATCGTCCTTTATTCAAGCGAGCCGGATAGAGTCTGACATAATTTGAAGGATTGTTTATTTGTGTAAAAGCGTTATTGTTCTTATTGGAGATATGCACCTTTTGAAGCTTTTCGTATATGTTATTTACCACTCACCAACGACAAAGGTTTGACACAAAGAACTGCCCATAATAAAATATCAGGAAATCTTGACAGGTGTGACTTGCATCTCGCTCTCTTTTCAATTTTTGTGGGCGCTACAATATGTGAACGCGATAACAAATCTTGTATTCTTTGTTCCTTGGAACCGAATCATATCTTTTTACCACACCAATTCTGGCAAAATCACCGGTGAAATTCAGTTGTAAACTAACGCGTTATGACTTTTCTGTAATACCTCCTAATAGGAACAAAAATATCGAAAACAAGGCGTTTAAATATAACTTTGTACTCTCAAAACGTGGCACTCTTGTGTAAATGCCATTTTTACCGATCATTTTTTCAGTACAGTAAATCAATTTGGAGAACCAAACATTAAAACAGGTTAATTAAAAAGGAAGTTGTTTTGTCTTCTATCGCTCTTGTTATAACTACAATTCATTTTCGGTTTTAGCCTTGTCGACGGTATGTAGACGGTTATTGGCATCTTCGATTTTAAGATTCAGTTTCGAAAGAAAAATCGCTTCCGTGACGAGCTGTAGGTTTCCTTCTCCTTAAGGTATTAAATTGAGCGGAACATTAATCATTCACTTGCTACATTTACAAGAAGAACATTTATTACAAAAATGATCCTGACATTTAAATTGATATTAGTTGCGCTGTCTACTTAAAATCAGTGGCATTTTTGAGAAAATGCCGATAATCAACATCCTCACTTCATTAAAAGTTTTCAATTCGAGTTAAAAAAAAAAAAATATATATATATATATATATATATCTATATTATGACACGATATAAATTTTCCTTTCTATTTGGTTGCAGAGAATCGGATTTTCAACGCAATCAAATTTAGCACTTTTTAACATTATGAATTCAGTCTTAAACTTACAAAGACTTTGTTAGCGTTCACCAAAACATTGTTTATCATTTTCTCATTTATTTTGACGAGGGAAACTCCTGGAGAATTGTGAAAAAATACATCTCCAGAAATTAATGCTGCCGTTTTAATACGCAAAGTATTAAAGGTGATATTCACCTAATCCTCGAGCTCACGTTTTCGATGATGATGCAAGACCTTTTTTGTATAGTGTTATGCATAGTATGGTTTTGTCACAGTACGGGTTATGAAAATTATCTGGTTTACTTATTTTTGCCAGTTTACTTACTTGTGAAGACAAAATGGTTAATGAAAGTATAAACAAAACAAGGCAGAAGTTTAAGAAACAATAGGTGTTCGCTAATATCTTGCAGGTAAAAACTTGGCAAGTCAGTGATATTTGTTGCATTACTTTCAAGTCAAACGTTTTGGGCTCGAATTTCCACATCAAAGCACCGACGAAAGATGCTTTTTCTCGCACAAGTCATTACTTTGAAGTTCAAATGTCCTTAATGCGAAAAAAAAGCCATTTGAAGACCATTAACTTAGTAAATAAACCAACTAAGGACGAAAATGACCAGACCAGCTGATCGTAAGTTGATTTAAAACCCGCCGGATTTGCCCTCTATCTCTACTAAGGACACCTGCTTTGAATTTTTTTCAAATTACTCGGCCATTTACATTGTGTTCGGTATTGATGTTGTGTGTGTAATTTCCGGACGTGAGCAGGTCCGTGTTT
Organism: Montipora foliosa; assembly: GCF_036669935.1. Classification (NCBI taxonomy): domain Eukaryota; kingdom Metazoa; phylum Cnidaria; class Anthozoa; order Scleractinia; family Acroporidae; genus Montipora; species Montipora foliosa. The sequence continues at coordinate 9,929,856 of NC_090878.1, read as the reverse complement.
CAACCATTATGCGTGGCTTTCATTCTGTTCACCGAGTTTGTATTCCTTTGTTGGTCATGTTTGACAAAAACAATAGCTGACGAATTATTAATTTACGAGAGGATTTGCTTCAGGCTTTGTAATATGGCATTCATAAGTTAACCTTTCGTTAACGCTTCGTTGAAGTGAAAACCGCAATTCGCAAAATAAATAGTATGTATTCTCTCAGTCGTATTTATCAGATCCATTGTAAAAGATCTGGATTTTTACATTCGCTTTTCGTGTTAATGATCGGTTCCGCCAAGAACGAATAATAGACAACGGTGTTAATAATTTCGTGAACATGGCTAGCACAAACTTTTATTGTAATTCAAAGTCTAGGTAAACGAACGCCAATCGAAGTCTAAAGGAGACAGACTTTGAATATTTTAACTTCAGTGAAAATTCGATTCATTTGTTCGCCATGAATTTATTTCCTTTGCTTCCAAAACAAACTTTGTCTTCGCTGTTAAAAGCGCCAGAAAAAAAATAATACCTTTCTTTTTTTACACCCAATTTTCTTCTATAATTTCGCGTTGTTTGGAGAACACAAACTGTGCTAGCAGTTGGAATCGATAAACATAAAACAAATTATTCAACAAAATGATTTTTTTTTATTTTAATAGTAAAAACTACTTCCCTTGTGACCTTTTTCCGCTCTTACCTTTCGATACAATTTTTTACAGGGAGCCTTAATTTCGTCCACGGGTAATTTAGTGCACTTTCAGAGGAAACGGTGTCGATATTAAGAGAAACGGGCTTAGCTATAATAAATATATCATGCTCCATTTTGTCATGACGAATTCCTAATTATCTACCCGGCTAGTTTAAAAATACATTATGTATTCATTTTTGAAGCTTGATGACTACAGGTTCGGATACGAATTTTTGCCCTTTTTTTAATTATGTAACCTTTACTATACGAAATATCCTGTTTTAAATTTTCAAAGAACGCTTTGAGGAAACTACAGGATAATTTCCACTCTGCTTAATCATGAGGCCAATAAAAACTTTAAAGGGGTGTAGTTTGTATCTTTCTGGGGTTTTTCTTGTTAATTTTTTATTTATGGCTTTTTGACAAGAAACATTTTTGTCAAAAGAGCTAAGAAGACCAGATGTGGGCTTAAAATGGAAAGGGAATAATTTATACATAATTTGAAATTTCCTTTAAAATTTTAAATGTATTTTTGAACAACTGAACTTTTCATCGTTAAACTTGTACATAATATGATTCTAAACTTTGTGGTCGTTTACCGTCTCGCTGTAGCTTACAACGTGAATTTTGCCTCGGTTTTTTTTTTTTAAATAGCAGTCTGTTAAAGTTGGATATATTTTTAAAGTACCCTCAGAATATGATTCTGTCACTTAGCGCTTATTTAAACGCAAATGTCCGCTTCGCGATCAAATATTAGGGTATTTCACTTTTCTTTCACTGTTCTTGGAGGACTTATAGCCTCTCTTGACTGAGTTACTGTCTTAAGACTTTCAACGGAGCTACAGATAACTTCATTGTCTTTCGCTTTGTCTAAGCTCGCTACAGTCCTCTCAGGGCGAGTTAGTGACGAACCGAACCTCGAGTCAAAAAACAGTGAAACTGGGAAGTTCTCTTTGCTTCTTGCTTGTTCCAAAGCAAATGGGAAGTTTCCCGAAGAGGAGCTCAAGAAATGAGCTTTAGCCAAAGATGGGATTGGCGTAAAAGCCGACTTTGGACTGCCTAAAAAATTGTCCGGGCTTCGAGTGTATTTGAAACCGTCTGTTCGAAGGGCTGGGTGATGAAATTCTCGCAGTTCTTGAGTGGGTCTTGTCCACGGATTAGGAACGCCCATAAATACACTTGCCGTGTCGCTCTTGTACCGTGTTAAGACTTCCTCGATCGCTTGAACTAAGTCGCCGCCACAGGAATGAAGAATTAGTTGCAAAACACTGACTTTTATCTTCGGAAAGACGCGTATTAGAAGCTCAATTGCCGAAGCTCGTCTTTGCTGTCCTGCAAACAAAACGGGTGATTTCTCTGCTGGGTCGTATTCGTTAGAAAACCGACGCCTCTTTTCTTGCGATTCTCCCATTAATGGGGGCGAATTGTACATGTGGCCTGTTTCTAGACTGACTTCTCCTTGTGTCTTCCTTTTCAATCCTACACGGAAAAGCAAAAAAAGAGAACTATTAAGCTTATAGGGAACAATCCAAATTCTTCTGCTCAGTTAAAAGTTCTCCTTAATTTTATTCTACCTTTAAACTCTCACACGAGTATCAAGTATATCTCGCAAGAAACATGGATCTTTTTTCAAGAATACCGTCAAATTCGAAGGTTAAATTTCAGAAAATAATTTGGATTTACGGTTTCAACCATCACAAGCCGAGAATAACATAAAAAACTGTAGCATTTTAGACAGTCTGTGAAATTTGTATCACCGAAAATAAAATAGAGAGATGTAAATGATGGAGGTTAAAATTACAATTTTCGTCATCGAAATAAAAGTCTCACAAACATTTGGTTTTAATGCGGTCATAAATGAGGAAAAACAAAGTATAGAATTTCCATAATTTTCTATAAGTCACCAATATTTTAACTTCTAATTGGACTATTGTTGAAGTTCAACCTGTCTTTTAAATTGGTCATGTTTCTTTTTTGCCGTTTTGAGGTAACTATTTTCATAGTTAAAATAAGCCCTTTACAATCGTAGCAAAACTGAATGTATCAAATTTCGGACCTCGAAGTTATTGAAGTCCTTGAAAATTTTCCACGCAATTGATGATGTAGTTTATAGTTTTGAATTTCGTTGAATTTTATAGCCTTTGGCCAGAGAAAATGATATTTTAATATCCTTTTAACTGGAAAATAAGGAGAAAAAAATTGCTTTATTTGTGGCAAACTGCTCGATACAAATGAATCAGCCATTTTAATGTAAAAGCGAGTTCTTTCAAATGGTTACTTTGAATATAGTCAAATAGTGTAAAAGGAAATTAGAAGAATTGCTTGTTTCCAAAACTAATATATTTTGAAGTTAAAATAAGTTCGCTTGACCAAAACAAAAGAAAGATTGGCTTGCGGGAGGGATCTCGAAGAGGAAATTTTAATTTCGCTCTCCTAATTAAATGGTAAAAAGAGAAGAATTTTTGTTTCGATGTCACAGCGGGAGAAAGCTGGCTTGAAATGAACGCAAAACAGCATAAAACGACTTGCGAAACGCAGGTGCGTTCAAATGTTATTCACATCAAATTTGGTAATTTTTTTTCAATTCTTGCAGGTCAACAGAACTAGATACTCCGTCAAAGATAAGGAAAATTTAATGAGGCCTTGTTCAAAGTTAAACTAGATAGATACAAGAAAGAAAAACGTTTATTTTTTATCGAAGCTGGATACCCTAATATTTTCACAACTGTCAAGTTTGGTGTCAAAACATAAAGCTAAATCGGCACATTGTGAAACGTTATCACTGAAAATTTTATCCAAAGAAAAACGGACAATATTCAAAGATGGATGAGCTTTGAATTACTTTCATATTCAACCACTATCTAAGGTTTTATTGGCAGCTTTTAAAACAGCAAAAGAAACGCAATCCCTGTCTAACAAGCTTGTTTTAGCCATTGTGATCAATTGAGTGCACGCCGCATTGAATACAGCGATGATTCTTTGAGAAACCTTCGGTAATTAAATCAAATCAGCAGAAGAAGCATAAGTTACACCTTGCAAATGATGTGGTAGAAGTCCAGCGAAAGGCGTAAACGCAGAGTGACAAGTGCATTCGGCATGGACGTCTTTGTGCGAATTCCCGATAAATCCAGTATGATGATGTTCTATGAGACAATAAAGTATATTAAAGTATTAAAAATGAATGAAGCACTTTCAGAGCCTGTGGTATTTTGCTGTTTAACTTTTCATCTTTGAATTGATGTCTTTTTTACTTTCAGAAGCTGTAATTTTTTTTTTGCCAGAACAAACCGTTCTCAATGCCAGTATTCATGAGACGAATGTTTCCATAACAATCGCGTGGAGGAAATTGAACTGTATCTATTCGCTTTTTTTCGTGGTTGTTATGGGAAAACATATTGGATAATTCGGAATTTCTTGCCCACAGAATGATTTCCTTATCTATGCTAATGTCTATGAGTCAGTCATATTCAGTTTGCCTGAAGTTTGGGCTTTGAGACAACAATTATTAATCCCATGATATGGCCGAAATTATTCCTGTTTCCGCCCTCTTTGGACATTTTATCCGCATTCAAAGTGATGAATTATGGCTGTTGATACCTTAAAACGCTTGCAAAAGGTTTCGCGTTCGCTCCTGTGGGATTCTAGTTTCATGTTATCGGTCGCTGAGATACGAAGGCCGCTAGTACTTGTCAGAGTTTGTTTTCAAATAGCTTTTTTTCAGCGTATTTCTCCTCGTTAACCTCTATTAAAACTTTATTCCAGGGTTCAAGCAATAAAACAACCCATATTGAAGCTGGTTTTTTTTTTTTTTTTTTCATCAAACAATGGATTTGCTACTATAAGAAGATTTAATAACTTCAAATTTCTCACCTGCGAATGAACTCGGAATTGACATATTTTCGGAACAAGTTTCGGTCACGGGCGAGGATGCTTCTTTCTTTATTTCTGGAAAAAAAAAACAGAAAAGAACATAGAAATCCTGTTTTTGTGGCTCGTGAAAAAAAAGCAACATATGTTTTGCTAAGATGCGGGCAAGATTATTATGTGAATGCCTGGTTTTCTTTCCTTTCACCTTTTTGACCATATAGAAAAAGGATGTTTGTGCTGTTTTCGAATTAAAACTCCTTAGCATGCGGGTTACAATGTTTCAAATAAACACTGAATTATCTAAAGTCATAGTTGCATGAAATCTTGAATAATAGCTGATTTCCTTCAATTATTGGATTACTCTTTGGTAGTTTTAATCTTGGCGTTGTGAAGTCTGCCCATCTTTGCTTTCACTTTTAATCAGCTCAGGTCAACGGCACATGGCTAGTTTCTGATAAATAATCCAAACTGAAAAACCGCGAAATGAAACAGCTTGAAACTGTGTATCAAAAGCTGTGACGATTATGTATTCACTTAAAGTTGTGGTGAGTAAACCTTATGAAACTCAAATGCCCTCAAAAGCGAACAACTGTGAATTTGCAAAAGATGAAACCATTTAAACTCTTCTGCCATCAAATTCTCTTGAAAAAAATTGTGTGATTACAGATGCGAATACCCCTAAGTGACGTTATTAGAAATTTACTCATTAAGAGCGCTTTTGTGCTTTTCAAGTTGAAACTTTTTGCTACAAATTCTCGTTGCATTTTGACATTCAGTCCTCGCGTTTCATATATCCTAAATTCGTTACAATATTGCCATCTCGCGAAGAATATTTGTTAGACAAGAAGGCAGACTTTTTTCTTTACTTTTATAATTTGAAGTCTTGATCAAAACCCATATAGATGCGCTTTTCATAGATTAGTGTTCAAGAAATGAACTTTGTTGAAAATTGAAATTGGAAGAATGGTGGCCTGCTTATTGTAACAGCGAGATTGTTACCTGTTGTTTCTGTGGTTGAAGATCCCGGAGTGGAGCTTCTGGAGGGGCTTTGGTTCCCTCCAGTGCTAACTCGATTCATCGCAGTAAATACATCTCCTGGAGGTAGCGGACTCCGTTGTTCTTGCATCTGTTGTCGACGAAGAGCGACTTGTGCAGCTAAAACCCTTTGCCGCTCAGCAATCAGCAAGCATTTTGGACACAAACAATCCCTCCATCGGCAGAAGCCTTTGTGTCCTTTTAAGATCGAGTCGAACCCATGATTACGACACCGAGCGCATTTTGGCGTGCGTTTTTTTTTCCGCGGAAGTTTGTGCTTGCTTGCTAGAAGCACTGTTACTAGCACCCACCGCGGAGCCACCGGTAGTTAAACTGCCACTGCTCTGCGAATAACTCATCGTCTCTGACGGCACGACGTTCAACTCAACGTATCGTCTGAGTTGGTTATGTGTATCCTTACGGACCAAGTTACTTGTCTTGCAAAATATCGCTTCGCTATACAAGCTGGAGTTTCCATTTGATACTGTTTTATACTCACTCGCATGGCCCCATAGCCAAAAGTGATCGCATAACAGCACTTTGATTGGTTCGTTTTGTGGACCCGTGTCATTTGCTCGGCTAATGAGGTGCGAGGCGTTATAGTTCAAACTTGGCGCTGATTGGACATTTATTGTTGTCCCATGGGGCACCTGCGTTCGCTCCAAGACCTTAAAGCGGTGATCATTTCGGCGTATGCGTTGTATGGAGCAGGTGACTTGTCCCAACTTGAAGAAAAAGAAAACTTGATCCCAAAACATTGATAAACAATAGCTTTAAAGGGAGCGACAAAAAGAGAGTTCTCTTGTGTAAACATGAGGTTGTCTTGTGTTGAGTTTCAACTTAATCAGATCAAAAGAGCAAGCCCCCTTTTTCAAAAGCCACGAAAATCAAAAATAATGGACAGAGTATTTCGTCATGTATCAAGCACTAGCAACTCCACGCATTGTAAGATAAGGTTTCATTAATCAAATTGAAACTTATCTAAAGATTGGAGGGAGACACGTTTACTAACTCATCAAGATTCTCATGGAGTTTTGCTTAATCAACCTTCTCAATAGTGTTATTTCCTCAAGCTCCATCCGTGATGTACCATTAATCTTCCGTAATAAATGCACTCATGCCCCTTTTAAGTGTAATTAAAACTCTACCAAGAGGTTAGGTGTCGCGTGGTTTGTTTTATCAGCCAAATTTGCTTTTCACAAAAGGAAGACCTTTTCAGCGATGGTTTTGTATTAAAAACTCGTTTCCTGCCCGGGTTAGATTAATAATTCATTCTAGCCTTCCTCGGTGGCACCTCGAAGCGAATTTAAATTGCTTTCTAATTTCATAAGGGAAATAATTGAACACTCATTACAGCGCTTAAGCGTTGAAAAATAAACAATGCAAACAACTTTGGAACCCTCTCGAATCAAAGTTTAAGATCGGCGACGTTCATGAAAGTTTTCCACAGTGTACTTTGGGCCGTTCTCTTGAGCCGAGAGTTTTGTTTTGCTTTAAGGCGAAAATCTCTAGGTTTTATTTATTTCAAAGAATAACAAAAAGGGAGTGATAAACTTAAAATAAACAGCTAAAGACTCAGAGGTCTGCAGGTGGCCTCGGTAGAAACGAAATTCGGTGACTTACAAACATTTATTCATTTCTATTTTCAAATATGGTTTGTCAGTGAGTATTGAATTGACATTTTAGTCTCCTGAAAATATTCCGCCGATTGATAAGCTTTTAGTGAGAGCGGCAAGTCTTTAAAGTTGTCTTCAACGAGTTAACTATTTTTCGATTCGTTTGTTCATTTTGTTTTTTCCGAATATCGATTCTCTGAAGGAAAAATTCTCGCGCCGTCTCTAAGTAAATTCATGCAGAACTTGTTTTCGTGTGATCCTTTTTTGGCCAAGTTTAAGTAATTTGTTGATAATATCTTCGAGTTTTTTGCCGTCTTAGCATAGCCGAGTGTAAATTAGATTTGTGTAAGTTAACATTAAAGTCAATTTTCCCCAACGTTCGATATCAATCTTTATATCTTTGTATAAAATTCACCGCAACAGTATTCCAGCGTAACATAGCGATATCTGATTAAATTTGCGATTTTATCGCTTCTGTTGTTTTTGAAGAACAAAATAGAAAACCGGAGCATTCAACAAAGCCCATTAAAGAGACAAATATTTCCATTTTTAAACATATGGTCAAGGGAAAAGGTTCAAAAAATAGGAAAAGGAAAAATATCTATTGCCAGAATGAACACCAACCTACACTTTTCAAGTAGCGCATGACCTCCCAGCTCTACTTTTCAAGTATATCAAAGACTTACCCAGGAGTGAAAATGGCCTTGAGTTACGAATTTAACTCTTTTAACGACACTGAAATTACGATTTTCGATAGAACATCCGGCGAGACGGGAAATCTTGACTTCGTGATTTTGGAGTTAGAAATAACCCACTCACTTGGAACTTGAAAAGTAGAACCATGTTTTTTTCCTTTGAAAAAATACAAAGTAGCCTTAACTTGAATTGAAAACCGGTAGAAGGCGAAGTAGGTAACTTCGCTGTTTGATTCAACGCAAAACTAAACCAGGGGGGTTAGATTCTATTCTACTCCTATCGAAGGAGCAATAATTGTTTTTACTTGTTGGGAAATTTCCAACGGAAAATGCGTGCATTTGAGGTAATTTACAGTTGAAAAATTACGTTAAAACCTGTCCAATCTAGTTTCTTTTCAATTAACGTATAGACCGTTAAATATTTTGAGCCAGTCATCATGGTAAATTAATTAACTCTGTAGCATAATTTTCTGGGAGGAACCCGGAAAACTTGAAGGGTTTTGAATAACTTTTCCTGCTCGCTCTTTCCAAGGGGTAAGTCTTTAAGTATACTGCGATAAAATTCACAGGAAATAGATTCACTCTTAGCAAATTATATTTTATTCACAGGGAGTCGGTATTAAAATTTACGAAAATTAAGGAGTCATTTTAAAGAGTTATCAAAGTTGATAGAAACGGGCGCCATGCAGGGATAACAAACAAACATATTGTGTTTTTTGATGCTCACATGGGTCAAGGATCTGCCTTCACACGTCTTTTGATGCCAAATAAAAGTCATAACAACCAGGCCAGTTGGAGATATTCTGCTCATTAGAACATCGCATATTAGTCAATTCAATCGTTGCGTGATAGTTTGTTCTGGAGCTGCTCGATAATATCGCAACATGATTCATCTACGTGATAACTCTAAAGTTAGGCAGCATTATAGCACCTTCAATAACCTTCAGACTACCAATTGCTCTTGGTGGCGGAAGCAGGCATTGTGATCCGAGTTTAAAAACACAATTTAATGCCACTTCTCACCTTCTCGGCTTAATCTTTGAAAGACGAGTAATTAATCTGTGTCCTCTTTTTACGGACGTGTTTCCCCTGTCATGGGCGCCTTCGTTGGTGTTAAAACCGATAGCATTAAAAACTGGATCTCGTTTCCTTCCACAAAATTAAAAGCATGTCCACTTAATTGGCATGTAGTTAAACAAACAAAGACCAAAGGACTTGATCGTCCAAGTGAAAAAGAGTCTTCATACACTTTCAGGTTGATTTCATCATGTTCATTGTTTTGCTTTAAAAAAAAAATGGCTGACGGAGGTAAATCTAAACAAAGTGTGAAAAGATAAGAACTCACGCGTTAGGTATTAAAGGAAGAAAAAAAACTACTCTTTTTTTCATAACATTTATCTCTTTGTTTGAAATCACATGCAAATTGTTATCTTTTTTGGAAGGTTCATTGCACACGACTCAACCAAGTTTTTTGGATGGGTTAATGCCAATCAATAATTTAAAGTAAAAATAAGTCAAACGTTATTCATTCGAGGTTTTTAATGTCTTGAGCTGGTGACAGAATTAGGAAAAGAAAACCTATATGATTCGTAAAAAGTCAATTTTTCTAGCCAAAAATTCTTTCTTAAAGTCAACAACACCAAAAAATTGCAATAAAAATACATGCTCCACCGAAATTGAGGGTTAATTATCGATGTAGTTATTTTTCTCACTTCTCGAACTAATTATCACTGTTGCCTAATAGCAACCAAAACTGGAAAAAGAAGACTTGTTGTAAATCAAGTTTTCTGTGAAATTTTCGTGCAATTTCGTCCAGTGTGAGTAAAAATAGATGTGAATACTGAAATTTTAATTTTGGAAAAAAATTAACATTAGATAAATTAGCATAGATGTACGTCTGCTTTACTTACCTGAAGACAACAAAAAAGGTAAGGATTTTCTTTACGGAGCCTTGGTCTGCCCTAGGCTTGCGTGAAAAGAGTTCCCGTTTTCAAAAATATTGCAAACGTAATATGTTTTTGTTTAAAACAAAAGGCAAGCGCACGCGAAAATCTGAAATTGTTTCAAATTATGCCAGGATAACTTCTTTGGATTTCTTTTGCCTGTGCTAAGTCTAAGGCTTAACAATCCGATGAAAAATCCTTTTTTTGTGAGCAGATATTTTTTGATATTATACGTTAGAAATTTGGTTTATTTCAACAATAGAGATATCCCGAGTCTTGTCTTAAGTCTTTATTATTATATTTTCTTATTAAATTTCTATCTTCCAATATTCAGGTGGCCCCTTAAGCTCGCGAGACCCTACGGCAAAAAACTGCACAAAAGTAATAAATAGCTGAGATCATTAGGCCTTGTAAATTAAGGGAATTTACACTTCATGAAAGCAGTATATAATTATATACAGGTTACCTTGTGGAAGTTTATCACAGTCTAAGGCCGCATCAAGAAATAACTCATCGGTAGAAAGAAATTAAGAAATACGTCTTAGCCATAAGTTACAAAATTAAGAGCATGCTGTTTCTTTCTCAAGTGAAATTGAAATCGATATAGGTAATGGAATAGGCAAATTTAGCGAAATCTTTAAATGGAGGGATTGTTTTTGTATTCAATTTTGATGCATGACAGAAGCGCTTTTTCCCTGGGCAGTTGAATTGTCTGAAATTTTCAGTGACGCTCGAGAATATGGACGCCAAGCAACAGTAGATTTAGTGAAATGAGAGTAAAAAGTAACCCGTATTTAAGATTGCAGGCACCTGGAGTGTTGTAAAAGGTGAATAAGATCCATTTCCATAACAGTTTTCCATTATATAGTTTTTGTAAAAACAAAAGAAAAAATTATAAAGCGGGAGAGACCAGGCTTGCGTAGAGATTGAATAATTTTAAAGAATCTCAAAACTTTAAAGAACACCTTCAGAGAGCAATACTTCGCGAGGTTCGAAAGAGTTACCGTCTGCGAAAACATCGCTTCACATTGTTGGTTTTGTTTAATAACTTCAACGGGTAGAAATTACAAAATTTTCAAAAACCTTTACATTGATTGCACGAATCGATTTGCACGCAATCGGGTGCTTGCTTGATCGCGAGATGATTGGGGGAGGGGAGAGATGGGGGAACAAGATGGGTGGTGAGACCCCTCCCCTTCCAACATTTTGCGCTGAGGTCGATTCCCAGCGTCGTAAGTGGGTTGAGTTTTGTTGTTCTCTACTCTGCTCCGAGAGGATTTTCTCTGGGTGCTAGGGTTTTCCTCCCGACGGTTGAACACCACATTACGGGCCTTCATTACATATGCCACTATAGTTGAACCCAGTTAAGTGTTGTTATCGATATCATCATCATCTTTTTCATGGAAGCGGGGATGGCACAGTAGTGAGAGCACTCGTCTCCCACCAATGTGGCCCGGGTTCGATTTGCAGACTTTGTATCACATATGGGTTGAGTTTGTTGAGTTGAGTTTGTTTATACAACACAGCGTAAGGTGCTACAGCCGGTAATACATTGGTGCCGAGCAACAACTTGAGCTGACAAAGGAAACCAATCAACACCCTGTCTTTTCTTTACATCTCCAGCACTTTCCTCATTATCCTTGCAGAATCCCAGAATGCCGATTTCTGGATGAGACAAATCTTATTCATCTAGTCCCAAGTCTTTCAGGTAGCCTTTCATCGACCTTAGAGTGAATTAGATAAAAGTGTTGATCTATCACTTTGCGGTCTTGCCCCAGTACAGTCACAAATGGATTTATTTTTAGAAAGTCTTTGCGCGCGAAAACAAACAAAGGGCTGCCACTTTAACCAGTCAGGAGGAGCCGTGTCACCCGTAACTGCTTCCGCCATTTTTTTTTTTATATTTTTTCATGGACATGACAACTAATTTTGGCATAAATGGGTATTCAAAAAATAGACTACTTTGCGACTGTGCAGAAGAGCCCACCCAACTTTCGTTCGACCTTAATGGTAATGTTCGTAACGCTCCAACCACCATTGGTACAACTCTCGTCCTTCCTGCCCGTTCTTCGAACTTCTGGCAAGATCTTCACTGATATTATTTCTTTTCAGTCCTCCTCCTTTGCTCTTACCCCACAATCTTCTGGAATTACCATTTCTGAAATTTGGCTGCCTTTCTCCTTCTTGTCAATTAACTAGCACCAAATCTGGTCTCGTCTGGACTTCATGATCTTTCTACAGTCTGATTTTCGTTCTCCTTTACCAGTACACTCTCATGGTCATTCCATTCATAATCTTTTTTCCGCCCATGATGGTTTCCTTTTTTTTTTCCTTGTACATTTTACATTTAGATCGGTGATTTGTCAATCATTGCTTTGATATGATTTGCTCATTCTGCTCAGTTGATCTTATTAGTGTTTCCGTCTCCCTCTCAAGACTCTCTTCCTTAAACCAAGTCGGAGGGTCAAGTCAATCTTTCCTCGTTCCTCTGATTTTCAGTCTGTCTTGCAAACCGCCCATATAATGGTAAGGCAACAGAATCCAAGAGAGAGGTCCTAGGAACGAGGGTGATCTTATAGGTTAGGGTTATCATCATCGTCATCGTCATCGTCATTATCATCATCATCATCAATATTATTATGTGACAAAAAAAAGCAAGGTGACAAAAACCACGCTAATAGGCCTTAGTATCACCCAACTAGTGGACTAATGCAAATCCTGCACGCTACTAGAGGACTATTATTAATACGCTACTAGAGGACTATTATTAATACGCTACTAGAGGACTATTATTAAAAGTCCTCGAGTAAAGAAGAGCGTGACGCTTTCTTTCGTTTTGTTCCCAAATGGGCTATGGTTACGGGTCTAATTGTTAATTATTCTCGGTTTTCACATGACGTCACGGAGGCCATGTTGGAGCACCGACCAAATCCTCCGGGTATTCAACTCTATTATTATGCAAACGTTTTCTTTTGTTTTCGTTGAAAAACATGGCTATTGATCACGTGAGTGCAAACCAACAATTCGGCACGATAGCTGCAATCTTGGTTTTCAAATTGTCATGCAAATTAGCCATGTGTTATGCTGGAGGGCAAACATTGAAAAAAAAAGGGAAATTGCGGCAAATCTCGAATTTCAGCTTCTCGTTTGTCGTAAACGCGATGCTACATCTCTCCAATGTCAGCGTAATGTCACCGTTGGCGAAACCCAGATTCTCAAGCTACTCAGTCTTATATTGAACTGCAAAGGGGCACTAACCAAGTTGTTTTGTACCTGTATAAGAGAAAGTTCAAATGTCAATCAAACAGCAAACTTAATGCCATAAGAACAAAGTGATGTTTACTTCCTAAATCTGATTTCTTAGGGGAAGAGTACCTTGTGTTAAAGTGTTTTCGATGAGCATTTAAAGATAGGAACGCTCTTCAGAAGAATCGAGACAAAGTGGCTTTGGAACCATTTTGAACAGGGGTAAGGGTTTATGTTTATGGGCAACCTTTGCCAAGTGTGTATATCTAGATGGAAATAGATGTCGATGAATGCGTAGTTAAGACTCATAACAACTTCGGTCAACCAGGAAACTGAAATGTTGACCATGACAAATGCGTTAAATTGAAGTAAGACTTGGCAGCTAGGACTTTGGCTTCCACTGAACAGCAAATAACTATGAAAGGAGCAATTGGCATCACTAGTAGTTCAAGGTTGCTACAAATTCCTAGCGCTTACAAGAAAGACCTTTTGTTGGTCTTGTCTTGATAATGTGGAAACTACTCGAGTGTATGTAGCCGTTTTATGCATTCACCCAAACTCAAGTTCGTATCTTTAGTTTGCGAAAGCCGAACGTCGAGAGGCTGTACTGAGTTCCTGATCCTCCCAAATTACCTCGGGTACTTTTGAAGATGGCCAATACTTTTGCCCAATTGATGGACCAGGTTTAACTGCGGGTTCACCACTGAGCCCGATTGCGGCAAGCATCTTCATGTTTATTTTTGAAAAAAAGTGCATAGGTCATGAACGGTAACATTCGTACTTCAATTTGGTTTCGATATGTTGATAACTCTTTCACCGTATTCAGTTGCCACGCTGAAGCAAATTCGAGAGGCAGGCATAAGTAAGGGTTCGAAAGTGATTGTAGCGGTGACCTGTGAAATGTGAATGAATCCCATTTAATGGAGAGGCCAATGAGTGTTTTCTTTCGGCCAATGAATGTCATGAGAATGTTGTTTGGGCAGCGCTTGACAAGAGTATGTGAAAAAGGAATTTCAGTGGTGCCTAAATTTGATTGTGAATTTGGTGTTGTTACGGTGACTGTTCATGTATTGAAAAAACTTTCGCACGCCTTTTGTGCTGCTGTCTGCTCTGAGCACGCTGCCAAAGCTCTTTCTTCGAAATGGAAGCCCTCTAAAGATAATTTAGTACGACATTAACGATGTTCTGACGTTCAATGGCCTTGCTTCCACGAGTCTCCTATTGCGGAGTGGCAGAGTTTCCGGACTGTTCGTCGGAAGGTCGTAGGTTCGACTCCTGCAAAGGAGCACTCGGCTTTTTTCCGAGTATCCCCGAGACACCATCGAAATCATGGATCATGGCCTGGCTCCCACAAGTCTCCTATAGCTCAGTGCTTGAGCATCCGAACTAGTCATCGGAAGGGTGTCGTAGGTTCGACTCGTGCAAAGGAGCACTCGGATTTTTTTCCGAGTATCCCCAAGACACTATCGAAATCATGGATCATGGCCTGGCTCCCACGAGTCTCCTATAGCTCAGTGCTTGAGCATCCGAACTAGTCATCGGAAGGCTGTCGTAGGTTCGACTCGTGCAAAGGAGCACTCGGCTTTTTTCCGAGTATCCCCGAGACACTATCGAAATCATGGATCATGGCCTGGCTCCCACGAGTCTCCTATAGCTCAGTCCTTGAGCATCCGAACTAGTCATCGGAAGGTCGTAGGTTTGACTCCTGCAAAGGAGCACTCGGGTTTTTTCCCGAGTATCCCCGAGTTATATTCGACATAATCATCTGTTTCGGTTATCTTTGTCATCCACGTCAGGATTATTCGGTTCATAATAGTCGCTGCATCATATGTTTCTTTCTATACGAAGACTGCTTTAACTAACCTCGTTTCTAGGACCTTTCCCAGAAGTCAAGGGAGAAGTCCCGGGATGGAGGTTGCGCGTTAACCGCACTCAAGTTTGCGGAAGACGAAAAGGGACAATCCAAAAAAATTATTTGCAAATTCCAAAAATGCTTCAAATCGCATTTTTTTTTTTTGGTCAAATAATTATCGCAGGGTTTGTCAAATCTGAAAAACTATTGCAAATCCTAAGAATATTGCTGCCTTCACAAAAACCTTTTAAACACGCGGAAATTTTGTTTAACTTTTTTTTTTGGGGATCCCATAATTTTCTTAGGATTTGGAAACGTTTTTTTAGATTTGAAAAACTCTTCAATAACGAAACTTTGGAAAAAAGTTGAACAACTTACATTTCTGCAAGAAACCAATATCCAGCGAAGCTTTGTTGAAACGTAGAAGATCTTTCTCGTAGTCTCTAACAACTTTCAGCGTCTTTTGGCCGTACCGCTCAAACGTAACATCATAATTTATCATAATTTATGTTTTTGATTAAGTTGAAATGGCCAAAGAGCAAGAATATTTATGGTCTTCAATAAAACGATTTATAAAAAAAATAATTGCTTTTAATTGTCCCATGTCGGCTTCCGTTTAAGTTGGACTGCAATGACTTTTATATCAGCAAAACGAAGCGTAAACTTCAAGGTAGAAAACCTGAACACCTTAATTAAAGCCCTGGCCAACTCCTCCACTGCGGAGACAAGCCCTGGGAACATGGTTGAAGCCATGACAAGTGCAGAACATCATCCATTGCTGATCGCTTGCAACCCACTTGACGCAATGTCAAGTGGGATCATTTCGACATTCTTGCGTCAGGCAAACTGATTATCACTGTGAAATTAAAGAAGAATTTAAATTTCGTGGCTGGTATGACGCGGTGTTTCGTCTCGGCCAAGAGACTCATCAGATACTTTTCGAATTCCAGCAAACTCGTTGAGCATCGCGCTCAAAGTCCCGTTCGCGAAGTCAAGATGTTAGCAGTCTGGCCTTCTATCGCAGAAGGATTCCCAACCGCAAAGTTCACGAGTTATATGCAATAAAAAATTGTCAAGTACATGTGAAGAATTTAAACTTCGTGGCTGGTATGACAGCCACGAAATTTAAATTCTTCACAAGTACTTGACAATTTTTTATTGAAATTAAAGAAAGATTGTTTATACAGAAATATAAGCTAGCTCTAATACTCACCTATTTCGTGCAAAGCTGTTTGTATATTACTAAGTAACTCAGTGTCTTGTTAAGTCCCAATTGCAATTGCTTAAATTACGTTTATAACTACAAGGATCAAAGCTTGGCTTGATTTTATATCCGCAGTTCAATATATGATTATTTCATATGTCATTTCGTTTATCGGTTCATTAATCACGGGAACATTTGAAACCACAAATGACCAGCTCCCAACGTCCGTTGCTTTATATCACAGTTGGTTAGAGCGTCGCACCGGTATCGCGAGGTCACGGGTTCAAACCCCGTTGAAGTCATGAAATTTTCAGGCTTCTTTACGCAATTGCTGAAATTGCGTTCATAACTGCGAGGATCATAGCTTCACTTGATTTCATATCCGCAGTTCAATATAAGATTTCATATATTATTTCGTTTAATGAAAGAGAGCACCACATTAGGGGATGGGTTATCAACCGTCGGAAAAGAACTGAAACAGAGCCAAAGGAACGAAGACTACATCAAGTTTGTTTTCCGTTTAGTCATTTTACCTTCGTCAGAATGGCACCCTAAGTGGTTTGCGTCTCTCCTTTACACTATTTCTGTTTTTACTTTTCATTTCGTATTGTTTTAAGGTAAAGGTAAAAAGGTAAAGTCACGTTATTTAACGTCGGTAGTTCCTTCAGCTACGAGGCTGGTATCAATGGAAGCCGACGGTGCGCCCTTTACCCCCCTCCCTCTGTCAGTGCTCCGTTTTAAGGGAATTTAAAGCTATAGCTACAAGGATCAGAGGAAAGTCGAAACAGACGTTTAGGTCACCGAGGATCGAACCGGGGACCTCTCGCTCCGAAAGCCGCGCACTAGCCATCTGAGCCACGACTGCTCCTAAGATTTGCTTGGGAGCTTTTGCTCATTCAAAAGACGCTTACAGAGCTAGGCAAATGCGCCTGTATATCATGCACAGCACTTACAACAAGATAGACAATATGACTACACTGTAAAATTTATGTGGCTCGCATCCTGAATAACACTGGATAGAACTGAGCGACGCCAGATAAAGGGATTTTGTGAAATGTTGTATAGGAGCCGACATTTCTCTCCCTCACAACCAGTCGAGGACAGGTACCGGAAAGCTAGCCTGGGATCTTGTGGTCGAGAAGCTCTGCATGAGAGCGAAAAATATGTAGTAAAAATTCGACGTCAATAGTATTAGGACCTGATGCCTTCAATAGTGATAGGTCGTGATGTATAAGGACTTCAATAGTATTAGGACGTGATGCCTTCATCTAATCAACCACTGGAAAGCAAATCCCAAACCCACCGGAACTCGAGCATTTTCCCGCCCTTTCAGCAAGTTACGTGTGATTCAGGTCATCGCCGGAAGCAGAGTAAATGTTCTTTGCTACTATTTTACGCACTGGAAACATTTTTTCTATTTTCTCAAAAGACAAAATACTACGATTTGATTTTAGAAATCTTTAAAATAATTGTCTGGTTATTTCACGGGCCACGTTGTATACCTTTTCAGTTGGAGACTACTATAGTTGTGTCACTGCAATCTGCGCAAGGAATTTTGATCATCGACCGTTTGTGCAGTCTCTAAAATCAAGTAAGGAAGAATACGCAATCGAGAGGCGAAGCCGTGGAAACAAAACACATTCCAGCTGATCCTTTCGCTGCAAACGTTTTTCGCAACTTCGCTGCTCTCTTTAAAAAAAAACCACCTACGCAGGCTCGCTAAGATCTTGACCTTAGGTGACGTTTCATGCTTAGTATCATTCTAACCGTATATTTCAATAAACCAGCTTTCCTTTTTTTTTACGTCACGCGACCCAACGAGGTATTAAATTGTTTGCACTTCCAAGTATTTGAAAACTGATAAAGGCGACAACAGATGGTCAGCAAAATGTGCGTCACGACATTCTGTGCATTTACTCTTGTGACGTACGGTCTGATTGAAAGACTTGTTGTTCCTGCTTATTGTCTCATCTGTCTACTTTTCAATGGAAATACTCAATGATCAGCGCCCAAAATAGGCCATTCGTATGCGCACAAGGTAGGTAAACTCAAGACAATCAAGCGAAACCGACCAACACTGGAAGCGGAACTCGATAGCCTGGCTGGAAATGGCGAAATGTTAAGTGATCTGTCGTTAGCGAAATCTTAAGCAAACAGCTTGGCGAAAAATAGTGCTCAATATGATAAACAAGAATCCTCGTACTTATCGTAGTTACAGAGGTCAGGATTGAGACTCGCATTATTTGGAACCGCAGCTGTGGTGCTATCAGGATGGCTTCCAGAGGATCAAACAAGAAGACGGCTTAGTCATGTCATCTGCAATGCGACGCCTTGGGCATGAGATTTCAAAACTTGGGCTTCGAATGCGTAACAGGTCGCCGTCTGGAAGCGAAACCGATGTTTATGGTTCCACTGATGAAATGACAACCGGAGAGCATTATTCTCCAGATCAGCAGAGAAACACTTGGTCACAGAATGGTAGCTGTGAAAATAGAAGTTCTTCAGAATGTTCCTTCGTTGCTGCAACGAACCAAGTCAAACAAAGACGGCATTCTAGGAATGAGCTCGACGAAGACGTGGAATGCAGGCAGCGAAAGAGTTCAATCAAAGCTGCCCTAAAACCAGTTCTATCCCGTAAGAGTCGTTCCGATTTAGCAAAATATCCACGTTTGAACCTCGACTTAACTCTAGCACAGGAGTCTTTGATAAGAAACGGATCTAAAAACAGCATAAAGGAAAATGACAACGGAGGAATTGTTGCTTCAAGGAGAGACAAGAATAGGAAAAAAGATGAAGAATCCTCAATGGGGCATCTTGAAGCTGGGCGACACGCAGACAAGAAGACAAAAGAAAGAAGAAGGGGGGCTCGAATGAAGCGCAGCAAGTCGTTCAGTGGCCTGTTGGGTTGGAGAAATGGAACAAAACAAGACCGAAAAAATTCGGCCGAAAATGACGACAAATGGACTTCAGAATTTCCTAGAAAAATCATAAGAAGGACAAGTTCCTTGAGTAAGGTCGATAGCAGGTCTATTGCGACGGAAACTGACTCCATAAGTGGGAGATTTCCACACCAGGCATCGATGATTCCTGAGAGAACTGATCTGCAGCGAAATGCTTCGTCGAAGGTTACTGCAGAAATATTTTTGACCTCTCAGTCTTCAAATGGGGACGGTCGAACATCGAATAGTGGAAATCGGAAGCAGTCCGAGATCCGTTTTAGTTATATGGCGTTAAAGGGATTTCGATTCGACGAGGGAATGATTGAAACCGATCTGTGTTCAACAGAGCTATGAAATACTGTATAAATTGTACTTAAAATTGGCTAAGGCTTAAAGTGCTTTAGAGCATAATTGTTCAAGTACTGTAAAGTTTCACATCACTTGACCCATGCAGTAATCTCGAAATAGAAGGGTTACGACTATTTCCTGTGTTTCTATCCTACGGTTGCCAAATGCCTGTTGAGGTGAACACTCAAGACTCGCAACCCCGGCAATTCAAATCAAAGCAGAAAATCGTCGTGACATTTGCTGTAGTTTGTGTATGTTTACATCGGGGCGTTTGCATGGCAGAATCCCACGGTATGCAAATATGCCAAAGAGAATCTAGTCATTTAACAATAGAAGGGTCAAGTAGCTGTAATCCCAGCTATTGATTGTAAATGATGCAGAACACCAATAAATCCATGAAAAGCTGGTTTTCCGAGAGTGCACAAGTCACAAGTACTGTACCTCTTGCCCCCACTATTGTAAACAATGAGCTTGTTAGCTCTAGTCGAGTGTAGGGATTGTTTTCTTAAAATTATATTCCTTTTATCTTGTAATCTTTAGGTTAATCTCTGCCGACAAACATATACCTTTAGTGTGTTTGATGCTGCAATTCTTGTCGTGAACTTGGAGAGATAACTCTCCGAAACCGAAAGTCAAACACTTGCCTTGCTTTTTTAGATGAGTCATTTCCTAAAACAACCCTTATTTTGCAAATAATACGACATTTGATATAATATGAACAAAGGTCAATGGATGTCTTATTCATGCATTCCCAAGAGAGATTGGCTTTAAGTCGTTCAAAATTTTGTTCAACTGTTTTCGTAATTATGTGCGTAGAAGAGGTCAACTTCGTTGGATACCAGAGGTATTTTAAAAAGTTTTAGTACTGTCAGTACTACACCATCGTTTGGAGCCTTCGAGAATATTTTCCCGCCCCCTTATAAATCACCGTTAGATGATGCTCTCATTTCAACAATGTTACCACAATTTCCTGTAGCTCTGCAACTTGATTACGATGAAAAAAAAAACTGGTTCAAAGTTTGTGTTTAATTAAGTAGTTGTTTAAATGGAAGCTACTGAGCAGTGCTTTCCTGTGGTGATGTTTATTATGGTGTTCACGGTGCTCTCTAAATTTTGAGTCTCTACCGGTGAAATCAGAAAGTGTGACCATTCAAATGAAAGCCACAAAGCAGTACTTTCCTGTGGTGCTGTTTATTATGCTGCACAAAATGGTGGTTCTAACGTTTGAGTCTGTGGGTGTGACCATTCAAATGAAAGCTACTGAGCAGTCCTTTCCTGATGTGTTGTCTATTGTTGTCTGCAAGGTGTTTTTTTCTTTTGAGTCTGGATTGTTTATATAAAACTGGACAAATTGGCTCTAGCCTTTGAGTCATTGGGTGTAATCCTAAAGTGTGACCATTCAAGTGAAAGCCACTGAGCAGTGCTTTCCTGTGAGGTTGTAACAGTCTGTAACTATTGTGTAGTACAACGTAGTTGTAACATTTGAGATTCAAGGTCAGTGAACGTTATGTAAGATCAGTCAGCCAAGTCGATCTGCTTGCCTTGTTTAACAAGCCGTCTTATCGATTGTGCAAAAAAGTGACCGCGTCGATCATATGAAAGCGTCTATGCAAACTATTCTTACAAGTTATCGGTAAATTCAGCAAAATGCAAACTATTTAAATGCTCTTTTTCCCGCACCGAGGTCTGTGGTCGGAGCGGAAGACTGAATCAGTTTAAAGAAAACGAGTGACCCCAGCTCAACCAAGGTTCATTGTCGCGAGTTTGCATCATTCATTTAACAAAGGCCAACTGGTAGGGGGGCATTGCCCGCTATAAATTCAAGCCTAGGTTGACTAGTTGCATTTTTTTCAAAAGAGATCCTGTTTCTCCTTTTCAAGATGTATTTTATTTACTTTATTTTGATGCAACTTGAATAAACTGTTATGTTAGGTTATGTTATTTATCTGTTTCATTTATCAATAAGCAATAGCCTAGCTCGTACGTTCAAACGCACTAGTGTCAATAGTGTCTGGACCATTGGTAACTTTTGTCAGCTGAAAAAAAGAGGTGTGATCTTGATAAAACACCAAATTGTCATGACTACTCAACAAAGAACTTTATGGTATTAGTTGGGAGAATGAACGTTTCGATCGTGGCAATGAAAAAGTTACTGTGTCTTCAAATGTTGCTTGTACTCATACCTGATTCGTACATGTAGACCAGCACAAATTTTAGACTTTTCCTGCCTCGGATTAAGCTCTCAACAACAACAAGAAGTCGCAGAAATACTTGAGACACTATCGCAATTTGAGCGTGAATGGAGTCTACAACTGATCTTTCCCTTTCCCAACCCCTCTCCACATTTTCCACCATATAAAAATTGTTGCAAATCCCATTTCCATTCTCATAACTTGCATGGAACAGGGGCACCCAACGTCAATTTTCGGAAAATATCTGTTCGGGAGTCCATTTGAGATCTAGAATTTTCGGAACATTTGTTGTAAAATTTCTTGCTTGCCTGCCTCTCCTAGGATTTTCGAACATCTAAAACATGGTATAATTGCCCATTTTTAACGGGTTTTTACCCTAAAAAGGTCACCTAGAATTTTCGGGAGCCTTTTTTCTGGCTGAAATTTTCGAAAAGGT
>NC_090878.1:9895310-9902810 GCF_036669935.1 Montipora foliosa | reverse complement strand
TGTTCTAAACATTGCTTACAAGTGCATTCGAGGCAGATAAATGTACTACACTCGATATAAATTTATACGGCATCGATAGTTCAGTTTAGTTCAGTTATAATATGTCTGACGAAATAGACAATGATGACAAGAATGTCTGCTGTAAGCTTGAATGGCGACGTATTGTGTGATTGTTGAAATATGCCAGAATCTCTGTCAACAAGGAATTGCAAACGTTTTCAGGCCTTCTTCGTTTTTTTAGCGAGTTTCACAAAATATGTGAGGCAGCGAGGCATGCATTAAGAATAGGCTTGGGTAAATTCTGGTCGTAAAATGGTTTATTCTGCCTGCCGACAGTGCCCGTAAAATCGCTTATTCTGTTCAAACTTGTTATCCATGGTGCTCCGCTGAGCTCTGCAAATAGGGACCTTTAGATTGTAGGACGAGTACGAGATTTCACTGCCCATTTTTAGCGAAAATGCTCGGAAAATTTATAACCCGAACGATTAATCTTACACTTTGTTAGCAGCATAGGTTGCTCAGTTATTCTTATTGCTGGCAACTCAGCCTTTTCCTGATCGAAAAATGCCAAAACTGCTACCGTGTGGGTGACTTGCTTTGACAAGACGACATTTTGCAAAACCTCTTTCTAAAATGACGACAGTATCACGTTTTTCCCGCCAAAATGAGGCTGGTTTGCGCGCGCTCACTGCTATTCTATGAGAAAATCTCGTACTCGTAGTCGTTCTCGTCCTAGAATCTAAAGAGCTCTCTCTAATATTTTAATATTTTATCTCAGCAAAAAAGCGAAACAGTGGAACTTTAATCATGTTTCTGTTACAAATGATCTACGGTAACTGATGTCAGTGAATATGCATATGAATTTAAAATAAACGCCGCTCTCGAATAAACGTCGCCTTTGAAAGAGCTAAAAACTTAATAAACGCCGCGGCGTAAATAAGGTAATTTCTTCGTCTGTCACCTCGACCAAACGCTTGCGGCCACTTTGAAAAAAACTTCTCAAGTGATTATTGCGTAATAATCAAGTGCACCCAATCAGCGCAAGGAATTTTCAATAATCACCTATGTAATTATACTAATTCGTCTTATATTAAATAATAGGGGCCTTTAGATTCTAGTACGAGGACGAGAACGAGTACGAAATTTGACTGCCCGTTTTTAGCGGAAAGATTAATCTTACTCTTTGTTAGCAGTGTAGGTTGCTCAGTTATTCTTATTGCTGGTAACTGAGCCATTCTGCTGATCGAAAAATGCCAAATTAAAACTGCTACCCTGTTGTTGACTTGTTTTGACACGACAACATTTTTGCAAAACCGCGTACTAAAATGACGACGGTATCACGTTTTTCTCGCCAAAATGACGCTGGTTTAATTTGCGCGTGCTCACTGATGTCCTATGAGAAAATCTCGTACTCGCAGTCGTTCTCATCCTAGAATCTAAAGCTCTCTAATACTTTCCAACTGAAGAAGGACTATAACGAGAGTCGTTACATTGGTAAACTAAACGGCTATTGACACATTGTTTAATTATTAATTTATTTAATTCTTAATGTTTTGTAGCATTAATTGGTCCACAAAAGCGTTAAAATGCCGCTGATAGAAAATAAAATAGAAAAGCGACTAGTTTACCCTGGTTGAACGGAAAAAGAGTTCTTCGTTCTTCCGTATTTTCGTTCAACGACGTTTATCATTGCCTATTTTAGCATTCAACGATGCATGGTTCATGTATTGTTGATATCAGCAAATGCTGAAACGTGTATGAGCGACTTTAGCTAATACAAAAGCGACGTGCAATCACAACGCCGACAGCATTGTTTAGGAAATGGTGAACTGAACGGCCACTAACATTAACACTGCACTCAACTGAACAAGATGGCGGACGTCTTAACGCTGTTTGCCGGTGTCACGAGAGAAAAATAATAGCAACAAAGGCGCCGTTGTGTTTCCTTGCACACTTCAAAGAGCCTCGAACATTTTTTAGCCTTTTTACCCGACAATGCAGTAAGCTTTGAAAACACCATTTCTGTCTCTTGTCACATAAGCTTTTTAAGAGGGTCTCAATGGGGTTAAACGTGAGCCGTGAAACGTCGAAAAAATGTTAACCGTGAAAATGACCAAAAAATAACCGTTAGCCATGATAAAAATGAAGAGCATTTAGCGTGGTTTTTTTAAATTACGAAAAGTGGGATTCACTACAAGGCAAAGGTTGCACAGTCGGTTAGTGCGCGGCCTTGGTGCATAAGGTCCTGAGTTCGATCCCCGGATCTGACAACCTTGTTTCGACTTCTTTCCTTTCAGTGTAGCCTAAGTAGCTTTAAATACCCTTAAAACGGAGCACTGATAGAAAGAGGGGGGTAAAATGAGCGCACCGTCGGCTTCCTGGGAGAATAATCTCTAGAGAGTAAAGAACTTCCGACGTTAAATAACGTGTACCTTTACCTTTACCTTACTTGCACAATCCCATAATACACCTCCTGCATAACCATTGTTTGCATTTTCTCCTGGGACATGAAAATGTCCCCTGAAGAGAAGTCGAAAACAATGCCTATGCAGATTTTTGGGGGGTAAAAGAGGTGTATTATGGGACTTGTGCAGGTGGTGAATAGGTAGTATTTTGAATGAAAGACATCAGTGCTCTCTTTACCGTTTTAAGGTGGCTTACTACAGTTATCCGAAGAAGAAATATCAAAATTTTGAAATCTGTGAAATTAAAGCAAAATGATGTCTCTTGTGAAGTGTTGGTCACTGTAATTGATGTAAAATGTAACTTTACCTAACAAATAAATACAAATCAGGGGAAAACGCTTAATATAGTGACGAACTTCCTGGAGGGGGACTGGAAACTAGACATTTCAAAGGCCTTTTTCTCAAAACCTAGCCGAACAACCAGGGTTAAAATTTTGCGAATTAGTAAACAACAAGGAGACAAAACTGTCAACATTTTTTCAAAAAGTTCTATCACACAGTTTTTCAGTTATTATTAAAATAGAAGAAAATCGACGTTTTTGTCATTTGTGAAAAACCTGTCTGGCAGATTTAACCATTTATTTCTCAACATAATTATTTTTCTCGCTTTCGGAAATCCTGAAATTTTGAGGTGGGGTTGTATGGCTGGTTTTCGAGAAAAAAAAGCCTTTGAAGTGTCTAGTTTCCATTCCCCCATCCAGGAGTTCGGTCACTATGTTTAGCATTTTCCCCTGATTTGCATTTATTTGTTCGGTAAAATTACATTTTACGTCAATTGCAGTGACTAACACTTCAGAAGAGACTTCCTGTTGCTTTAATTTCACAGATTCCAAAATCTTGATCTCCCTTCCCAGGGTCTCGGCTTCTTGCTTTTCTCTCTCCCAGACTCTCCCGCTCCAAGGAAAGTAAAGAAGAGAGATCCTGGGAACAAGGCTGACCAGAAATTAGTCAATATGTCTACGGAGACCACACTCATAACCAACACATGGGACGTTTCTTTGTTTTTCACATAAGTTAACCGTGACGGAATAAAGATAACAGTTAACCGTGAAAGGCAAATTATTTAAAGTGCTACTATTACAAAAAAAAAAAATCACTTCCTTTTGTTATTTAGATTTTGAAAGTGTGATTGCTTAACACTTGACTGGCAAAATTTTGATCTTAGATGTTTTATTCAAAGGCTTTTTACTTTGAGTGTAAGTTTTGGATTTCACCGTCCGCCATTACTCACATTCCAAATTGACCAATTGGACCTCAGAGGGTTGGATCTAGGGAAAATAATGTCATTTACTCACTAGCTTAAAATTTCAGCGTGTAAACGCAGTTTATTATATATGCAAAACAAGAGTTTCAAAGTCTGAAACCCGAAACTCCCGTGTTGCGCATTAATTGAGCCAAGTACACACGCAATGCATTCTTAAACTATTGAGTCTTTGACGTCATTTCTTCTCGTCGATCCAGCTCTCTCAAGATTTTAAAGTTAGTAACGGCGGACCATTAAATAGGAAAATTCCAGTTAAAATAAACAGGTGCCTTTTTGATATCACGGCTTAAAACTTGGGTCACTTACTGTTTAGTTAACATAGTTTTGAAATCCAAAGAAAAAGAAAATTTTATTTTTCTTTTATTCATAGTAACACTTAAACCGTTAGCCGTGAAAGCTACCCCCGTTGAGACCCTCTTTTAAGACAGAGTATAATAAAAAAGAAACAGTGTTTGACCTAATTACCCGTTGAAATTCCAGTTAAATCCGCACGGAGGAAAACTGAAACTCTCGGTTAATATTCTTTGAAGCTCATTCATTAAGACAGTGCTGACTAACCTAAGAGATGCCATGATACGTCAAACCGCCACTCATTGTTGTAGCAGCTATTTCAATCTCACAAATAACCCATCCCTCACGTCGTCCCTCCCTTATCACCCATCCCAAACAAAGTTGACCTGTGATAGGGTGGTTGGTTTATGTTGGGTCCAAGCTGATACTGCGGTTGACAACACACGTCGTCCCTACCCTGTCACCCATCCCAAACAAAGTTGACCTGTGATCGGGTGGTTGGTTTATGTTGGGTCCAAGCTGATACTGCGGTCGACAACACACGTCGTCCCTACCCTGTCACCCATCCCAAACACAGTTGACCTGTGATAGGGTGGTTGGTTTATGTTGGGTCCAAGCTGATACTGCGGTCGACAACACACGTCGTCCCTACCCTGTCACCCATCCGAAACACAGTTGACCTGCGAAAGGGTGGTTGGTTTATGTTAAGTCTAAGCTGATACTGCGGTCAACAACACACGTTCGAGATTTTTGGCATGTTGTAGTTTATGGTACTTATTTGTGCTGGAAGTTATTACAGTTGTATACCTGTAGATAACTTTAAAACCTTGATCGTGTTGAATCAGGGTTTCGAAATAAACTACATCGTTGTCACTTCTCTGTGAGATTTCCCTGATTCGTGTCGTGATTTGTAAAACATAAACAACTTGAATTTATCACCTGATCACGTTCTAAAGATACATAAATAAGCCGACAGTAATTCCATGATATGTGGTCCACATTTGTAAATATTTGATTTCTTCTGCTCGCAATCCTAATAGAGCGGAAAAGTCTGAGCAACACAATTCTTTGGCGTTGATTTATCCGTAGCAGGCTCCAACTGACCGTATGATCTCGATAAGCAAGCAATGAATTCCTCTTCTCCTTGCTACAGATCGGTTGAACATAGGTCCGTCTCTCTAGTCGTTTCCGAATCGAGAAAACCGCTCCAAGACATGCAACTCCTTAATTCTCCGTTGGCGCAGATCTGTGAATCGCCATCACTTATAAGTGTTGTAAAAACTTCTCCACTCCAAGATGCACTTCTCTTCCTTTGACGCTTTGTGTTTTTCTGACCTTTATTCGGACTCCTTTTATTAAACTGTATGGATTGTGAGGCCTCCATGCATTCCTCACTGATTAAAGAAGGTTGTGTGGAATGACCTGGCGGGTCTTTATGAAATGTCTGGGCGATTGAATGCAATTCAAGAATTACATTGACCTCTTCAGGGCTTTGAACGCAAATTGTTGGAATAACAAACTGCTTTTCTTCTGGCGACGGTTTACCAGTCTTGTGAGCGAAAATGCGTTCTCTAAAGAAGGTAGAATTTTGTTTCGTTCCACTAGTGTTTTTTCCATTGATTTTTAGCGTCGTTCTCTCCGTTTGAGATGTTCTGTTTTGGTTCGTTTTTGACCCAAACAACGAGCTCAAATGAAAACTCTGGGTGTGTTGTTTATCTTTCTTCGACGCTCTCGGTAAAGTGGAAGATCTGGCTTGACGGGAGGATGCAATGTCGACAGAAGGGCCGTTGGTTGCCATATGCGGGATGCTCCCTGTCGATTTAACATTGCGGTGTCTCAACGAAGAAAACCCATTAAAACACCTCACCGTAAGTTGATCATCCACAAGTCGTGACTCCATCCTCGATACCTTGACACAACCAAAAGTGTGAACTTTATCTTTATATAACGATAATTCGGTGTTTGCCCTGCAGGAACAGGAATCTCAGAATCTAAAAATATGGTTCGCGTGAGGAATCCGGGTGGCTTCACTTTTGTCACGCCAACGTTTTCCGTTTAAACTGATGCGCCACTCCGCGGCCTTTTGTCAAAGAAGAAACAAGTAAACTTCCGGATCACAGATCTTATCTCTCTGAAAGAGTTAAGCTTTTGCTCCTGCGAATTGTTTTTCTTTGCGATATTGTGACTTGACCCCTATTAAGTATAACCCTTTGTTGATGAATTTATGTGAAGGAATTGGAAACTCTCCTAGAGACTTGCCATTCCCGTCAGAAACCATTTTGGGTCGAAGTGTACTTGCGTGACAATGCCGATGATCTTTGTAACGCCAGTTGAACTTGTTGGATATTTCAAAATCCTTTAAACCAGATTAGTGGGGTGAATTTCTTACAGCGGCAGCGTTAGGCCGGTTCTGAAATAATGAGTGAAAATATTGTCACTACATGGGCATAATTGTGTACGCCCCGAAAATGTTAAGCTTGATCCCCGGAAATGACATGTGCAATGACACGGATTTCAATTCGTATTAATTTATTAAAAGTTCATCCTAGATAAAGAACTTCGCTTTAATACTTCGCAGGTTTTTGGCATTTTCATGACGTCATGTCGCGACAATGTGATCAGTGAGAGAATTGTTTCGGATCCTTTTTATAGAAAATTGTTTGTCAATGTAGCCATTATGTCTTTTATGTGGTTAACTGTTTTGTTACGCACATTTGTGAGTGCCTCACTCTGGATGAATAAATATGTTCCATCTCCAGCGTAGTTAATGCTTACGATTCCTGCTGAGTCACTGTCAGTTATTGTACATGCACTGAGGGACGAACTTACAGCCGGAAGTGAAAGCAAGAGTTTGGTGGCCAGGGCAAAACAGACACTTTAGGCATAAAATACAGCTAATTATCCATTACAATGCTGATAAACTTGTCAAAAATCTGCGTCTGCGTTGCTTATTCCCTGCGAACGCAGACGTATTGCCCGTCGTCGTTGTTTGGGCGAGTGAAAACGACAGCCAGAAATACGTCAGCATTCGCAGGTTTGTGCAAGCAATACGTAATTGGGTCCGAGAATAACGCAAATCTTTGAACAGTTGACGCTCGTTGCTTATTTTAATTACAACGTTCAGCAAGAGACCAGTCGAGGTGGTTTGACGAGAGGCATTACGGTGATGGGCTTTTTTTCCGTTTAGTTGAATTTACTACATTCACAACGGAAACCTCCTGACTTTCAGAACCATGAGGGTGCGCATTGCATAGCTGGAACATTTTTTTCTTTTTAGCTAGCGTCAGACCATAGTTCATATAGATGGACTGCTTATCAAAATCTTTAAAATTTAAATGGGAGAACAGTGACATCGCGCTTCATATTAACTTGACCGTGACCATGCGCAGCCTTTTGTCCTCCGTTCACAAATGCATTTTGAATAAATTAATCCAAACTTTCGATTGGCTGTCTTCAGTTTAGAAAAAGGGTGTGGTTTGT
>NC_090878.1:9870310-9887810 GCF_036669935.1 Montipora foliosa | reverse complement strand
AAATACAATCCGTTTCAGTCTTGTCCACTTGTGTCCATCCATGCTTGTCTTTCCTTTTGTTGTATTTCTTTTATGTTGTTCAACAATTTTAAGTGGTAATTGCAATGTTTCATTCTACTTTTTGGGCATTTTAGGTGTCATGAAATTACACCATTTTGCGTGACATGGCCCTGTATAATTTGCAATGTCTGCTGCTGGAAGCGAATTCAACAAATTGCTGAGAACGAGTGCTGATTTGCGAGCGATTCGGCTCTTTTTTTTAATTAGAAAAGAATAGAATGGACTGACAAATACAGCAAAATCCGAACTGTTTTGTAATATAGCCCGCCCTTTACAATCATAATAGCATCAGTCTTAATTCACACTAAACCTAATTCATTAACGTCCCATTTCCCTTAATTAATTTATACAAGAACTGTAATCCACTCTGGCATGCGCTTCTCGATAGTTCCAAACTTTCAGGCCGGCGGGTCGTTTTTGGAGTGTAACCAATTCCATTAATCAGTCTTCGAAAGAAAAAAAAATTCAAGGAATGAAACCGTTTTCAAATTGAACTTTTTTCATAGCAAATGTTTTGAACCCAGGAGTCATATCAAAACTTGACTGATGAAGGAGAATGATTGTCTAGGATGGCAATGACTGACGTTTCGATAACCTGAGCGGAAGTCATCTTCAGAGTCAAGAGATTTGTGTCGTATCAGGGAATCAATTCGTAATAGAGCGAGTTTCAATTGAGTGTCGTAAAACCAAAACCAAAGTAATTACTTTGGCCAATCAAAAAGGAAGGAGACAATCCAGTAAACCAATCAAAACTGTAAGTAATTACATGTAGCCGACACAAAGCGCGGGAAAATGTGCACGCGCGAGCCACGATTGGTTTTAGTTTCACTTCTGATTGGTTGGAAAACTCAGCGCGAGAAATTTGAACCAATCACTGAGTGAAGTAATCATAAACCAAAGTAATTATCTAATTACTTTCGACACTCAATTGAAAACCGCTCTATGGTGTTTGACCTGATTGGTCGTTATTATTATACAGTATATCAACTTGAACTTTTGGTTGAACGTTATTTATCTAAGTGTCAAGTATATTTTAATAGCGCTGAGGCACTAATTCGGGATACTGTACAGAAACAGAGCGGTTTTCAATGAGCGTAGAAAGTAATTAGATAATTACTTTGGTTTATGATTACTTCACTCAGTGATTGGATCAAAGTCCTCGCGCCATTTTTTCAACCAATCAGAAGTGAAACCAAAACCAATCGTGGCTCGCGTGTGCACATTTTCCTGCGCTTTGTGTCGGCTACGTGTAATTACTTCGAGTTTTGATTGGTTTACTGGATTGTCTCCGTCCTTTTTGATTGGCCAAAGTGATTACTTTGGTTTTGGTTTTACGACACTCGATTGAAACTCGCACTAAGTGTCAAGGGTAGTTTAGCGCTGGATCACTAATTGGGGACACTTTAAAGAAATGAAATCAAATCAAATCAAATTATAGCTTGGTTTTTGAGGGGAGGGGATGAGAGGGGAAAACCGGAGCACCCGGTTGAAAAAATTCTCACCAGTGGGATATGGCTTTCTTCTTAAAAACGTGCTTGTTCGCCATGTCACTAGTTTGGTTGCCCTGTGATAAAGACTTATTAAGTATTCTCGTTTGGGCTCTTTAAATAAACACCTGCTCTAACGAGGACCCTAAGGTGTTGGGAGGAACTAGAACTAGAACAGAAGCAGCTATATCTATTGTGAAGGCCTGGGAATTTTGAAGAAGGTGACGTTAAACATTGCACGAGTCACGATAACAGTTTCAAAACTGATGCAAACCGAGCGTATATCAGAGTCGATTAGAGTCGGATCCAGAGATCCTTTCTCCGATCTTAGGATCTTAGGGGACTTCATTCTTCGTCTGCCTCGTCTGTTGTCTTATCTTTGCAGCTTCTTTTAGGGCAAATGCATTTTCACGTTACCGTCCGACTTCGAGATATATCAAGTTACTGGTCAGCGGTTTACTTTCCAATTCCTGGTCACGTAGTCATGTGCACTATACCGAGTTTAACGAGCGCGTTGATTTTGTTTTTTGCAAGTACAATGCCGTGGGCATTGTTATTGAGGGTTTAGGGTTCGGTTTATGTACTTTGTAACTTGAGTAAGACTGAGAGTTGATTCGGTATATTGGTGAAGTCAATAACGGCGATAACGGCGCGAAATTACATTTTCAGATGACGTTCTCGTAACGAGGTCGATCAGCCATCGTTGAACAGCTTTTTGCCGACATAACTTGGCTAACGTTAAGTACAATTAACTTTATTTTACTATCTTGTATTGCATGACTTTGTGAGGGAGCATGGGTGGCGGGCGCAGTGGTGAGAGCTGTCGTCTCCCACTAGTCACGTGCGGGTTGAGTTAATTGTTTCTCTACTTTTCTCCGAGAGGTTTTCTCCGAGTACTCCGGTTTTCCCCTTTTCTTTAAAAGCCAACCTGTGATTTGATACTAATAGGCCATTTCCAAGTTCATGTCTGCCTCCTCTTCAAAGCGAGTCTAAGTGCGAAGTTTTTGTGATGGTAATTAGTTCCACTTTACGTATGAATGAAAACTAATTTTCATAAGA
Organism: Montipora foliosa; assembly: GCF_036669935.1. NCBI lineage: Eukaryota > Metazoa > Cnidaria > Anthozoa > Scleractinia > Acroporidae > Montipora > Montipora foliosa. The sequence goes on along the minus strand of NC_090878.1, from coordinate 9,885,204 downwards.
AAAACTTCGCACGTAGACTCGCTTTGAAGAGGAGGCAGACATGAACTCGGAGATGGCCTTTCGGTGGTTTTCACAGAACAATAAAGAAAAAAAGTCTTTTGGGAATTTGACTCTATTGTTATGCAAAACACGAGCCCTAATTTGCTATTATTTTCTGCACCAACATGGCCGTCTTGTCACGTGGTTGAAAATTTCTGATTGATTTCTGTACAGTTTCCGTTATTAGTGCCCCATCGTTAAATACACCTGACACTTATGTAAAATTGACACTTAAATAGCTAAGTGGATGAGCAACAAAATGCCGGCCAGAAATTGCATAACAGATGACTGCGGGCAAAAAGATTATTAATTTTTCAATACATGCCACCCTTTCAATACCAAACGCTTCATCGTTTCTCATTTTATAACTTCTTTATTTCAGAGAATTTGAACATGAGAATTCGGGGAAAGAGCGTTTAAAGTAATGTTATAAGTCGACAAAAATGTAGCGAGGTTATCAGTGAGATCTTTGAGATCTTTTCTATGTGGAATGTTGTGTTGACGCAGTACTCAGTCGAAGTACTAGCATTCTTCTTGTGAGATTGTTAATTAGCGTCAAATAACAGAATCCATCAGGCTAAACACCAATCACATTGTTCATACTGTCTCGGTGGTTTGGATGATAAAGCAAGGTCGTACGCCACTTATACGGTGATTTTAATCTTTGGACCTTTGGAGGTTTTGAAGAGGTCTACTTACCTGCTTGCGATGGACGATAAAGTCAACGCGGAACTGCCAAGAAGGATCAGGCGAAAAAGTTCTGGAAATATGAGCTCGGCATCCTCCAGCTCGACAAGTTCATCTTTCAGTGGCGAGTTGTCACTAGGGACTGACCTAGGCAAGGTGAATGAGGTAGAGGCGCATCTTGTTGACATGGCCGAGTCTGCTAAACAACGAAGGAGGGGTCGAAGCAAGTCAGTACCTCACATAAAGAGATTTCGTTCATCGTCAGTGGAGGAACCCGTTGACTTAATTGTAAAGGCCAAGATCGATGCAAGAAGCTTTCAAGAACTGCCATCGACGACGCTTTGTTCCACGGAGCTTTGAATCTATAGGAGATGGAGGGTCGTTGTTTTCTGAAGGGCTCCTCTCTATTCAGTGACAGCTACGAGTCGATTGCAAAGCCATAGAACAGAGGGTTAAGCTCATGCACTGACGAGGCAGATTTACTTGGCTTACCATCGTTACTGTCTCTAAATAGCGCACGAATATTTCACGTATACCTTCGTGAGTTTTTGCAAAGTGGACGAAGAAGAGTTCTGAATTGGGCAAGTGTGTAAGGTGTAATTCAGAAAAGTAATAGTTCAGCCGGTTTACACCGAGGATCCAGTTTATATTTTATCTTCCGACGGGTAGCTAAAAAATATCCTCTTTTAGTAACTGCATTTATATTATGTAAGGCTTATATATGATTAAACAGTTCAAGTTGTTTGAAAGCCTTTACTAAATTGGTGTTGTGATGCTCAAACATTTCAATTTGTGCCATACAACAATTTTGCATGGACGTTCGAACCGGAGCAACTTTAAGTTAGCGCTGTACGCTTTTGACTGTTTATTATGCCGTTGGATATGGTTTTGACCTTTGAGTCTCTGGATCAAATCCCAGAATGTTATGATTAATGTGAAAATAGAAACTATACACCAGTATTTTGTTTGTATGTTGCTGTTTTTTATTCTGTACAATGTAGACGTAACTTTTCATCGTGCAATAGTAACACTTCACATTTGTAAATGAAATCTATTTAGAAGTACTTTCCTGTAGTGTTTATCATGCGGCATAGGTTGGTTCAAATGTTCTACTCCGTAGTGAAATAATTTGCTGCAATTACCGAACTAAGAGCTCAGGCTGAGCAGTCGTGTCAGTCTTCCCGGCCTTGGTGATATTTGTTACGCTGCACAAAGTGGTTCTATAAATTTTGTTTTTGTGGATGAAATCATCTTAAAGTTTGACCAGTCAAACTGAATAAAAACAACTGCGTAAATTCCACTAGTTTTGTTCATTTTACCAAAGGAGGGATTTGTGACTATAAACTTTGGGTGCACTTCTTTCGTGTGAATAATGTTAGAATGAAGGCTTTCTTGTCACGTCTACTGGGATCGGTGCAGGAAGGGCTTTTTATTCAAGACGCGGGAAAACAATATTTGAGCCTTTCAATTTGAAACTATTAAGAAATAACTGCCTAAATCCGTGCACAAAACATTACTAAATATTTTGATCTTGAAGAATTCCGGCTACGTCACAGACGCCAGATATCTTTAGTAAAAAGATTTGAGACAAATTCTTAACCTTGAGTTTGTCAGTCGTTAATGACACGAGTGGGGTGGGGAGCAAATGTCGAAACAACTATTAATTAATGACATGTTTACCGGTTTGATGGAGCAATTATTAATTAGGCTTTCTAGAGCGGAATGTTTTCTCGTCATTGATAAAGCTGTCTCGAGAGACGTGAACTGCAACGAGACAAGGACATAAATTAGTCCTCGTGGTGACATTTTATTATTAACACTCGTGAAATATAATCATAATGTCAGTTATTTAGACGATGCTTGAACTTTGTCGGGTTACATTTCAAAGATGTTTCACCTATCAGTTGGTCTATTAAGCTTAGTCAGTGTTGGCTTTCAATGGCTGTTAAGATCTTGCTGTCTTCTGCTATATTTTATAACTACTTAGGACTCGTAGCTTCTCAGATTGATAAATTGCCAAGAAATCGCACGTGTTTGTTTTAACCGAAACCGATTCCCCCATTCTGATATGAAATTCAGCTCTTAAACAAACAGTCAGGCATTCCATTAAAACTGATTAACGCACAGCGGTGTTTAATTACAAGTAGTTTGGCAATGTCGCAGAAAGGCTCACGCTGCTGAGAAAATAATGTCGGAAATTCTCCGAGAGCCAAAGTTATTATTAGTCATTGAATATCAGTTACATTCTTTGCTGTTTTGTTGTGAGAAAAAAAGGAGAATGCAAATGCTCGCAAAGTTCATAAGTTGACTCTATCGCAATGGAAGTTAACCATTTCATTCCCACAATCGAAACGTTTATTCTCCCAACTAGAAACATGGATTTCCTTGTTCGATAGTCATGAGAATTTAGTGTAATATCAAGATCACACCTTAAGCTGATAATATTCTTTATTCTCAATACCTGTCTGACTAGCATTTTGTTGAAATTGTGAACAGGATTTACGTACCGATCAGTCCGCAAAGGGTTGACTAAATGCCCAGGCACAGTCGAAGACTCTTTCTAAGATGGCGGCCGAGGGTTCTGTCATCTTGGTTTTACTCCAAAAGGGCTAGATTATACAGTGTACGTTTACTTTCATTCAACTTCAAATCGCTGCCAACAAAGTCTCGCAAGACTCGATGTACTTCCATACTTGACTCTTTTTACTAACTTCAAAAGCTGCGTAAGGTTACACTATACACTACAGCATATTCAACAGGTACTGTGCTGCCTTTAGCTGATGCTTGTTGGAAAAGTTCTACTGCACTTTCAGGCTCCATTGACTTTGATGACATGCTTAATCAAGGGATACAATTCACTTGTAAACTTCTGGCCCCAGTTGCACAAACGATGGATAGCTCTATCCACCGGATAAATCACTTTCCATTGGATAGCGCAAATTATTTCGCTATATTACTTATCCGCTGGATAGTGATTTATCCGGTGGATAGCGCTATCCATCGTTTGAACAACTGGTGCCTATTCTATCTTTCTTTGTCTACACGTACTTAACAGACATGCTATGTTACTCGTGACCAGTTTTTTTTTTACTTTGAAGCAAGCGTTCAAATGGACCATATTTGTATTCTCAGTACTGGACTGGAACTAGCTTGCAATGGAGGCAAATGCAGGGGAACATATTAAAAAGTATTTGCATTTGAAAAGATTCCCCCGCATTAGCCTCCATTGCAAGCTACAGTCTGGGACAAAATTGTTGAAACTCTTTACAATACCTTGCCCTCCCACAATGTTGTTTTGGCAAATGTGCTCAGCAATTCGCGTTCAAACAACATTCTGAGGGGAGAGTAAGCCGCGAAAGCTTCAGGTCTGTATAGTCGTGTACTGTTTCAAGGAATTTTGTCACAGACTGTAGTTCCAGTCCAATACTGAGAGTAGGAATATGGTCAATTTCATGAGGAAAGCTAAAAGACCCTAAAAAGGGAGACCGCTGCTGAAGATAACGAAAATGTCACTGACCGAACGCCAGATCTAGTGAGTAGAGCTAAAAAAGCTTTCAGTGTAACGATAAGTCTTAACGCACAGTCTAAAGCGCTGATATTTTAGTGATGAGATTAAATCACTCATTTTTTGATTAAGTTAAAGTGCTGGTTAACTTATTTCATGCAAGGTCAGGATAAGGAGCGTTTCGTATTGCGCACCACGTGGGCTAAAACAATATATGCATGCGTTATAGACCTTTTCGGCTTGTACATTTTGTTTTCCCAATACAGATCATGGGATAATACTCAGGAGGTTTGGTCTTTTGTTTTGTTCATTAAAATGAGGGCATGCAAGCATGAATATGCCTGCATGCACTCTTTTTAATGAACAAAACAAAGGACCAAGCCTCCTGAGTATTATCACATGATCTGTATTGGGAAAACAAAATGTACAAGCCGAAAAGGTCTATTATTATATTAATCCAACGACTGTGAATTGCATAACCCCAACCCTCTCACTTCGAGACTACCGACAGTAGAGACGATTGGTTTAACTCTTCAGCCTGGTTGTTTCTCATCTACTATGGGACCGCATTGGCGCTTCTTAATGGCTGGGTATTCTATAATCGCTTCTTTGAACGCCTTGAGCATTGTTTTGTTTCGCATGGGAAAGCAACCCCCGATGCAGGAAAATCAGAAAATGTAAGTGTGCTATGCTTTTCTATCCTTAGCTGGACCTTTGCAAAATCCTTCCCACTCGAACATTTTCGCGTTCTCCTTTTGAAAGGCTCCGGTAGAATACAAATTCTATCAGTTTACTTTGTTTAATTTGACAAACTCACAAAGTTATCTGTGGAAGAGAGAAGTGATCCTCGCACTTTAAGGTTACTGCTAACCTTTTGGGACGCCGTCCGGGGAATCTTTCGTAAGCGCGTTATTTTCGGTAAAACTCCAGCAAACTAGATATCACTGAAAAGATAATAAAATGAAGAATCCGAATATATGAACATTTTGTTTATGATGGCTTTCGTTAGCTTGCACGAAGCTTCAAACTCACAACCATACATTTTCACTTTGCTGAATTACCCGCCTTCGCATTATCACGCACAACCAAACAAACTGTATTAAATCGATCAGCACTTCATAGGCTACCAAAGTGTGTCGGGCTTTTAGGATATTCTTATTGGTTACTTTGAAGTTGACCAATAGAAAATTTTCCGTTTCGCGACACGCAGAGACGCGTCAAAGTAAAAATATCTCGAATTTTGTCGCTTGTAGACACCTGAAAAGTTCAGGTTATCTATGCAACTTTTGTCACCTGGTCAGTGTTTATATGTTCAAGTATTAGTCAAATCAAAACGTGATTTCCTCGCGGTATGTTCAAAATACGTTTAATTTTTTCTTCAGTGTTTGTTTTTGTTCTAAAAGAACTGCAAAGTAAATGTACAATTTTGCTTGTCGCACGTGCGGTACACGAATCTTCTGCGTGAGGTATGTGGCTTTATGCGATCACTGTTGCCGTGTTGTTCCGTAAACAACACGTTTACCAATTGCAAAGGTGAAAACCTCTCATTTGAATCGGGTTTTCTTTTTAGTGTGTTTACTTTGATGCACTCAAATTGAAAGTTCCGGTTCTTGTGATTTCGGTGAACCAATATGGCGGCTGGTCACGTGAGTAAGCACTTCATTATTCTCCAACATTTCACGACGGAATTTTTGTTGTGTAAATTCTCCCGAGGTAAAAAATAATTTACAATGGAAAACAGCTCTCTTTGCAAATTAGCATTCACCTGGGTAATGTTGTCTCGAGTGACTTGAACTGAATCAGCGGACTCATACAAAACAAATATTGCTCTTCGTGGTGTTACTGTTTCCGAAAAGCGTTTGATGCTTGGAGCCTAACTTCAGTTTCTTCGCTAATCAAACGAAAGGAAAAGACGGAAAGCCCGCTTCGCAGTGAGACTACAGCTAATTTTATTACACTAATTGCATTCAGCCGATGTGAGTTCGGGCTCAATGGACGCCATTGGTATGTAGTATCACTCAAGTATGCAGGTATCGTAGCATTTTCAAGATGTGAATTTGTACTAAGATCCCAGCAATGGCGCTCGATGACTTTATTTTCATTTTGTCGTAACTTTAGTATCGTCATTTAAGATAAAAGTATAAATTATAAGAGTTTGTCTTACGCCAGTGATATCTGCAGTGTAATTCTAGCCCAGACCCCTCGGGCAAGGATGAGTTGGAATACCGGAAGACACAAAAAAGGGAACTTTTCTATTTATGGGAAATAGTGTCAGAAAGAGTTTTTTCTGAAAATTGAATTTTTTTTATTTAGAATAAAGACACTAAGCAATAGAACTGTGATCTTTTTAACATAGATAAAACTGGAAATCTCCCAACTTCCTTTTAACCGTCGTCGCTCAAAAACACCTTTTAAATGTACTTTCACCCCAACATATCTTTTTTTTTTCATTCCTTAAAATCTTTAAGTATGCGAAAAATCATTCCTTTGTATTTTATAATTAAAAAGTCTTCCAAAAGGAAATATTTTTTGTCGATTTAAACAACGCTGCTCGTCTTAACCACAAATAAAACGTTGAATTTCCTTTTAATCTGAGAGTTTTTTTGTGCCTGCTGTTGCTATAGCAACAGTGACACAATGCTGTCGCTTCTGTTAAATAAGTAAGTAAGTAAGTTAAGTTCGGGACATGTTCGAGCAATCATCCGGTGGAATCGCTCAAGCTAAAACCATGTACGTTTCGTCGGCCTTTCTCACATGCACAATGTGGACACTCTGAAGGTGAGTTCCTCGTATTTTTTGAATACTTTTGTACACATTTGCACTTAGATTTTGGCTCCGCTCTCACTCGTGTTTAAAGCGTTTCGTTACTGAGTATTGTCAGAAATTGATAACCCATTTTGAAACATTACTGTGATTTAGTAATAATAATAATAATTGTCGCGGCTAATCGCCGTCGCAAGTACAGCAACGACGCAGCTCAACAAGGTCGAACCGAAAGCATACAAAGGCGCCTCTGGCAGCCGCTATACGTCCATGTGTGACCTTGGAGCACAGCTTACAGCCAGCTGGAATCAGCTGTATGTTGGTTTTTGCTGAGGGGGGAAAACCGGAGAACCCGGCGAAAAACCCTCGAAGCAGAGAAGAGAACCAACACAAACTCAACCCAATTATGGCGTCGGGTCCTGGGAGGCGAGCGGGAGGCGAGGCGAGTGCTCTCACTATTGCGCCATCCCTGTTCTCCCTTAGTGAGATTATACAGCAAAACCGAGTCATTTTCAATCACTTCCAGTGTTTGTTCGTAAAGTATGTTTCAGATTCATCGCTGGTTTAATTTGTAGACTGAGATTTCTCAGCTGTATGACGATCACACAGTCGATGTTTTTGTTTGGCGCCACAATGTTCAAGTGTCGACTCGTCTAGTGATTCCAAACTCGAAAGTTGTTGCAATCAACGCACTTCACAGTGAACGCCGGGTTAGTCTTAGATTTATGTCTCCGCAAGTTATTCGTTTTGAAAACGTAGAAAAATAAGAAGGAAAAACAAAAGTAATTACTAAACCAGTAATATTGTCATCAGTGTTACATAGAATAGCAGTAAGATGTGGTGGGTCTGATAAGCTGTTGACTGAACTCTAGACTGTGCATGCATGGTTTGTGACCTCTGGCTGTGGGTGGAGACCTGTTGTGTTTGCTACTTCATCGGTTACACGGTATTGCTGATCGTCATTTAGAAATAAGAGCTGCTGGTGTCCAGTACTTCAAGAGAGCATCCTGAGAGATTCATGAAAAGGAATGTTGATAGGTCATGGCCAGAATATTTTAACAACGATGTCTATGAAGGAAAATAGGGTGATCACATGATAATACAAACTGTGACAGACGCAATGAATCTAAATTTAGGTCATAGAATCAAGTTGAAATTTTGTTGACATGGCAGTCGTTGAACCAGCAACTATGCTACAAATTCCTAGACCTATATACGTAGGACACAAGGGGGAGATGCATTATGTTGCAACTTTCATAGCTGATTGAAAAATTCAGTTGAAATAGATAGTGAAAAGTTAAATTATTCCATAGCTACAAACAAACAACCCTATATTAATGTTGCACATATTTCTAAACCACAAGCCCTTCTCCTCAGAAAGCCATAGTGATGATAGGTGAAATTAAAAATTGTTATATAACTGGCGTTTTTCCCGCTACAGCGCACCCATTCATTGGCTAGTTCATGGTCACATGACCTCTAACAATGAAACTGTTTACCGCTAAATGCCATGAGCGGGCATCATTGCGAAAACTATCACGTCAAACGGGAAACAGTTCACTGTTACCCGCGAAATGTTGACCGCTGTTCGAAATAAAGTGATTGATTGTTTTCCTGTGTTTTCTACGGGTTTGAGTCTTTTTTTTGCTATATAACAAAATTTTGTGTGATTTTGTTTCCTTCGAATCTCAATGCTTCTCTCGACTTCGTCTCGGGAAACATTGAGATTCTCAGGAAACAAAATTCACTGTTCCCCTCGGGACCAGTCATTGAGTGTTAATTGTTATAAAATAATTAGGATAGTACACGCACTCTCATCGGTCAACAGCTGTGTTTAGATTAGAGTATGGAAACACGGCTGTGACATCACACGAATTTTGATTGGTCATGTGTTGCAGAGCCGCGTTTTGATTGGCTGGTAGGAAATATGAGCGCTTATCAAGAAAATCTGTTTTAATCTAAAAGTATAAATCCCAGCATTTTCCTTCATTTTGTCGAATTGTCTCGAATTCTCCCAACTCCCCCTCGTGTTTAGATGAGGCTATGTTAACACGGAAAAAGTCCTCTATTGCTTAATTATTCTGTGAGCTGACTCTGTGAAAATAGTAGGCACATCAGTCTTCGACTGTCTGTTTTTACATTTAGTCTCAATCGCCTTACAATTGTTACGTCACTCTTTGCAAAGCGAGCTGCGCTTTTGAATAATTTTACGATGTCCCGTGAGATGGAGTGATATCTCAATTGATTTGCACTTAGTATAATTATTGTCTCTGTCACCGAATTATGCCGAACGCGGAAGGTCTGAAATTCAGATCATTTTATAAAATGACGCAAATAATTTTACTTAAGTCATATATACTTGCGCATAACGGCAGACATTCTATTCTTAAGATCGTGTAAACTCAACAAATTTTATATGTTCTCTACAAGAATCGCACAGTGCAGGAAAATCTACACGTAATCTTCATTTAATGGCGTAGATGCCTCCCACAGCTCAGCGGTTGAAGACCGGAAATAGTTAATGAATGAGTTGCCGGTCCCCAGGCCCCTTCGTTTTTCCCCTATATTTGCAAAGACTTCTGGGATCGCCAGGGGGCAAGCAAACCATGCAGTCGATTGCGCTGCGCGAGTTAAAATACGCGATTAGAAACATTCAATAAGAAGTATTTGTAGGATTTAAGCTCGAATTAAAATTGGGAGTTTAGAAACGTTCAATAAGAGGTATTTGTAGGATTTCAAGAAATATAAATCGTTCGAGTTTAAGAAGTAGTCATAGGTGGTGGCGATCACCGTGCAGTGAGTGTATGGATGCGACAATGACCGTGGATATTCAGAGCGACAGATCAAACTAGTACTGTCTTGGGGTTTTACTCTTGTCGAACCAACAACGACATGACTGACGGCTTGAGAGAAACAGCTTCAAAGAACAAACTTCAAGGCCAACAAGAGACTAAAGTTTACTCTAATCATTTTTCAGTGGATACCGTTGTAATACTTGGCGAGAAGCCCATTTTGAATGGGCTTCTCGCCAAGAATTATCCAGACGAGGGCAATGACGTGAAGGCTAGAGAAAACATCGACACGATGGGAAAACAAAAGCAACATTCAAGCCAGATTGCGAGCCTTCAGTGAAGCAAGGCCGTGATAGCTATCTGGAGGAAGAGTCGGATTAAAGGGATTCGTCCCCCGGGGGGAGAGGGGGTACTGCCATATATGGGCTATATAGGTATGTGCCGCTGTGAAGAGTATGGTTTTCAAGCAGTTTACTCTAGCATAGGGTATATAAATCAGAGCGTTTGGGTCTAGAATAGGGTATCATTTTTCACGAAACTGACCAGTTGGTTGAAGAATTTATCTAGACTAAGGAAACCAGAAATTGCTACTCAAAAATATACAAAAATGAAATCGGCAAGTTTAAATTTTCACGACTCAGCCTCAACAGCGTTGATAGATGACTATCGTAAAACCCTAGTGGATATTATTAACTGTCAAAAATCGGGATTCAGACGGAAATCGGTGGTATTAATACTGGTTAAAATTAAACAATTTATTGTCTTGATAATGCGTACGTACGTGCTTGGCATTACTGGATAAGTATAAATAAATCCTGATTGTGGTATAATGTTTTGGGTTTTTTTAGACTGTGCTAGTGACCTCAGTTTCTGGAAAACAGCTACTCTAGGAGAGGAGTGATTTGGGGAGTTTACTCTAGTATAGGGTAGCAAAATCCAGCTGAAACTAGCTCTGGTATAGGCTAAGGGTTCCAGGGTGGCAGCGGCACATCCCCACCCAGAAATTCCTAAAGTACCCCCCCCCCTTCCCCACGGGCTTCGTCCTCGCGCAATTCCGAGTCAGGTTAAGTTTTCCACTTTCAGCCGAGGATGATTTCACATGGACAATCTTCATTTTATTTTCAGTTGTGTATTGTGTTCCATTCCATTAGCATTAGATCGGTTTGAAGAAGGGAATAGTTTCTGATCAGTTTTTGATTTTCGTTTCAAAAACTATACTGCGACATGGCGACATTCGCTTTTCGGTAGTTTCAGTTGAAGACGGTTTCATTTCCGTTTTCATGGTTGTCGCATTTTCAGAATAAGCCTTTACAGGGATGTTCTTGATCACAAGTAGCTGATGGTTTGAAGTCAGATATAACCCGCGGGTTGAATTCCAGAAGAATTTAGTGAATCGACCCTATTGACGCTCGGAAGAGGTGGTTTTTGTTTTTTCAGGAAGAGCTTGCTGTATCACTGCAAGCTGCGGGTTGGTTTAAATTGGTTTTCCGTATACATTATTCAGTTTTGCTTTAACCGGCACCGAAGCAAACGATTTCACATTGTTGCCCTCGTCTGGATAACTTGACCTTTCACGAACAAAATAGGCTTTTCGCAAGTATCACAACGGTATCCAACGACGAAATGATGAGAGCAAATGGTGACCTTTCGGCAATCTGTTGGCGATATGTCACCATCAAGCCACTTGCTGATACAGTCAGTTTATTTGTCCAAAATCAAATAATTTCCCGCGCCTTTAAGTCTACTCAACCTACTCTACTGAAACCTCTGCATGAACTGCTTAAACTTTAGTGCTCCAGGTGACCTTGAAGTTTGTTCTTTGCAGTTGTTTCTCTCAAGCTGCCATTTCAAGTTGTTGGATCGCGGAGAGTAAAATCTCAAGGCATTACTAGTTTGATCTGTCGCTGTGAATATCGACGGTCATTGTCGCATCCATACACTGCACACCAATGACTACTTCTTAAACTCGAACGATTTATATTTCGAGCGGACTCGACTGGTTTGTGTGTCCCCTGGCAATCCCAGAAGTCTTTGCAAATATAGAAGAAAACAAGAGGGGCCTGGGGACCGGCAACTCATTCATTGAGAGCCATCGGTTATTGTTCCGAGTATCCCCGAGGGCATCATTGGAAAACAGGACATGCATAACTCAGGAACAATCGGTTTTTTCCGAGTACTCCCGATTCATCATCGGGAAAAAGGATGGTTGGGCATCTGAGCTGTAGTAATCAGAAGGTCTTTGGTTCTACTCTGATTCAGGAGCACCAGTAATTTTTTTCCGAGTCTGTCGAATCATGATCAAATGACACACCTTTTACAAAAAAGAACGCTTTCGTTTTTTCGTTGTCTCTTTTTACTTGATTAGTGACTCGTAATCTTTGTAAGCTGAGGCGGAACGATAAGTAGAGAGACTAAGCTTTGCAATGACGCAGAGAGTTATATGATTCCTGTGCATTTGTTGCCAGTGAAGCACAATGGTTTGAAGGGTATTCTGCCGTCTGCCTTTTGTGTCTTGCGAAATGAAACACAATGTTCGCTCCCATGCAATTTGAAGGGGCCGAGGTCACGCAATTTTAGGCAATTTCAGCTCTGATCGAATGGTCATAGAATTAACTAAAATATCAAAATAACTGTTCAAAACTTTAGAAGAACTCTAACAAAACACATGGAAGCCAAGAAGCGACATGGATGGACAAAACTGGAGAAGATTGAAATGGATTGAATTCGGGTAAATTTGAAAAATGTCGGCCCACCTTTTTTCAAATATATATCAGTCTATATCAAAATGTCATTTACACTGCTGGAAAATCATTCTCAGTTGTTATGTGGCCGTGATTTTGCAAATGGAAGACTCTTGCTCTGCCAACTTGACGTTTAGAGCTCATAATTAACAAAATTAAACAAACTTACCTTAAATAGCGTGACCTAGCTCCTTTAATTGGTTCCTTTTCTGGCTTCTGTGAATGTTTTCATTTGATTACAAATATGACTTCTCCCCTGCGCAGCCGTTTTTGTGTGGAAAGAGCCGCTGCTTTCTTCTCCATGCATATGGAAAAGAGCCATTCACCGAACGAAAAAAACTTGTGTATACCCTACTCTAATTTCTATTGCTTTTTTTTGTTCTTCAGAAGATTATCGAACTATGCCGGTATGCTATGATTGCAGGAGCTTGCTGTTTCACTTACTATATTGTTCACGGTGCATGAGCGAGGTAATGAAATGAAAGCAATTATTTTGACAGTTGCAGCGGACGGAGGATATGTGTATTTTATTGAGCTGTCATCTTGTCGATTCAGATTGTAAGCGCGTCACTATTGGCCAATTCCGAGGAAAGCATGGAGTAGTGAAAGTTAGGCGCCTTCCAGTTCCCAAATTGAACTGGGTAAAAACGCGGAGCCTATGTTACATTTCGGCATTCAATTGCTTAAAGATAAATTATTGAGCAATCAACATGAGGGCAAGACCCAGTTTGCTGAGATTGTGGTGCGAAAGTATTGTTTCAAACCACTCCATGAGCGTAACCAACACAGTACCCTGGCTTTTATTTGTATTTCAAAAGATTGTAACAGCAAACAATTTAACTCCCTGAAGAAGTCAGGCCGTGCCTGATGAAAAATATTGGTTATCTATATATATATATATATATACTTTTTTATTGTTATTATTTTTTATCAACAAGGCTGGAAATCCAACGATGTAGTCGCAAGCTAGTAGGATCCAAAGGATACACAACTCTTTGCTATACAAATGTTAAGTGGTGAGTGTACAAATAGAGACAGCGAACTACTAACTGATCCATTTTGAATGAAAAACATATTATGCCGTGAGTGGCGAATCTAACCCGCATCCCGGGGGACGCGGGTTCGATGCCCGTACCGCCAGCCTTGCATCATTATTCTACTTTTAGACCACGGTTAGACTTTCGAAAAGTCCTTCGTCTAGATACGCACCGAACGAAGGACGACCTCTCGCGACTTCGTCGCTCGCTCATTCACTTCGCGTACGAAAAATCACGATTCGCTCGCCGAAACATTTTCTTCTTGGGTTATCGTGAGGTCGACTTGAGGCAAGTCTAGACCACGGTGGACGCTGAAAGACCCGACAAACACTTTGCATTATTCTCGTTTGCACTTCTCAAAGCTAATCTTCTTTTCATCCATGCTGCCAGTCTGCAATAGCTCATTGTATTGAAAAGGACCGTTTAATTCCCCCTAATGTTGGCTCTTTTGTAAGAGGAAGAGAGAGAAAAGAGAATTTAGGCTAGTTAAGTCGCCAGCTCTGCCGGCTCGCTAAGCTAATAGCGTGCTAAAGACTTGATTAAATTATCTTATGTTCTTAAAATGTTTACAAATAGAAGAAAAATACACTTAAGAAAAGAGACATGACACAAGACAATTTAAGTGATTTGAATCTCTTTAATGAGGGACGTATCGAATTTCCACAACAAAGCGTAAACTTCGAGGTCTGACCTTCTATTGTGAAAAAATTGATTATTAAACGCAGTCAGCTTACTGGAGAGAAATTTGCATGTTTTCTTCCTTTGCCCAAGTCTAACTGAAAGGAGGTAATTAAAAGTCTCGATGGCTTTCTGAGAAATTTAGTATAATACGATTAAATTGGAGGTTGTGCACCGTTAAGCTACCGATCCTGTTATATTACAATTTTACAAATCTCTATTCATCCTATAACCAATGCAACGCCGACGCGTCACTTAAATCTGTTCAATCGAAACTACCTTGCGGTAGGTTGATCTTACGACCCGACCTCTTTTGATAACGATAAGCAATTTAGTACTCTATTGTTACATAAGATTGCTTGTACTTTCTCGGTGTGCAGTTAATAAATGGCCAAGTCGTTCTTTGGAAAGTGCAAAGAAAACGCCGTGAGGCTGCACATAATTTCGTTTCCGCACCATCGCGAACATTCGCAATTCCCTTTCTGTGACACCATGATTTTTAACTTCACTAGTTCTCGGCGTCACAGTCTTTTTAAAGTCACAGTTCAGTTGAACATAGCGTCGTAGTGAGCAATCCACCTTGTATGCTAGTTTCATTGTTAACACTTCTGTCTCGAAACGATCTCCAGATCTCTTGTTCGTCTTCACGCTT
>NC_090878.1:9830310-9865310 GCF_036669935.1 Montipora foliosa | reverse complement strand
AGTTACTAGCACTACCAGATCTAATAGCAACCGCATCTTTACTCACCTTTTGTCAAGGAAATGCAATACTGTTACTTTTCAGAGGTCTTTTTCAGAGTCTGGAACACCTTAGCAAATGACCTTCAACTTTCTCGCACCCTGAGATCAGTCAATTCAATTCATTGTGCTTTGTGGGGTTGTGACAACGATCGACGGTACCCAGAGAGGCAAAACTTTCTTCCTCACGTTGGAATATTAAGTTTTTGCTCGCTCAGCAACAACAATGATGTTTTGTCGTAGGCTAGAGCTATTAATCGTGACCAATTTCAATGAGTACGAAGGTCTGTTCAAATAATTTTGTTCGAGGTTACAAAAACCTCTGAATGTCCTACACCAAATTTGTACGTAAAAGAGTACGATTGCGATAGTATGAAAACCTTAAAACCTGCTCCAAAGATCAGGTCTATAGAGAACTAGTATTATGAAGATGACGCTTTTGTGTTGGAGCTTGACAAGTTTGCTTAGCTTGGATCCAGTCACTTAATACCGTGACTTATATAGATGGTAGTTTGACTGCAGAAGAAAAGGTTTTTTTAACAGCTGAGGCATATGAATTCCCAGTGTTGTCTAAGTCTACCGAAACAGAGAATGCTGTATTCTCTGAAAAAGGAGAATAAAACAGCTACCTCGAGGCAGAAGGAGATTGAAATGGTTTTCTTGAGAAGAATCATCATAACACATTAAAGTGTTTGGACTCTCACATAATTTGTAGAAAATAGTATCGGCTCAAAAACCATTGAATTTTTCTCAATCAACTTGAAACTACAATAGAACTTAACCTATTTGATGCCTCCAAAGAGCAATAGCTTAATTTGTAAAGACAATTTCCATCACCTCTGACATGCAACAACTTCTCTCGTTCGAGGAGGTAAATTTCCAGGAGCCATAATTCCTTTATGCAAGACATAATCAAAGAGAAAACAGCTCATGCACACGTAAATGCAACTGAAAAGGCTTTATTGTGTTATTTCCTCCAGATTTATGCCTAATTTTGTGATATTTCGAGGCCATGACGAGATGTCAATTGCACAATAAACCTTACGCGAGCAAGGTTAATCTGAGTAAAGGAATGAAGGGGTAGTTTCTAAAGGAACCGTGGTAAAATTTATCTCATATTTCACAGTTATTCAAACAAAAACTTACATTTGCCACTTATCAACATTGCCCAAATCGATTTCGGATAAAAATGTGTCGAAAAAAGCATTGATCTCTCTCCAAAATCGTTTTCTGGACGTCGAAATAAGTTTCCGACATACATTTTCTTATAGCGACTTGAATGTTTGGCCCCTGGCGATCCCAGAACCCTTTGCGTATAAATAGAAATCCGATTACTGGCAACCCATTGGCTTAATGCTGTTGTGACATCCCTGCCTAATTAAGCACGTTTCTGTTTATATCTACTATCTCTTTCTTTAATTTTTTTAACGGGCGAAGCCAATATAATAAAATTAAGTAAATTTTATGCGCGGTTAAAAGAAAAGTGAAAATTGACGTCAGCTTTTGAATGGGTGTCAACTGACAATTTGTTAGCGTTTGAAATTCAAAATTCCAAAACAAGTCAAATTTCAGAGAAATTGCCTATCTAGTTTCACAAGGAATTCCGGCACCGTTTAAATGTTGGAGATTTCAATCTTTTGCAGAAATTGCAAGAATAGAATCACTTTGATAAGTATATTTTAAGAAGAAATATATAAGAGAGTTAAATGAATCTGTGCCTGTATAGTTTGCTCTGTCGTTCTCATAGCATCGGCCGTCAGTGATCGCTGAAAATATTCAGAATATTCCCTCACACCCTTTGACGTCTTACATCCACGTCTGCATGTTCAGCGCATCAGATACTAGAACTGAACGCCGAAAAACAATGAAGCGTGATTTTCCTCTGCATTGCGATCAGGCGTTCTTTTGTTTGGAAAGAACATACAGATACTCGGATTTCCTATCGCCAATGCTTACTAATACAGGGATATTTTTGCGCGGTTTAAAAATATCCGGAGAAAGTAGATCTTAGTAAGTACTCTTGGTATTCAAAAAGAAAATTGGGGGTAACCATGCATTTTTGAGAGATAATGAAGCTTCAATTTAAGAAAGAACGCCATACATTGCTTTGTATTTTAAAGCTTTTTACAAATATTATTCATGAATTATCTTTGAAAAATGCGTGGTTACCCCCAATTTTCTTTTTGGATTTCAATAACACTTGTTAAGATCTACATTTTGTGCATAATCACACACCGGGGCAAAAATATCTTTAATTAGTATAAATACACAGGTGATTATACAAAATCGCGGGCTCTCATTGGGCTCGCTATCGCTGGGCACACCTCCAAAGATGTGCTTGACCCCTAGAATTTCTGGCACGGGTGCCTAAGATGTTCTGTTTACACACGTTATCACAAACGGGGGAAAATTACTGAATGCTGATTTGCTGAGACGGAGGGCATTTTTTTCTCAATCACGAGGGCAATTATTGCCCCGTATGTGATAAACATGTAATCGCAATGTGCCCTCGTGCAAATAAGGACTAATTATATTTCACTTATATTTTTAAAGTGTTCCAAATTGCCCTCATCGCTTTGCGACTCGGGCAATTTTGCTCAAGTTATCCGCCTTGATTTTTATTTGTGAAACGACCTAGTTAATGGACAAGAAAAATACTGATCTATGATAATCTCAAACTTTTGTGGTGCTGTTAACAATTGCACTGAAGGAAGTTCGAGTCTGTGGGTGAAATCCGAAATTTTGACCATTTAAATGAAAGCTACTGAGCAGTACTTTCCTGTGGTGCTGTTTATTATGCGTAGCCACGTAGCCACAGTTTATGCATTTTAACTGCATACTCGCTCAGTCACTCCCTCATTTACTCCCTCATTTAGGAACGAGGATACGCTGGTTCGAGTGGCCGGGTATTCTGCAATTACTCCCAGATTACAATAAAGTTTTACGCAGATTTTCCTTTTTATGAACAATTTCCGTTTTTCGAGTGCCAACTTTGACATTAGTTGGACTGGCATCACAAAGCAATAGATCATGTTATGTAAGTAATCTCGCATGTGACTGTAATTTACGGGTACGTGCCTGCTAGGGCACAGTGAATTAGCTTAATAAAGATCGTCTTAAGGTCCAGGCTTATAAACGGGCGATTTTTTATCCGGGCTTGCTTACAAATGATAAAAGTAGAAATGATATCCTCAGAAATCTCTCTTATGTAAGCAGTCGTGAGTTATTAGCTGGCCTCGATGAGTAGGTCCCGTGTGCACAATAGCTGCTTATTTTCATGCGTTCTTGCAATATGTTAAGCTCGGTTTTAAGCACAGCCTCGTTCTCGTCGTCTAAGGAAGTTCAGTGTGGCGTCCTGCTTCTAAAGATTTCTTTTGAACACAGTCAACTGGATATTGTATAGTTTTCCTTCCGCTTAAATTTTGGAATTCGATTCCTGTAACTCACTCGCATTGGTTTTTATGTTGTCAATTATGAACGTGTTTGTTCATCTTGCGCGAGATGAGTCAATGAGTCGATGAGCAATGCGCTAAGGCCAGCAGGCTCCTGGGATATGGAAGGAGAAACACCAGACTCGCCAAAAGCACTACGGTCGATCGCTCGGCATATCTCACCTTAGTAAGATCCCGTCTTGGCTATGAAGTGTGGTTCCGCACTCTAAAGATCTGAGGGAAGCTCGAGTGAGTCCAGAGGTGCGCTACGAAGTATATTCTGAACCTTCCATTTATTTTCGACCAAACATATAAAGACAGGCATATGAAACTTACCTTATTAACCTATGTCAATTTGCATGATTTTCTTCTTCAAAGTGGTAACTGGCACAGTTAAAGTTAGTTCTTCTGTTCTTCCTCAAGTCTTAGTTACTAGCACTACCAGATCTAATAGCAACCGCATCTTTACTCACCTTTTGTCAAGGAAATGCAATACTGTTACTTTTCAGAGGTCTTTTTCAGAGTCTGGAACACCTTAGCAAATGACCTTCAACTTTCTCGCACCCTGAGATCAGTCAATTCAATTCATTGTGCTTTGTGGGGTTGTGACAACGATCGACGGTACCCAGAGAAGCAAAACTTTCTTCCTCACGTTGGAATATTAAGTTTTTACTCGCTCAGCAACAACAATGATGTTTTGTCGTAGGCTAGAGCTATTAATCGTGACCAATTTCAATGAGTACGAAGGTCTGTTCAAATAATTTTGTTAGAGGTTACAAAACCTCTGAATGTCCTACACCAAATTTGTACGTAAAAGAGTACGATTGCGATAGTATGAAAACCTTAAAACCTGCTCCAAAGATTAGGTCTATAGAGAACTAGTATTATGAAGATGACGCTTTTGTATTGGAGCTTGACAAGTTTGCTTAGCTTGAATCCAGTCACTTAATACCGTGACTTATATAGATGGTAGTTTGACTGCAGAAGAAAAGGTTTTTTTAACAGCTGAGGCATATAAATTCCCAGTGTTGTCTAAGTCTATCGAAACAGAGAATGCTGTATTCTCTGAAAAAGGAGAATAAAACAGCTACCTCGAGGCAGAAGGAGATTGAAATGGTTTTCTTGAGAAGAATCATCATAACACATTAAAGTGTTTGGACTCTCACATAATTTGTAGAAAATAGTATCGGCTCAAAAACCATTGAATTTTTCTCAATCAACTTGAAACTAGAACTTAACCTATTTGATGCCTCCAAAGAGCAATAGCTTAATTTGTAAAGACAATTTCCATCACCTCTGACATGCAACAACTTCTCTCGTTCGAGGAGGTAAATTTCCAGGAGCCATAATTCCTTTATGCAAGACATAATCAAAGAGAAAACAGCTCATGCACACGTAAATGCAACTGAAAAGGCTTTATTGTGTTATTTCCTCCAGATTTATGCCTAATTTTGTGATATTTCGAGGCCATGACGAGATTTCAATTGCACAATAAACCTTACGCGAGCAAGGTTAATCTGAGTAAAGGAATGAAGGGGGAAGTTTCTAAAGGAACTGTGGTAAAATTTATCTCATATTTCACAGTTATTCAAACAAAAACTTACATTTGCCACTTATCAACATTGCCCAAATCGCTTTCGGATAAAAATGTGTCGAAAAAAGCATTGATCTCTCTTCAAAATCGTTTTTTGGACGTCGAAATAAGTTTCTTATAGCGACTTGAATGCTTGCCCCCTGGCGATCCCAGAACCCTTTGCGTATAAATAGGAATCCGATTACTGGCAACCCATTGGCTTATTGCTGTTGTGACATCCGCGCCAAATTAAGCACGTTTCTGTTTATATCTACTATCTCTTTATTTAATTTTTTTAACAGGCGAAGCCAATATAATAAAATTAAGTAAATTCTATCCGCGGTTAAAAGAAAAGCGAAAATTAACGTCAGCTTTTGAATGGGTGTCAACTGACAATTTGTTCGCGTTTGAAATTCAAAATTTCAAAACAAGTCAAATTTCAGAGAAATGGCCTATCTAGTTTCACAAGGAATTCCGGCACCGTTTAAATGTTGGAGTTTTCAATCTTTAGCAGAAATTGCAAGAATAGAATCACTTTGATAAGTATATTTTAAGAAGAAATATATAAGAGAGTTAAATGAATCTGTGCCTGTATAGTTTGCTCTGTCGTTCTCATAGCATCGGCCGTCAGTGATCGCTGAAAATATTCAGAATATTCCCTCACACCCTTTGACGTCTTACATCCACGTCTGCATGTTCAGCGCATCAGATACTAGAACTGAACGCCGAAAAACAATGAAGCGTGATTTTCCTCTGCGTTGCGATCACATGTTACTTTTCCTCATATGCGATTAGCCCACATACACGCGTTAGTTGTTAAAGAAAAACCAGATTTGCGAAAGAAGAGCGCTTCCAGGAATTTAACATATCTTCGTATAATAAGCCAATAAATAGCCTGTTCTAGGGCCAGTATGTCTCCTGAACCTTACATAACTTCGAAGATGATCATCTAGCGCGTGTATGTAGGCTAAGGTTCGTTTAAATCAGCTGCGAAACGTGAGACACTTCGCGGTTTTGATCTACCGAACGAAACCGGAACTTGGGCTTTTTATTTTATTCCTAGGAAGTTTTTTTCCAAATTTTTGCAGCAAATCGAGTCTTTGAGAAGAACGATGGCAAACGTGGTCTTTTCAAAGGAAAATTTCACAAATAACCTTTTTAAAGAAGCCTAATGCCTTTGGCCAATTCCCTTTTTAGCGCATGCAATAAAGAAACCGTCACACTAAACCCGGGAAGACGGAGCATTCGCCAGAGATAAATCAGGTATGAATATTTGTGGTTGAGGTATTGCTCAGTTTGCGCTTTCTTAAAAAAGGAAAAAAAAAAACTGAGAGCTTGTAACCACATTGATCATTTTTTAGCAACGCCTATTTCTTATCAATTGACTTCATTACCGGCTTTTAGTTAGTTTTTTTGTTTTTGTTTTTTGCATGTGTATTCAAAAATACGTCATTTTGCATTGAGGGTTAAAAGGATGTTTTTACTCGGTCGATGCAAATTATCTTGAAACGCCGGCTCTAATAAAATCACAAGCGCACCCGTAATGTAGAGGAATTTTAAGGCTCAGAATGGACAAACAAACACCAAAAAGGCAGCCGCTTCGCTTTCCCTGTCAAACCGACGAGTTTAAAACCGCATTGAAAATTCAGTTCAAGACCCAAGTGTTGGTCTTTCACGTGCCTCTCGACAAAAATCAGTTTATTCCATCTTAACGACGATTTTGGTAAATATAATCAGCTTACGTGATTAACAAAATGCTTACTCCATGAGGATTTTCATCGGTACAGAAATACCTATAAACGTCAAACATTTCCTTACCAATTTTGTGGTTGAAAGATTAATTGTTTTGCGTTTTAAACGGGAAAAATAGAGCAAGGCAGGGGTCGCACTGTGGCCATATTTTTTTTATGTCGCGTCATATGTTGTCCCACAAATATGTCACGACATTTACGCCACGGGAGTCTTGGAGGTCGCACGTCTGGGACATAAATGATATTTGATACCGGACTGTCAACTCTTAATATTTCACGCGCGAAAAGAGCTTTTTACAGCGAGGTTTTCGATATAACGAACCCTTGATTTAACGAACAAATTTGGCCGGTCCCCAGAGACTTCGTTAAATCGAGGTTCCACTGTAGCTAGCTAGGCACATGTGTTACCTTTGAAGAATTGCGAAAATTCGATTTTTGCCGGTATTTCAGATTTGATGGACATTGCGGCCGAAGAAAAACATAAAAATGTTATTTTAAGGCCATTAGACAAGATATGACCTGCTTCGAGGCAGGACATCGGCTTTTTTGATCTTTAGGTCCTTCGGACATAGTTATGTCTGGTCGCGACAAAAGGGTCGCACTTGTCGCAGGCTCGCGATGACAGATTTTATGTCCAATGTAAACACCAAAAGCGTTAGTGCGACCCCTGCCCAAGACTTAACAACCGCATTAACGTGTTTAGGGCAACACATTTCGTCTCACTGATCGACTTTTAATCTTTTAATTGGTTTTTCGAGCGGGTTTCTTTCTAGCCAGTTTATTCTGAGTTAAAAGGATTTTGGTTGATCTATATCCTCTTGTTTTAACAAAATGCTCACACGCCCTTCTCCATTAATACGTCAGTTCAGCGCGCAAAGTTAAAAAATGCTTTGTAAGTTGTTATTCTTCAAAGTGAGAAATCTTTCCTTTCCTTCAAAAATCACAAAAACTATGTTGCTATAAAGTTACTCCAAATGAAATTTTTTGCAAAAAAAAGAAAGCTAGCGGACTATGTTGATAACATCGAAATGGAAACCGGTGTCGACAACATAGTAAGATCACGTCGGACAGGCATTGGTCATTTGCGATAGACTCTGCACCTACTTCAGCAATCTGTTAACCGGTGCTAGAGATTATTCGACTTCCGTCCATGATGTTCTCCTGCAAGGGTCAGATTTCATCAGTCCTTACGCATGGAATCTGATGACGCAGTCATTGTTCATGGCTAACTAAAGAACATCTTTGCTGTTTCCGCTAAAGGCTTGTCTTGGGAACTGCAAAATGGGCTCTCTTCAAAACAAACCACATTTGAATCGATTTAACTTCTAAAGGGACACAAAGAAAGCGAAAACAAACAAATTAAACGTTTTGAACATTACGAATTGAAACTGAATTATTGTGAGGTGTGAACAGGAAAGCTCTTGGGATTTTGGGTTTGATAAGCCATGCCGACAGTGTTAAAATGAGCTGATAATTCCTGTATACATTTTGTGGTTCAAATTTTTCAATGGTCTAGCTTTTATTGCTTGGAAATGAGGAAAATTATTTCTTTTTCCTGATGCGGTTTGCTTCGATCACGCCGCCAAAATGCGCCGAAAGGAAATCGAAGAGTTGGCCGCATGATCTTTATTTCGAGGTATTTTCAGAGACTTTGAGAGACCAAATGAGTTGAGCAATTCTTCTTTCTTATGCGTAATACGGTGAAAAAGCAATTCTCAATCCTAAATATAATCAGATCGAAAAACGCAGCCCTCAATCGGCTTATACTGATTATCTTTGTCGAGTTGACAAGGCTTATATCTTCTTTTTGTACAATACGGAATTGTGGAGTCAACTCAAGTTTTGTCACTTTGACAGTGTGTTTTCCGAGAGTATCTATCCTGTTGTGAATCCGTTTTTGCGTTGACTCAGTACGATAAGAGAACACTTCCCACATATTTTGCATTCATCACCTCTGAAGCCGCCCTACATCGAACACAGGCATGCGCAAAAACTGCCGATGCCACCAACAATTTCTTTGTGCTTTCGAACGGAGAAAACTGGTTGTCCGAACCTTGTAGTTACCTTGTGGGATTCGTAATTTTCTGGGCCCTTTTAACATGGTCGTTTCTCGTGTCCTGAGCTTTCGATGGGTTCGCTCGATTTCACGATTTTACGTCATCAGACTCGCGCAAAAGGTGAACTTGATTATTGACAAGAGTTTTTGGCGGCTTAGGATATGCCCTATCAAGAGCTTCTGAGAATTAGCAACCTTAGTTCAACAATTCCTACTGATTCATTGATTCATTGTATCTAAAAGGGTATCAATCCAAGAGATATCTACAGACTTAATAATCGGAAAGCCTTTCAAGGCGAAATAAAGAGTATTTTAAATGCGGCAAAGCATGTTTTTGTGACTGAAAATTTCAAGAACTTTTAAATCCCTTAACTGTTTCCTAGAGATGTCAAACTGAACTGAAATAACGAGCAAACAACTGTTATTTACCCATATTAATAACCTTTAAGTAGTTGTTATTGAAATCGTTGATTCTGAAATCGAAACTCTTGACAAAGCCGATCATTGAAATTTCATTTTTCTTCGTCTGTTGGAAATATTTTTTAAAAAGGAAAGATTTCTTAAATAGCAATGCGCACGGTGCAAGATATTATTGGAACATTACCGTAGAAGAACTATTTTGATAAATTCTTAAAGAGCAATCACTTTTCCTTCGCCAGAGGCGGCTAGTTTGTGGTACTGACAAAGATCAAACCCAAGTTCGCGTGGAAAGTCCAACTCTTTATAATGTGAAGGTATTCATTGAAAGTTATTTCCTTCAGTCGTTATTTCGTTTGTCGAAAGAAACAAATATCTTTTTTAATGACGCGTTTCATAGCTAAAAACAGGAAATAAAGCAAAACTGCGTCACCTTTCTAAAACAAAACTGTTTATTGTGGATAAAACTAGCGGCAAACTGTTTTCCGCCATATGTATCTGTAGCCGCAAAACCGAATTCGCGTGAAAACTGTCTGGTATACAACCCCACCTTCCCCCAGAAAAGCCTTTTTGGGTTAACTGTTAACAAGACTCCAAGTTCTAAATGTCTTTTGTCCAAATCGAGAAGGAAAGGTTCTTAACTTTTAGACGGAGAAAGCAGTTTCTACAGGATAATAGAAAAGGATAATTTTCAAACAACGCGTGACTGAAGAGCGATAACCTTTACTCTCATCGAACTAAACAATTTCGTTTCACGGAAAAACACAAAATAATGTATTTCCGAAGCATCTTGAAGTGAGATGCTTTACACAAGAGGTAATTTTTACAGGAAGGGAGATCACGTCAGCAATATTCAAAAGCATTTTGATTTCAACGCGGTGGGTGGACCTGTTCCGTAGTTATTCGTGGGGAACTTGATTTATATGGTATCATTTGATAGCAATCTGTCATGATTGCACCCAGTTAATGTGAAGGGCATTTCAAATTTGTTCTATTTTGGAAAATGCATTAATTCTTTTTTCTTGCCAGCATGACGTAAGCTGAGTCAAAGATCGCAGAACAATTAATCAGAGGAAAAAATCAGTGAACAAAGAGAGGTTCTAGGAATACAAAAATTAGCTTAAACAATTACTACGCGAAGAAGACGATCGAGTTTCAATAAGGTTATCTCGACAGTGTAATCATTCATCGGTGATTCAAACTGTTCCTCGCCAGCAGTGTTACTAAGATTTGAGCTCACTATTCCTTTGTGCTATTTTTTAGCGTGTCCTTGCTCGTTAGCTACAGCCAGTATTGAGAAAATCACAAAAGAGAGAGTAAAGCAAGAAAATTTTCATACTCTTTATGACAAACAGTAGCCTGCCAATGATGAAATATGACTGCTTGAAATGAATTTCTTATGTTTGACTCATTGGTGAAGCTTCCTCACTTGTGTGAAGTTTTAACCAATTATAGTAAAACGTGAAAGCTAAACAACTGTGTTAGTTTCTTTGGACTTTTTTCTTAAGCTATCAGAGAATAGCTAATTATATGATTAGCTAAACTTTGTGAAAATCGGTTCTATCAATACAGACATTAACAGGGACAACGCAAGTTTGCAAGTTTAGTGAGTAATCATTTTGTAACTCGAAGTGGCAAGTCACAATCCTTATGATGAGATCGGACGCCAATATGTTGAGGCGCCTCAGACGGCCTTGATCCCACTACCCACCCACCCGACCCACGTATGAAAAGTACACCACAGCACCAAAGAACTATGATGTATTTGGAAAGGAGGATCGCTCTTTCTCTGTCCCGATCAGCTCAAAATCGCATGTCTACCGATGAACAATCAAATTAACAGAGCTCACGAATGTCTGCCTTAAACAAATTCAAAAGCTTCAGGTTTTGTGCCATAATTCTCGGTGACCGACTGAGCTGGCCGTTTTCCTGAGCGGTTGAACTCAACCGCGGTCAACAAACAAACAAACAGTACGGTTGATAGCCAGCACATAAAGGAGAACAGGGATGGCGTAGTGTTGAGAGCACTCGCCTCCCACCAATGTGGCCCGGGTTCGATTCCCAGACTCGGCGTCATATAAGGGTTGAGTTGGATCACTTCCAACCTCACATTCACGCCGATCCGCTTCATGTTCTCCTTAAAGTTGACTCAGTGATACGGCTCCAAGGGCCCCAATTCTCTATTTTTGAATTCCCCATAATGCACTTTGTTTGCCCCCCCCCCCTAAATTTTGCATAATCTATTGTTTTCAAATGCTCTTGGGGACACTGCATATTCCCAAGAGCATTTGAAAACAATGGTTTATGCAAAATTTGAGGGGCAAACAAAGTGTATTATGGGAAATTCGAAAATAGAGAATGACAACAGGTACTACAATGACTTCTAGCATGTGCCACACTTTTGCAATTTCATCTTTCAATAGTTGGTTTCGTAATTGAATTCGTATACAGGCTACAACGTCTCTCATCACTATTTTTTCCACTGCGCAGGTTCGGTTGAGAAAAACTCGATAACAAGGAAAATGACCTCATTTGAAGTTAGCGAGGGAGTGACACGGTGGTTGGCGATCGATGAATGCGTCGGCTACCAAGAGTCTGCTGTCAGTTAAAAAGAGAATGCGAATTTGGTACCGGAAGTTCATTCGGCTTCTCTGACTTTCGGCAAATGCTCGGGTTATCACCAATGACGTCATCATTACATTTCATAAATTTAAAGAAAACGACAAAACTTTTGAAATTACAAGACATGTTTCGGCAGAAACTTCTGTCATCTTCAGTTGATTAATGTACAAAGCGTTAAGTTGAATTTATAAGTCGGAAAAAGTGCTAATTATGCCAGTAACAACGGAATGTACATAAAACGTGACAATGTGAGAATTAAAAGGATAGTTTTAGATTTACTTGATGCAGTTGTTGGATTTTTGCGGTGCAAGCACTTTGATAGCGCTGAATCAACCTTAGCTCAAAATTAGGGAAAGGAAAAAATTGTTTTCGTGTTAGGCTAGGTCAGAGACCTATTTCAAACATCTTCTTCATTTGCACCGGAGAACTTCATCTCGTATCATTTTCTAAACGCTTCAGTTTTACAGCATTTGTTTTTATCAATTCAACAATCAATTAACGCCGTAACAAGCTTAATTATAGAAGAAATTGTGACTATTTGAGAAATAATGCGATTAGATGATTAATTCATTACTCTCATGAGGCATGTAAAGAAAAAACATTCGTCCTGTTGATCGACTATGATCAGGATAGGATTGATTCCAGTGAAAGTTTCTTAGACTTAAAATATGTGACGAGACGAGTCGTTCTTTAGACAGTTCTTTAGATTTTAATCCTTCTCCAAAAATGACTCAGTGGGACATAGAAATAATAATAACAAAAGTATTATCGTGGAGACACTAAAAAAATAAGTAAATAAATAAGATCATCAAGTTCGTATTTCTCTGAATTCGAATGATGGCACAAAGTACATCGATTCATTTTTGATCTTGAAATGAAAGGAGAACACGACTCAGTACATGTAGTTAATGGATATTGAAGCACTTGATGGTTAGCTCTGGCCAGCTATGAAACTGTTAGTTCCAATTAAAGTGACAGTGAAGGGGCATAAAAATATATCAGTAACTTACATCAAATATTTCACAAGAGCTGCTTTAATAATATAATTACGAATAAACCAAGATTTACCATTGAGTCGGTGGAAAACGACGAAGGTCATCGAACTGTAAAAATGTAAAATATTGTGAACCTTTTTTGGTCAAAATTGTAGTCATCAATCTCCCTTTCTCTTAAGAACGATGATCGAAAAATATGATATATTTTCTACGAAGCATTATAGGAATAACGGAACCATTTAGTAGCGTTTCATTCCTTGACGACTTGAAATCGTTTTCTGGATGCTCGATGGAAGATTCTAGAACCAATCCTCGCAAGTTTTAAATTCTTATTGGAATCTAAAGGGATTTGCCCCTTATCTGCTCAAAGCTCTTAGCTAGAGGGTTCGTTGTGTTGAAATCGGTTCCTCAAAGAGTTGGCTTTTAGGTAACTTGAGATACCACTGCGCGTGGTTCGGCAACCACAGGTCAGACTTAAAAAGTCAACTTGTATATTTCGATGAATAACAACACTTGAAAATACTGACCAATAGCAATCATTTTGAATGATCACACTATTATCCACAGACACACGAAAGTATCAACCACCTTGCACCTTGCACGGCAAGAACCCTGGTTCACTGTCGCTTGTTACCCCTCGTAAAATAAGGACCTTTACCTTTACAGCGACTGCTCATTAGCTTTCATGTAAAGGCCCAGTAATACGGGCAACATTTTTCGTGCAACTTGTAGCGCAACAATGTTGCGTTGCAAGTTGAGATGGTTTGAAGCGCGTATTACCACCTTCTTGCGCAACAAATTTTCTTGTTGCAAAAAGTAAAAGCGACGTCTAGTAAAGTAAGAACCCCATTGTACAACATAATAACCAGCAATCTCGTTCCCAGGAGTCTCTCTTCTTTGCCGCCAATGGAGACAGAGAAGAGAGACTCTGGGAAGGACCGACCCGTAAGAGTTCATTTTGAATATTAATTTAAGGCGGATTTCAGCCAGAGGTTAGAACCACTCAGTTTTGCAACATAATAAACATAACCATAAGAAACTACCGCTGGTCACACTTTAGTATTTCACCCACAGAATCAAAAGTTAGAACCACCTTGCTTAGCATAACAAACAGCACCACAGGAAAGTACTGCTTAGTCGATTTCATTTGAATTGTTACACTTTAAGATTTTAATGATGAAATGGTATATATGAAATGAATCATATATGAACTGCGGATATGAAATCAAGTGAAGCTATGATCTTCGCAGTTATGAACGCAATTTATACAAGATTAAGATTTTACCCACAGATTCAAAAGTTTAGAAGTTAGAACCACCTTTTGTAACCACAAGAAAGGATTGCTCACCAGCTTCATTCAAATGGTCACACTTTACAAAAATATTTCACCCCATAGGTTCAAAAGCTACTGAGAACTTTTTTCTGCAACGTAATACTCAGCAACGTAAGGAAATACTCCTCGGTAGCTTTCATTTGAATGGTCAGACGTAACAGTGACGTAAGGATTTCACAACGGCATATCCAACTACGCGTATCACACTTGAGAACCTCACCGCGGGAGAGACACCTCCACAATATGCTCCTTGAGTGGCTTCTATCGAATCTTCACATTTCTGGCGTTATCTCAAAACGCAAAGGCTGGCTAAAAATCACCTTGCCCAACATATCGACACCCCAGGAAAGTTCTTCCCGAGTACTTGAATTTACCTTTGAAACAAGCTCTCAAAATAGTTTATATCAAGCTGAGAACTTGTAGTCTCAACGTTTTCTCTTTAGGTGCATAGGTTAAAATTTCCTGTGAAAGTTTTAATCAGGAAATTCTTGGGAAATTTGGAACAGTGCTTTTCCTGTGCTTTTACCTCGTGATACGCTAACTTTCCTGCATTGATTTCGCTCTGCGTAATTATTTAAACGAAGCCGCATTTAATTGGTTGTTTTTAGAATTTATGTGGTGCTGTTTGTGATTAAGACGAAATATTATATCCTCTACTCGCAACAAACTTTTCCAAAAATAAATCAACAGTGTAATCTCATCATTTGTCAAACATGAGATAAACCTGGCGAAGCTTGTGTAACTTTTCCAGTGCGGAATCGTTCATTTTAGCTGATTTGTGGGAGTAATTTTGAAAACGAGCGAAATGAAAAGAACGACTTCTTTCAAGACTCCTCTGCCACTATCATGAGGCCAACAACACGAGAGCGTTTGACTCAAGAAGGCGTTTAATTAAGCCAAAAATCATAAAACGTGATTTACCCCCGGCCGTCTAAAAGTGAAGACACTCGACCTCGAGTTAAACTTTAAGTCCTGTTTATTTTTCAAACCTTTTCCGAAAGATTTGACAGCTTGTTTTGCGCAAAAGGCCTAAGATTGAGTAGGACGATATTCTTAAGTGCTCCAGTAATTGCCTAGGTTGTTTGTATTCAATGATTAAAGTCGGCCTGGCTTTAACTGATAACGTTCTTTCATTCTATTTTCTTAACTGTAAGATGTACTGTACGAATTCGAAGCGGTTGACATTTTTCTTTAACAAAGCTTGACTATTTCTGTGAAATTCTTCAGAGAATACTTGCACTCTCTTTATCGCCTTGGTTTTGAGTTTTTGTTTCCAAGAGTTCGAAGATTTCCGGATTCTTGTCGGACAGTTCATAAATTTAACCGCGGCGCGTTCAACTTGTTGTCACAGTCTCGGATTTAACGGATATTTACAACCGTAAAATATTATATTCTCGCTTAAATAGACGTTGCTTTAATTCGTTAGACGTTAAAGTAGCTTTGCATCCAGCTGCAAACCGTTTATATTTCGGTGGAACTTAATCTATCGCTTCGAAGCTCCGTGAAGTCGAAGGTTGACAAGTCCAAGTCCATAGATTTTGTTTTTGGAGGATTGTTTCTTCTTAAAGTCTTCTTTTTTAAAGTTCCTTTGCTCTCCTCTGTCGAAATACCATCAGACTTAATGAGATCTGGTTCTGAACAAGATGAAAGTAGCATTTCGTCTTCTTGGGAATCGGTTGACACAGTAGATTCTGTCGACTTTCTTCTTAGCAAGGCATCAAGGTTTAGTCTAGGATCTGTGCCCTGGGATTGCTTTCTCCTGTTACGTGCACTAAATCCCATGTCTTCCACAATGTCATATTTCTCAAATCCTCCACATAGCGCTGTAGGAAAGAGAAGAAGAAAATGCACAGTTAACCCATAACTCACCAAAGAGAATCAAATTGATATATTATTTGCGTGTATATCGCGTGTCCGTTGATTGCAATGGCACATGTGTGTGTCAAGAGTCATTTTCACTATTTGAAATGGAATTCAGACAAACAAGACGTCACGACAATTTTGAGGTATCGTGGTGATGTTTCGTGATAGCAATAATATCTCATTTTTGTACACTGAGTTCTTAGAAAATTTGAGAGAATTTAAAAAATTATATATCTATATCGCCGACTTTAAGAACTGTTTGAAGTCTCATGTCGTAAAAGCCTTCAAATATCTGAAGTGCTTTGTAGATCTGTGTTGCCTTTTTGGGTTGCAACGAATGGTGGGCAGTAAGCTATCCTGAGAAGTTCACCCAAAAGCATAAACGACCCACCTTTTTAAAGCAACCACATAATCCAAAGGAGGGAGTCGTTTCCAAGTTTCGTCTTTCTTAAATCTTAAGTAAACAAAACGATTTGTTGGCAATACGAACCTGATAAACGAAAAGCGATGTCCTCCCATTCTCGCGGCTTCAATTCATTCATCATTCTAGTCCGCTGTTTTCTCCGTTCTCGGCAAAAGAAGATAATCGTAAAGTGAAATGCGAAGTCTTTGAGAACGTGGTATCTCACGTCTTTATCCTTAACTCGACTTAGTTGTGATCGCGGCAAGGGCAGATCTGTATCTGTTGCAGTTGATCTGCTGGCAATGCTATTTATAAGCCTTTAAAGACGAAATAATGAAGGGATTATCGATTGACGAATCGCATTTGTGGCATCTTGACCTTTCGCTGCTGTTTCCTGTTCATTTTGGCAGGAATCCATTGAAAGGCTATTAAACTATTTTAAGGCAGACAAAAAACATTTGCGTTCTTCAGTTACATTAAATAAATGTCGGTGTTACATTAAACATAGCATATGGCGTGTCAGTTCTTCCATCCCACGCGAGATACCGTAAGCACGACTTAAGCTTGATTTTAATTCAAGAACTTTCTGATAATAAGGTGGATTTTGATAACTGGAGTGACGTACTTGTTTGGAAGCTTCTTCCTCTGTTACTCTGTTCCTCTACTTTGTTCTCCGTGTTTTCGTTTGATCAGTACATTGTTTTCATGTTATTTTACACGTTGTGCTTAAAATACGGGAGTTTTTCAAGAAAACTAAAACAGCTACAACTCGAAGTTAGAATTCATGATATAGTTATCTTGGTTTAGACTATGCCGGCAACCTTTTCAGTCAAGTGGATTCATCCGTGATTTTTTCCTTTAAATTGTGATAGTTGTGCAAGGTGGCTTTTCTGTCTTGTGACAGACCAAAGAGTCAGATTTTATCCTTTGCGAAGCAAGCCGATACAGTAAGTTGCATAACTAACGCACACGTTCACCCCGTTGAAAAATATAGACGTTTTTTTAAGTTCTAAGGGTATAAGCATCTAGACAATGCAGTAAAATAGCATTCTTTCTTTATTAACTGGTCTTCGATTGACCTCAGTGCCAGCCCACGACGGAACAAACACTGCATTCCAGTAGGTCGCTCCTTCACTCGAACATTGAATGCCATGTTTGCAAGGCTAAAAGAAATATGGTACTTCCAAGAAGTGGTCAAAACGAAAAGGAAGCTAGGATTCCAGTTGCCACTCTTTTTTCCGTCGTTATTGATGTGGTTTGTTGTTATTGTAACTGGACCCTTGTTGTCGTTAATTCTTCACAGAAATTTTAATCTTATTTCATTTGGCAAATATGAGGAGACCAAGCGACCTCAGCGCGTCATTGGCTCAACAGCGACGTAGAGCGGAACATAGAGTTTGCTGAAGGAAGTACCTTTTTGTGGTACTTGCCATTGTATTGGAACGCAGAAATTCAAACATTTTTTTATCTTTCAGCGAATGTTTAAAAAGGCGTTTGGAAAATCTTGAAAACCGGAATGACTTTTGTGGGTTCCATTTGACTTTTAACGCAATTGGTCAGACTCTTTACTCGCATTAAAAGCAATCTGAGATCTTTTTGTCGAAAATGAAAAACAAACAGTATTTGAAACTTTAAGCATGGGTGGTAATCTATTCAGGTATTCGAACGAGTTGACTTTTTGTAAATAAATATACAATTTTTATTCTTTAATCGTACTGGCGCGTAGAGGAAAACATTTAAAACTTGCGAGTCAAAAATGCTTTCGGAATAATGTTTCAGTCATCTGGAAGTCCCAATAACACGAAACATAGTTTTTGTCTCTGTACATAATTATCCACATCTCGTCTAGGAATTTGTATGATTATATAATCATTTCGTTGAAACGATTGGCCAAGTTTTTGCGTGAGGAACAATGTTGGCTCTTGGCACGAAGAGTTTCGTTACTGTAGCAACAACATACAGGTCAGTTTGCACGTGCCAATGAACATGAAATTGAGTGGGCACGTGAATTTTTGTGTTACATAGTAAACCATCTTGACACCAATTACTCTCTATTATATAGAAAACGGTCAAATTTTGATTGCAGGGAGATGAAAGGAACGATATAAAAGTTCATTTAGTGGTATTTTCTCAGTTCGACTGGAATCTTTATGTCACGACTCGGTTATGTAACACATCACAATGTCATCACTCCCTAAAGCACAGAAATTTCTTGTTGTCTCTTCAATCTTAGCCTGCAATCCCTAAAGTTACCAACCAAAAATCAACCCAACCTTTTTGCCATCATTGGGGTTAATCTTTGTAATTGAATTGCCAACAGCAAAGCTTACTCGGTAAAGGAAACACTTGGCAAACTTTCTGGAAATGAAGTTTCACGGTAAAATTTAGCGAAGTGCATGTCTTGACAGGTAATTGTATACACCCGGGTATACAATATGATATCGAGATGTAAGATATTTTCTTACAACTGCCTCACAAAGTAAGTTCTTCGAAGTAGAGCCATGTGTGATTTGTACTCAGGGATCGTATATTTTGTTTGTTCATTATGTTGAAAGACAAATTAGTATAAAATCCAAAGGACTACTCCTTTTGGTTTCTGGCAACTGGGAACTGATAATCTACTAAACAACTATTGTAGAAGCTCTAGTCTTATATGTTGTCGGTAGCAGATAGCCTTGCTAGACTCTGCCGTGAGATAGATTAACGTCATTAACTATAAAAACATCAGGCAACGTTTTCGAGTTTGCCATTTTTGATTCACTAAAATCTGTAGGAGACGTAGGAGAGGTAGGCGAAGAACGGTAGAGAGAGAACGAGGTGAACTTGGGTCTCGGGGGGGGTACTTTAGGAATTTCTGGGTGGGGATGTGCCGCTGGGACCCTGGAACCCTTAGCCTATACCAGAGCTAGTTTCAGCTGGATTTTGCTACCCTATACTAGAGTAAACTCTCCAAATCACTCCTATCCTAGAGTCGCTGTTTTCCAGAAACCGAGGTCACTAGTACAGTCTAAAGCAAAGCCAAAACAAAACCTTATACCACTATCACTGCTTTCTTAAAAAAGGATTTCCATCTGAACTCCGATTTTTGACAGTTAATAATATCCAGTAGCGTTTTATGGTGGTCATCTATCAACGCTGTTGAGGCTGAGTCGTGAAAATTTAAACTTGCCGATTTCATTCTTTTATATTTTTGAGTAGCAATTCCTGGTTTCCTTACTCTAGATAAAATCTTCAACCAACTGGTCAGTTTCGTGAAAAATGATACCCTATTCTAGACCCAAACGCTCTGATTTATATACCCTATGCTAGAGTAAACTGCTTGAAAACCATACCCTTCACCCGGGACCCTTCACAGCGGCACATACCTATATAGCCCATATATGGCAGTACCCCCCCCCCCCTTCCCCCCCGGGACTTGGGTTCAAAGGTTGGGCGGAAGCCGATTGTTGTGCGAAAGACCGAGAAAGCTTGGATAGAGAGAACGCAAGGCCATGTTTCCCTCAGAGGGAAAAGGAAAAGATGATGATGTGATGATGAAAATCTGTTTTTTATGTTTGGCTTATCCCTCTGTTCTAAATTCTTCTTTAATTCTTGAAATTAGTGGTTTGGAAAAAAGCAAACCTGGAGTTAAAGGGGTTATGTCACTCGCAAAATGATGTAATTTCATGACAACCAAAATGCCCAAAAATTCACAGTAGAATGAAGCATTGCAATAACCACTTAAAATTGTTGAACAACATCAAAGAAATACAACAAAAGGAAAGAAAAGCATGGATGGACACAAGTGGACAAGATTGAAACGGATTGCATTTGAGTGATCTTAAAAAAGGTCGGCCCGACGTTTTTCAAGTTTATGGCAAATCGCCTGGATAATTAAAGATCGTTTTTGCTCAGAATCATCTTGTTTGTGATGTAACGATAATTTTATCAGTAAAGAAATTATACATTACCATTTTCGAGTTTTAACCGATTCACCAGCGATGGCTTCCCCATTGACGAGTAAAATCGTCTGGCGTTAGACAGAGTTGAATCTATAAGTGACAATGGTATTTATGGCAGTTAAAGGGTTAATGGGGACATAGTTTTCGAGCGAACCTAGATGTAGTTAACCTTTTCACCGCATAGGGCTTCCCCATTGACGAGTAAAATCGTCGGGCGTTAGACAGAGTAAAATCTGTAAGTGTCAATGGCATTTATGACAGTGAAAGGGGTAAACTCGTGATTAACCAAAGATTTCACCGAAACACCCCAAAATAACGTGACATGTCCCCTTTAAAACGGTTACAATTTATTGATTGTTTACCATTCAAACCGTGATCACAAAGGGTCCGGGCCCGTTGAAGAGTAGGGCAAATTCAGTATCATAAATGGCCATGAAAGAGAAGACTACAGTTCACAGTTGCCAATTTTTCCTCAGTCGATCGAAGACATGCAAGTACAGCTAATTAACCTTATCTATGTCTATCGTTGATGATGGCTTATTTTGGGTCAGAGCGCTTTGCAGCTTCATTAACCAAGAGTCGTTCGGATTAGTACCTAATGTGCGAGCTAATGACGTGCCAACAAGCCCATGACGAAATCTACCCAAGGTGTACGTGCCTTGTTTATGAAGTTATTCAGATAATTATTCTTAAATAGTTTGGTAGCTATACATTCAGTCACGTTTAAGTCCAAAATGTCCCAAACAACATATTTGTCGTTTGGACAATTCTGATATTATAGCTTCCAAAAGGACTCAGTTTAGTCATCTTCGAATGTGACTGAATCATCTTGGGATATTTCAGTGGTGATTTTTACCATTTTCCATTTTTGGTTCAAGTCACTCTCCAGCTATCTATAGCTACAAGGGTAAAATGCCAACAGGTTGCGATAGATAACAAAGCAAATTTAGGTTCATTTAGGGAACGCCCAGATCCAGACAGAAACAAAGATTCCACTGATCAAAACTCGTCGATTTTTGAGCCTCAGAAACGTGTATTTTGATCGGCTCGTGTACTACAATAGCTATCAGCAAAAACGTCCTTTTAAAAAAACAGCGGTATAAATTTTGTGTTTTTGCTATGATCTACGTGTTTGTTGGCGAGGCCTTCTGGCTCTCATTTCAAATTCAAAGGCATTGGCAAATCGATAACAGGTAAACCGTTAAAAACGAGTGCAAAGATCTGCACCAAAAAATGACCAGTTAAATTATTTTTTGGGTAAGATGATGGAATTGAAAAACTCGTTTTGACCCTTCCAGCCTAAGGCCGTTGCATAATTTGTTTATCAAACGAGTTGCTAAAGGTAATTTATTAATTTTTTTCGACCTCAGATATTGCGTTTCTAGCTTTCTGATTGGTTCAGTTAATCTCGGTTATCAGCTCATATACTGTATTAGGCGATACATGACCTAATATGGTCATATGGTAGTCGGTTATCG
The DNA here is from genome assembly GCF_036669935.1 of Montipora foliosa. Lineage (NCBI taxonomy): Eukaryota > Metazoa > Cnidaria > Anthozoa > Scleractinia > Acroporidae > Montipora > Montipora foliosa. The sequence continues at coordinate 9,843,411 of NC_090878.1, read as the reverse complement.
GTCCTCGGTTTTCGGTTATCTCACTTATCGGTGGAAACTGGAGATAAGCGCCGGCCTGATGGGCCTTCCTAGGCTCGTAACAGAGACTTTACCTTACCTTAATTATCGGTTGGTGCAAGTGTCCAAGTGTTCAGAATTTAATGAAAATTTCAGAAAACATTCGCGCTTGTTGGATATGAGAATGACAGGATCCCATGACTAGAAGCATACAACTTCATTGTGTCTGTTGAACGATATTTTTGCGGACCGAGTTATTTTTAGATTGATTTTCCCGCGAAACCAGACCTTTCCAGCTAATCACTAGTCTTTCATGAGAAGATTGAGAATGATCACTCGTGCAATTATAGAATATAGAAAAAGAAGAAAATAACAATACAACAGTAAGATTGCTTTAGCGGCCAAAGTAGCTAAAGATTTCTTGGTGGCCACTACCACAGTAAAATAAATAGCCAAATCTTATTCAAGAACTCATCTAAAAAAAGCTTAATCTGTGAAAATGCCGTTCCATAGACGTAGGCTCCTACTGGGGGTCCCAGACTGCTCATAGCGAACTCAGCACGACGCGCCTCGTCGGCTATCTACCATCTCATATCCAACGTACGCTCATAGAATAAATGTCAATTAACCCCCGTAACGAATACTTTTTTCCCTCTGACGAAGCGGCTAACGCTCGAAACGTCACCTCTCAAATCTTTCATACGGCGATTAATTTACCGTCAACTACTAACTATGGTTTGATGAAACCAAATTGTTTGCGTTTCACTCTACCGACACAGCACTGAATTTTTTATGGAAATACTGAACCCCCCTAATTAAAAATCTTGCGTCATTTTTTCGCAGACCAAACGTGCACAAGTTTGGTGTGTTGTGACCTGCACGAGTAAATTTTCCCGCGCTTTTGCTTCGCGCTCTGATTGATTCATCGACCTGTTTGTTTCGATTGGTCACAACGACAACGTCAAGTGCAACGTCACTTTAAAATGTAACTTTGCGCTATCGTAAGTATTTCGCGATTATTCCATCTTGTTCACTAATTCAGGGGCAAACTGTCATATAACTGGATTTATGGGAAAGGTTCTAAAGTGAAGATATAAAGTGAACGATTTCCAGTTGTATGCTCACATCGTCGTCAAAACCTGAAAATTGGTGATTTTACGTTGTTGTTTTGTGGACTACGGCAGGAAATGCACTGAAATGTTTGCTACACGTGCAGCAAGATTATCCTTTAACCAGTGATATTTTTGATTTGGTGGCGGTTGTCCTCGTCGTTGCGAAAACTCCCTATTAATTCCTTGACCGAGAACATCTTTTGAACGTAAATCAAATATCGAATTTTTATCACTGTTTCTTATGTCAGTTATTGTTTAATTGACCCACGGTATCTGACTGGTTGACTGGTTGTTTTTATCAGTTTAAAAGATCTTTCGTCGGTCACGTTCTTTCAATCGAAACCAATCGCTACTGGCACGCGCGAATTTCCCCTCTTTTTATTTTGACGTCAGACGTGATTGGTTAATTGCGCTTAGTAAGAGGATTAATTAAATTTGAAATTAATATTACTTTTATTTTTTCAATTTGATCATCTAATCCTATTTGCTCCTGGTATCTGAATGAAAAGAATCATAATATATTGTCGACTGGTTTTTATCAGTTGGCCAAATCAAATCTTCATGAACCAGAGGCACCGAAACAATTCTTTTTTTTTTTTGCATACCAATATTTTTAATTATGCATTTACGAAGTGTTTACATCCCGTCTTTGTGTTTTTTACCTTTCTTAGAATCACTCCACAATAAGAGTTTTACTTAAAGTGGGTTCTAGTTTCATCCAATTCATCCTATGCAGAATTACATGTACTTTGCAATTGAATTTCGCTCTTAATCACTTGTTTTGTGTTTGTGACTCATGGTCTCTCAGGGAGTGACCTGTGACTCTATGGTATGTTGTTTTCTACTGCATGTGCAATTTCCATTTTTTACTGCCGCAATATCGTGTCAGTAAACTGGACTACTTTTTGCCACCAAGTCAATTTTAATGATATTGCGGAATCCACTGAATCGATTCGTGGTAACCAGTAATTTCAACAAATAACAAGTGAGGGTCAATTTTACTTTCCAGAATTGTGTTTGCCTACACTTTCTGGGGCTTTCTTAAAACATATTTTTCCTTTCAAGGAACTGAATCTTCAATTCAGCCCTGCTTTTCACATTTGCCCAAATCCATGTACCCTGCCTGCAGTCTTGTGTTTTATCGTAGCGATAAACCGTATTATTGATGATGTGTTTTCATACTTCAGTATACTGATGTCACGGGTTCAAAATCTTTGTTAACCAGATTGAGCTGATTAAAAACGAACTGCAACTGTTAAAAGAACAGCTTTTGTTGAGATCATAACAGTTTTATTTACGCTTGTCTAATGCGCGTGAGATAGATATTTTAATCTGACTGTACTTGACCCAAATTTAATTTACGGCCGTCCTTTACAAGGTTCTATGAAACAGCGGGTTTCTTTCCAAGGTCAGCAATACAGAATTAATCCCGAAAACGGATACGGTCACTTCAACATACCAGACCTTGTATGCACAACGGTCGATCATCTCCAATCATGTACAAACTTCATATTCCTGTAAAAGACCGTTTACTTGGCCCTGGTTTTTGAATTTGTGTAATGAATGATACGATCATCCTTAGCTAACTGAAAGACAGGAACTTCTAGCACCATGTAAACTATCTCCAGTCGAAAGATTATCTTGGAAATTGCCAGTGAAATATTTAGACCAGCCCACCCCTCATTCTATTTCAATGATTAAAAAGTGTCGCCGCAAGTCCATTTAGACGTGGCGGATTCATTTGGCTCGACGCAAAGTCTGATCCTTTTTTACTTACTCTCAAGATATAGTCGGTAGATCGTAACAGGCGGTGTTATACTCTTTTTTATAAGAAGGTCTAATTTTGAGGCTGAGGCTAAGCCTTCAAATTTTTTTGCGATTTGAGCCTGAAAACGTTAACTTCTTAGCATGTTCTTAAAGTTGTGTGTATACTAAGTTCGACTTGTAGTACAGACTGAGATGTTCTTCAAAACTCAGCGTGTGAAGCAATACGAAAACCATATTGTTGATATTGTTGATGTTAATTGTCAGACTACAGTTTCAAATTCCTTTTACCTTTATTTATACTACTCACAAAACGAAAACAAGAACTAATGACCAAAATAACGAGGATCTGCGCGGCTTTCGGAGCGAGAAGTCCGCGGTTCGATCCTCGGTGACTTCAACGTCTGTTTCGACTTTCCTCTGATCTGCGTAACTGCGTTAAATATCCTTAAAACGGAGCACTGACAGAGGGGAGGGGGGGTAAAGGGCGTACCATCGGCTTGGATCCATTGATACCAGTTTCCTAACTGAAGGAACTACCGACGTTACTTTACTTTTACTTTACTAACTCTCAGCCTGGGAATGTTCTCAGTATTATCTCAAAATTTTGGTTAAAAAAAAAATTAGAGGAGTGAAAGGAAGAAATAATCCTTGCACTTATCCAGACAATAAGAAATTATTGGATGAGGTTGAGCATGATAGCGAGAATTATCAAGGCCGAGGTTTGTGTTATCTGCCGAAGCCGAAGGCTGAGGCGGATAACAAACCGAGGCCTTGATAATTTCGCTATCATGCGAAAACCGAATCCAATAATTGTTTTATTATACAATTATAAATGTAGAAGCGTTGAGACATTTCACAGAACATTGTGAAAACCATTGTCTGCAAAAACGCGTCATACCTACAAGAATAAATGCCAGTGTCTGTAGATGTGACGCGATGACACAGCGCCATCTAGCCTCGGAATTAGCGGGGTGCTTTTAGCCAATCAAAATTGAGATAGCATCAGCATTGTATAATAATAATAATAATTATTATTATTATTATTATTATCATTATCATTATCATTATCATTATCATTATCATTATTGTCAATTTTTCAGGTGTCTATAGGAGACAATTACTTAAATTGTACAGATGAGTTCTCCCTTTCATCTAAACCCGCTCATCAAATGTAAAAATTTATTTTTAGCAAAAGACTGTAATACGGAGAGGAAGCCCTTATCAGAAAAACCATTGAGTTTTTATACATGAAGCTTCCTTTTTGCAATGCAAAAATGACATATGTTTTGATTTGACTTTAAGAGGGATGACATATTAGATACAGACAAAGGACATGTGGAAGATATCGAAGACCAAAATAGGAAAAAAATTGGTTGCGAACTAAACATTTAAAACCACCTACAGTATCGGATATAAATTATAGGAATGAAAAGTTTAGATATTTCAAAACCGAATTTAGGTCCAAAAATGGGTAAAAATCTAAATTAGTACTTTAGCTCACTGGCCACTCACTGACAAGATATGAAAATGATATGTTTATGGCACAAAGACCTATTCGTATTTAATGTTTGGTGTCTTTCTGAAGACACTGTCTCCAAACCAATTTTTTCAAGTTTCAATGCATTTCCATCCTCTCCATCCTTGGCTGCAAACAACAGAGAATAGCTTCAGTGCACTTCAATGGTCATTGGCAACAAAACTAGAGCATAATTTTTTTTTGGTTTTCATTGATGCAAGGACGTCTTTTAGTGTTTTGAAGTTTGACTAAAATAGCATGACACTGCTTGTTTAAGGTAGCGGGAGTATATCAGAGTTTTTCCCGCCCAAAATGGCCGAATGCCTGCAATGTTAAAACAGTCCAATTTAATACATAATATGATAGGAAGTTATCCAACAATGATTAAACTCCGGTGTGTAGATGACAGATTTTTTCATCAGATGGAAGGTGTCATAAATTAGCTTTTTTAGTATAGACCCAATTTTTTAAAAAATACATTTTTATTACTGGTTAATTGAGTGACTAGAGAGTCAAATCCCTTTTCGGTATGAGCGCTTTCCAGGGACATCAATTGACTTTAAGCTGTTGAAATTAATTGTGTTTAGAGAAACAAACAGCCAGCAGGGCTTCCTTGGGAAGTGCCAGACTATACCTATTTTGTCGTGACAAACTCCTAACCTAACCTGGTGAATCCCACGGTGTGAGTCAACTGAGAAAAAAGGTGACAAAAAAACCAAAGGATTATTGTTGATCCATGCAGACAAGATTAAACATAATCCAGTTACTTTAGCTCATACAGCGAAATCTCCATGAACGACTGACTGTCGGAATAGAGGTGAGATTGTGCCAGGTATTGACAAAAGCGCGCAGGCTCTACATGTATATTCAATCTTAAGAAGCAATGTAAGTTTAATTTGTTTAGCACTCAAACAACCCGGTCAGGACCGTCAACAATGTTTGCGATTGCCTTTTTGTACTGAAGAGGAGCTAAGACAATAATATTTAGAAACGGTAAAGATAATTAACAAGAATCTAAGACTATTTTAGCAACTGAGGGCATAATTCGATGACGTTAGTCTCTGTGGTTAAACTGTCGTAAGAGCTAGAAGAAAAGAAGTAAAAGCAATTGAAAGAGGACTTCCTTCCAGACATCTGCGTCATAGAAATTTATCCTACGGAAAATGGTGGCAAACGTTCAATTTTAATTTACGGGATTATAGGCTAATTACGTTTTAAGGATCTACTCGAGAAATACATAACAATCATTGTTTGTTGACGTGAAACAGCAGGAATACTTGAGAATCGTGAATATCAGCTATGATAGCAGTGCGGAATGCTTCTAACTGGCTAAACTGGAAAAAAACGTAAAATGTAGTTCTTTATTTAATAATTGGTAAAATGAAAGCCTCGGGAATGCGCAGTCTATTTTTCGACATGATGATATTGAAATTCGCCGTTATGGATTTAAGACTAGAAAGCCAGATTAAGGGAGGATTTTAATCAATAAGTTCCAACAAGAGATGATCTCTTGGTCCAATAAGCCGTCGAATTTGTTTAAAATAAGTAGAATAGACGAGTTTATGCTCTTGATTGCATCATTGGTAATCAGGGCAACATATCGGGAAATTTGCAAAATATACTGTACATGACTATACTTTACAGACTTTCGCCTTCATAAACCAAACAAATAAGTTCATTTTCACAACTGATGTGAACTAGACTTGGTATCCGTTCTTTGGAATGCCTTAATATTGCTTTTTTTGTCTCCCCACATTCTCTGTTATTTTGTGTCTTTGGAATTACAGGAAATGTATGGAAGAAACTCTTTTTAATAAAATAATTTCTACAATAACCATTCCCTCCAAATTTATTCTGCCGCACCTTTGAGCGCATATCTTCTGTTTTGGAAAATGAAAAACCCAAAATTGCATGTCATGAATACTTTTGATTGTTTTGACTTTGAATTTCTCTCCATCTTGCCCTGATTACCCATGATGCACTCAAGAGCGTGAACTCGTCTATTTAATTTTTGGGAGTCGTCGCTGAAAGTTCTCGGTAGCTTTATCCTTTCTATAACATCCGACTTTAGTAAGGCGTCACCAGTTAATCGTGTTTGCAAAATTGTCTTATTCTTTCGAAGAGACGATCTTCCTAACGGAGCGAAAGGCTTATCCGTTCGGTTGTCTTTAACCAGACAAGCTACTGGAATGGGCTGGAATGGCCGCCTTACTCAAAAGAGTCTTGTCGCCTAGTTCAAGTGTTTTGTCTACTTTGCCCGCAAGGTAACCGCTGATGTTTGAAATCAAGTCAAATCAAGTAACTATATTTCACTTCTTTAGCCTAATCATAGAGCAAATTGTACTATATATAGCAAAACAAATGAAGAATACCCGGCCACTCGAAAAAAACGCTTCCTCGATCCCGGGGCTTCTAAGTGGCTAAATGACTGAGCGAGTATGCCGTTAACGTGCAAATGTGTAAACTGTGGTTTCGTGGCCACGCGGCTGCTGAAACTTGTCTGCAACATTGACAATCGTTATTTTACTTTTAAAATAGGTACTGAGCGAAAAAAAAAAATTAAAGAAAATGCCATTTAAACACAGTGCCTACTAATTCAAAGGTGTTTTTGTGCGTTTTATGAATATGTGAGAAAAGCAGTTCTTAAAAAGTGTAATTGAAATGAACAAAAAGAGACTGGGTGTAACCACGCATTTTTCAAAGATAATTGATCAACAATGTTTGTAGATAACGTTGAAATGCAAGCAATGTAGGGCGTTCTTTTCCAAATTGAAGCTTAATTATCTCTGGCAAATGTATTACCCTGGGTGATGCATGCTCTCTTGCTTACACCCAATTTTCTTTTTGTATACCAAGAGCTCTTGCTAAGTTCAGCTTTCTCCGCATAGTTTTAAACTGGACCGAAAAATATCCCTGTATTAGTAAGCACCACCCACAATCTCGACCTCAGAGTTCTTCAATTTTGCGCATGACTTAGGGAGAGAAGACCTCTGGGGAACCCTGATACAAAGTGTCTTCTCGTTGGTTTTTGTGAAGAACAATAATTGGTGCATTCATGTTAGTACGAGGGGTGAGCAGGTGCCGTGAGGCTCAAATAGCCAATGTTTTTGCTATAAGAATCTTTCAGCACATGTTCTCCAACATAGAGTTTCCCAGAGCGTCGGGTCATGTGCCTACTTAACCCTTTGATTACTATCTGGCAAAATACGTCCAGTTTATCCACGGTCCCATCTACCCCTTGTGACGTCATCACTTTTAACGGTCAGGAACAGCTTTGTCCACTAACTTGTGCAGGGAGAAGAGATCTTTCAAACTATACCAGAATGAGCACAATTCAGTCAAGGAAACTGGAGAAACGGCCAAAAAAACCATGTAACACTGACCTGAAAATCCCCATGAAAAGCTTGCTATATTACCCACCTACCTTTCTGAGCACCTAATTCTAAGATGATGAAAGGTTTCTCAGAAACTCTTCCCACCAAAATAAAGCCTACCAAATGCCCAGCAAGTTCAAAAAAAAAATGAGGCAAAGAAAGCGAAAAGAGAGGGAAGGAGGGAAAGCGAAAAGTGAAAGGCGAAAGTGTTGTGCTACTTTTAAACCTAAAAACTCGAAATTTTGTTTTCTGCGCATGCCCGAACTTTGCAAGCGCTTATTTTGCACCTGGCTGAAAAGGCTGCGGAGTGTACAACCTGGAAACGGGTTTGTAGGGAGATTTAGCTCTTAAACAGCACGACAATGACCAAAAAACCCCTCAACTAGCTTCAAAACGTGTTTTTCGGCCAAATCTCTAGTAGCCAAAGGGTTAAGATCCAAGGCTCTGGTGACGAGAATGGCACCACCCGTAGGAAATCTGAGTATCTCGAGATGCGCAGAACGTATGCGCAATAACGACAGTAGGCACCGTCAGTCCTTAAAGTGACACCGGCCTGACTGAAAAAACTATGGAGTACGTACTTCAATTGATGTGCTTTTGGAAAGCCTGATGGAAAGTGATCTTTTTTTTTATGAGATACACATGGAATTCAGAACCGAGAAGCAGTATTCAGAAGAGATCTTAATCTTATTCGCTCTGATGAAGAGATCTTAATCCAATTTGCCCTGACCAACGGCTAACGCTCGAAACGTGAGCTTTCAAATTTCTTTACGGTGCTACCATATCAACCCAGTTGATAAACCCACTTTTGTGTTTCACATCACCACAGTTTCTTCAGAAAGTAAACCCCTTTATCCATACTGCTTAAATTAGTGACCTAAAGATGTGCACTGAAAATAAACACTAAAAGTTGCAGGAAGTAAGAGACAAGAGATCACGAATAAACAAACAAAAAAACAAACAGAGGACCTGATCCAGTTGATGATATATAGGTTTATGTTAGAAGACTTCAGCTTGTCACAGATAATCTTGACCAGACTGGTACACAATAAATTCAACCAAGGTATGTTACATGTAATATTATTGGGTAATACAGTATAACAGGAATATTTAAATTTACGATATGTGTAATTTTAGTTATAACACCTTCAGTTTTTGATAGAAAAAATATATGAAATATCCGTATAATCTTAACTGAACTGCGGAGTTATTTAGGTCCCAGTGAACACATTACCCTGCAAGCAGGCTCTTCCGTTGAAAATGTCGCGCGGTTGAAATATACGGACTTGGTTATATTTCGACCGCGGGCCATTTGAACGGAAGAGCCTGCTTACAGCCTATGAACACAGTTATGAAGCAACTTGAGGAATTGAGAAACAAGTCTGAAATAATCCAGGGTCCTGTTCAAGCCTGGATTCAGTTTTAAGGCTTTTTTCACAATTTCTCATGTTGCTTTAGTTCCTAACTGCGATGATCACTTTTTTGATAGCCTCAGGCTTAAAGGGGCAATGTTTACGCTATTTTAGTCAAACTTCAAAACACTAAAAGACGTCTTTTCATCAGTGAAGACCAAAAAATTAATGCTGTAGTTTCGTTGCCAATGACAATTGAAGTGCACTGAAGCTATTATTTGTTGCGTTCAAGGATGGAGAGGACTGATGGAAATAGTTGAAATCAGTTTTTTCAAGTTTGGAGACGATGGCTTCAGAAAGTCGCCAAAATTAAATATACGAATAGCTTTTTGTGCCATAAATACTTTTTATATCTCCTCAGTGGGTTGCCAGAAATGTTGTACGTGTGACCTAAAGTACTAATTTAGATTTTTACCTAGTTTTGACCTAAAACCAGCAAATTTAGCATGACCGTGCCCTTGTAAGCACAAAGTAGGAGAAGAATCGCAAACAATACCAAGATATTTCACTGAAGAAACTATCATCCAATTGTAAATAGTAGTAAGCGACTTAGAGCGGTTTCCAATAGAGTGTCGTAAAACAAATACCATAGTAATTACTTCGACCAATCACAGCAGGTGCAAACAGCGTAATGAACCAATCGGAATTCGTAGCAATTCTATGAAACTTAATCAAAGCGCGGGAAAAATCGCGCGTGCAAGTCGCGATTGGTTTTGAAGTCTTCGTTCTCATTGATTGATAAACTGGCGCGAGATTTGAGAACCAATCACCAAGCTTAGCAATTGCAATCGCGTAATTACTTCCGTCAGTCATTTGAAAACTGCTTTATTAAGGCCCTGGCTACACTGGAAAACATTGTTGCGGAAAGGTTGGCATGGACGTAAATGTTTCCCAATTTGGCCGCTCGGGAAACATTGTTGCGGACGCAAATCTTGCTTCACGGACGCAAAAAAATCTTTTCGAATCAGATCAAAACAATTTTGCTTCCCGGACGCAGATTTTGCTTGCAAAACAAATGTTTCCCGGTTTAGCCAGCAGCAATCCCAGGAAAACAATATTTCCTAGCTAGTTTAGGCACGCCCTAAGTGTAAGTAAAATAAAATTCGTCTGTTGCATATTTCATGCCAACCAGATAGATCAGCAAACAATTTTAGCTCGCGCAAGAACATTCAGGTCCATAGAGGAGACATGTGTAGTTGCTGGTATCGTTAGCAAATAAGCGAAATTCTAATAACCTTGGCATCTTGCATAGATTATATTTGTATAACTGTGACAGCCAGCAATAGTAACAGGCCCAAAACAGATCCTTGAGGGGTGCCACAAAAGCTACAACCACTTACACAGTCCTAGTGTTCTCTACAGAAAATATAAGATTAAACTGAACTAATCATTAACAATATGCTATGATGCACCAGAAGTAAAAGACTCATTAACAAGAAAAGCTAGTGATATGGAAATAAAATCCTTTCAAAAAGATGTGTTGATCGATCGATCCATCTGCCCAAAAAAAATCGCGATAACAAGCAAATCCTGAAGTTTAAAAATCAAGCTGTACCGTGAAAATCGTACCGGAAGTTGCCTCTAACCGGAAATAGTTAAACATTTGTGCACGGATAATGAATAAATCACGAGTTATTGAAACCATAGAGCGCACAACCGACTTGTGAGGTAAATTTGAACGTCTCAAAGCTGGGGTGCGGGTTTGGCTGCACTCCAAACCAGTTTTGCTCTTTTTTCTTTTTTTTCCTCGCATCACAAACAATAGCTTCACGCCGAGTTTTGTTTTTATAGTGCAAACTATAGAAAATTATGTAAAACAATGTTTTATGAACGGGCCAAAAGGGTTGTCTCTTTAAAGTGGTACTATGATCAAAAAATAAAATCTTTTTTTTCTCTGGAATTCAAAAAAACTATTTTAACTAAACACTCAAAGAGCCAAGTTTTAAACCTTAATTTCAAAAAGGCACTTGTTGATTTAAGTGGAATTTTCCTATTTTACGGTCCGCCATTACTAACTTTAAAATCTTGAGAGGGCTGATTTTTTGATCAAAGTACAACACAAAGCTTTTCAGGCTTCTCGACGCAATAGAAATTTGCGCTCATCACTGCGAGACAACATGGTTTCATTGGGTTTCAAGCTTCCTTTCTTTCTTTTTTGTTTAATCTTTCGAAATAAAAACCGCGTCAACAGTTCGAGCTGCAAAAAAACGGGGGAAACGTTAGCTATGTTTAAAATTATTTTTGAAATTCACCTTCCAGTAAAGTCATTGCTAGCAAGTAAATCGGTGGCGTAGAAAAACAAAATACCGTCAAGCTGTTGCAAAGAGTACCTCAGACGTCGAAATCAAATAGCCCTTTTCACGGTTTGTTTTTCTTATTTGCATTACAATGTGATCTAACGTGGATGCGAGGCAATTTCGGGTTAAAACTACAAAATAGCCCGAAATTGCCTCACATACATGCTATATTGTAATGCAAATAAGAAAAACTAACCGTGAAAAGGGCTATTGTCAAGCAAAATTGTTCACCACAAGTTACGGTGGTAAATGGAAACAGCGAAACAATCTGAGGCCCTCCCAATTGTTTTGGGGAACAAAGTCAGATGCTACCGGCACTTTGAACTGGGGAGCAGGGGAACAAAGACAAAATACCCTAGGGAACAAGGGAACATAAACCATTTCAGTGATATAAAAGCTGAAAACAACTCAATGAGTTTGAAAGTAATTTCGGGAACAAGAGAACACAAGCACATTTTTTAAGGGAACAAGGACCCCTCCCTTGGGAGGGCCTAAATTCTTTTGGGCTTTTTTCGCATACCTGAATTGGAAAAAAAAACTAGAAACATATAAAATGGTATCATTTCATTGAAGGGCCATGTTTTGGTAATCAGGGGATACGTAAATTATTCCCACAGGTGCCTGCAAATAACCTCTTTGTTTTCCACATGGGCGAATTTGAGACATCCTTGACAAACGAATTTTTTGTGCAATGAATATTTGCATGATATGAGTGTTTGTATGTCTAAGGCATGCCGAAATTCAACGTTGTACATTGATTAATTCATTGTTTTGTGGCTGTAACAAATTTGCATTTTAAACATGTTCCTAGGAGCCTGTGAACCACGACTCACTAAACGGAAATGAGGGAAAATGTTCGAAACGGACTCGATATTTGTGTTTCTGATGGCTAAATAATTTTGCGACAACTCCGGCAAAGTGTGCAAGGGGTGTAAGAGTGTACAAGCGCAATATGACACAGCCCATGTACTTTGAAGCATATCAAGGTATCATCTTCCTTCTACGGTATGTTTTCTCGCATTAATGTTTTAGATCAAACCCATTTAGATTTTGTCCACTTATTTGATTTGCCAAATGATTTGTTTTCATGGAAATCCCCTTTTCAGTCGCTATTAGTCGGTATTTGATTTCGCTCACCAAATAGGCCTTTTGAAACTAGCGATCACATGGTAAGAAAACCGCCACACTGGAGGGCAAATTGTGCGGGGAGGTCGTGAATTCGACTCCGGCCCACCAACACTCAGGGTCTTTAAATAACTAAGGAGAAAGTGCTGCCTTTGTAATTACATCCGTAAATGATTAGACTTTCAAGTTTTCTCGGATAACTTGGGACTAGAAACCGTAGACCCCGTCTCACAAATATCTTCCATGTTCATTAGTTCCCCGTGGGACGTTAAAGAACCCACACTATTCGAGAAGAGTAGGGGATGAAGTTCCCGGTGTTATGGCTGCCCTCTGTGAGTATATGGGTGGGTGGGTATTGCAAGTCCACATCAGCTGAATAGCTGCCAAAATTTCAACGTGCTCAAACAAATAAATAAATAACAAAAAAAAAAATCTAAAAAAAGTTGCTTTGTTTTAGATGTCCCAGTGGGCAATTTGATCTCCAGTGTGGCGGTTTTTGTA